>NC_081541.1:48351538-48373943 GCF_901000735.1 Corylus avellana
CTTAGTTTTAATATTCACTGCATCAGTTGGTTCATTAGTTTTAAACCAATGATTCATTAAGGCTTACCCAACTTTATTTGGTTCGTGGCTCATTATTGTGCAAATCAAACAATTCATAATAGTTAAAACGTGAAATCAGTTAATTTCAACTGTATTTAAAATCTCTTAAAACGAGAAATCAATCTACAATAATATTGCAGTTAAAGTAATTTGTTTAAAATTTATAAAAAAATAATATTTAATTAAAAATTAAAAAATATAGAAAGAGTTTGATATTTGGTACATTCTAAAGATGGGATCCGAATCCTTTCCAGTCTACAATGGACTAGAAAATATCCAATTTATGGTTATGATTTCTTTAAAGAAATCTTAGGACCACAAATAAGACACGTGTCCTAATAATAAAAAAAAAAAAATTTAAGGATAAAAAAATAATAATAATTAAATAATTTTTAAAAAAATGGATAGGAGTTGGCTTGAGCCACCCCCAATAGCCAGCCAGGGGGATCGGCCACCCCCAACGACCAACCCATTATTTTTATTTTTTTCATTTGGCCCTTGGGGGTGGTACGGTCACCCCCAAGGGCCATGGGGTGGCCGAAGACACTGACAATTGAAACAAACAAAAAAACAGCTAAAAGAACAAAATAGGAAAAAGAAAACAAATATAGCGCACACTTTTTTTATAATCCTCGAATTGGTTATACATTGACTAAAAGGTTAATAAGTTCTAAGACTACAATATTAATGCAACTTATAAAGTTATTACATATGCCAAGTTCACATACAATTATTCTAATTCTGGAATGACCTCCAACTCAAGATTTAGACGTTTCGTAGGAATATTTGCATTAGTTTTTATGGAGCATGCAGAGGCAAATGGATTAGGAGGCATAATTAATTTATCTTCTTCTCCTTCCAACATTTGAACCACATTTTTCATGCAAGGACGATCCACTGGGTGCCATTGGATGCACCAGATTCCTACGATTGCAAGTTTCTTTGCAATTTTAGAATCTCCATCATCTTCAACATAGATTCGTATGTCTTCCTTTTGTTCTAAGAGATTGTAGATCCATTCTGGAAAGTAGACTTTGCTAGTGTTCTCAACTGTAACATCAACATTTTTCCTCCCTCCAACTATTTCAAGTAACAACATTCCAAAGCTATAAACATCTGCTTTTGAAGACACATTTCCAAAATTTCTAGAGAACACTTCAGGTGCAATGTAGCCTATAGTCCCTCTAGCTGTGGTCATGGAAACTGCACTTTGATCCTTCGAACACAATTTGGCAAGACCAAAATCAGAAATTTTTGGATTGAAGTCTTGGTCTAGCAAAACATTACCAGGTTTGATATCAAAATGGAGGATTCGTTGGTTGCACCCTTGGTGAAGATATTCAATTCCTTTTGCTACGCCAATAGTAATATCTTGCAACTTATCCCAATTAAGGATACGGTTCTTGGTGGCTGTTGAAGATATGTACTTCTCTAGAGAATCATTTGGTAAGAACTCACAAACTAGAGCACGTCTAAATCCATCAGCGCAAAACCCAACCAAGCGAACCACGTTAACATGATGGATCGTACCCATTGTTCCTACTTCATTTATGAATTCTTCCCCATTTCCCATAGAAGAGTTAAGGATCTTCACTGCAACATGAATTTCATTGGAAAGCTTTCCTTTGAATACTGTTCCATATGCTCCTTCGCCTAACTTCTCACTAAATTGATTTGTAATCCTTTTAATATCGGCGTATGAGTATCTTGTAGGTCTGAAATTTATGTAATCCTCCAAAAACTTTTCAACCTTCGCTTGATGTTCTTTTTCTACTTTATCATAAGAATAAAAACAGTAGAGACCAAAGACACATGGCAGTAGAAATGACCCTAAGATGACACCTGCACCATAAACATTCATGTATCAATAACTTCCATGTCCACAAGAAGAAGAATTTCAAATACCCATCCAAAATAGATGACTCACCAACAATGGCTGACTTTGATAATGTACCTATCAAAGATTTAACACATTCAGCTTCTCATTAATATACATTTCAAAACATAAATAAACGGACAACTAAGTTAATTGGAGAAAGGTTGATGAAATAAATTGTAGAATACCTTTAGAAATAGAAATGCACTGAGTTTCTGATCCACTGCTATTACTCCTCACACATCTCTTGCCTTTCACTTCACAATCTCTACACGCTGGAATGGACCACTTCAATTGGACAGATTTGTCATGATGCCGTATTATACCATCTGGAATTGATACAAGATTATACATCTTTGTACAAGATACGAGGGACGCCGTGATGTCAGTCGCAGGATAAACTTGGTAGGTATGGTCGCTAAGACAAGAGATCAGATCATATTGGTAATCCATATCTTCTGATCTCGAGGAACAATTGAATAAGGCATATTTATAAGGGTCTTCGACTTTGAATCGGAAAGGAGAGGAAGACAAATTGAGCCACCGAAGCTGGCTTGGAAAGCAATTATCTGGATCATACAATTGAATTACCTGAGATTTGTAGTCAATATGTTTGACAAAAAGCTTCACTGAAATGGGCAGCTCGAGAACCGTATGTTTTCCATCAATGCAGGAGAGAGTAAACCCAGGATACCCACAGTCATTTGGCTGGGTGTTAAGTTGGAAAGGAAATCGGATGGCTGGGCCATGGCCTCCACACCCTGATTCATTAGCGCACACATTTTGGCCTTCTCCAACGTCGACTATGTTGAAAGCCAGAAACAAGAGCAAGTATGAGATTACCATTTCTAAGCAAATATCTATCTCTGCTCTCAGCAATATTGCTTCTCAGCCTCTTAAATAGTTTGGATTTCTCCAGTGATTGCCTCTCACTGTGTTCAAGGAAATTTCGGGTGAACTTCTCAAGGACTTGGACGTCAATGGTTTATTTTAAGTCCATCCCACTCCCATTGTTACCGCAAATGCCCTCTTCTTTCTTTTTAATTTATAAAATGCCTATTTTTCAAATATCGATATGACGTAAGTGCTTACGCCTTGTAAATGTACATTATTTATAAAAGGCTTTTAGCTGTGGTTTAATGTGGAAACCCTCTCTCTCTCTCTCTCTCTCCATGGCAAGAGGAGGAGGATTCACGACGGCCCTTATTGTTGTTGTTGTCCTCCTACTTCATCAAAGTTGCAGTACTAGTGCTAAGCCTGATCATCCCTGTCCTGCTTCTTCGTGCGGCAATATCCGTAATATAAGCTATCCGTTTCGATTAACCAGCGATCCAAAAAAGTGTGGCGATCAAAGGTATAATCTCTCATGCGAGAACAATCAAACAGTGTTGTACTTATACCATGGAAGATACTACGTACAAGAGATCGATTACTCCAGCTACACCATTCGAGTTGTGGACCCAGGTGTTGTAAAGGATAATCACCCATTCATCCCTCATTATCTTCTAGAATTCAATAATTTTAGTTCAAGTGATCCATATCACTATCCTACCTATTTAAGTACGAAAGTGGTATTCGTCAACTGTGAAAAGCCAGTGAATTCTCGGTATCATTTTAACATTTCTACTTGCGTTAAGGATAATGAGGATGATGGAATGTATTCTCCCAAAAGGTATAGATATGCTGTATTCACGGAGAGTGCAGTGGATTTGGGGGACTTGTGCCAAGTAGACCAAATATCTCTCGCATCATGGTCGTTCGTGAATGGTAATCAAGACTTCAGAAATATTTCCTGTACAGAATTAGTATGGGATTTTGAGCTTTACTGGCATGGAAATGGTGCGTACATAAAACATTAAATTTATTTTTCTCTCTTTACTTAATTCTTGGATTTCTCACCCCATAAACGCTGACGTACGTTATTCTTTTCTTTGTCACCGCAGGTTTTGGCAGACTGTCGAAGATATACACAAGTAAGATTTCTATCTCAACGACTAAAGGATATATATACAAAAGTAAGGTTTAAGTTACCTTTTTTATTTATTTATTAATTATTGATTTTTTCTTTTCATCTTGTAGCTATTCTGGGAATACTCGGACAACCAACGTGGTCAAGTAAGTGATATTATCTCTCTCTCTTTTGATTTTGATTTCTTTCTTTTTCTTTTTTTTTCTTTTTTCCTTTTGTTATAAACGGATTATTCATTGCGCGCAATGTGATATTATTACTATGTTTACATAAAATAAAAATAAAAAAGACAAATACTATACTTTCAAATTTAAAAGAAATACTAAGTTTTAATTTTGTTTCCAAACACTGATACATGTTATTTTTTTCTTTGTCAAAATAGTACTAGCAAACTTATTACGAGGACGAATATCTGATCACGGAGGTGAGGCTTCAATCTCAAAAACTTATTTGCAAGATACATAGTATTTAATGACACAATTACATAGAAATATTTGATCGATTATCCATTTTGTGCTTGGGGATCAAAATAGATGGTCTCAAACTTTTAGGTTTTATTTAGATTAATTATGAAATAATGAGGAAAATGAAAAATAGCTTAATTAAGTTGCCTTCTCCGTGCCAATGTTTGCTTGATAAGAGAGCTGAAGAGGGTTAGAGTATGTTTAAGATTCCATTAAGGAGCTTAAAATTTGGTTTTAGTATATAAAAAATTGTGCCAAGCAAAAATTGGTAAAAAAACTTAAGAAGCATTTCTTTGACTTTTTTACTTTTTTTAATTTTTTTTATAGATAAAAGTTTTATTTTCTAACGCAATCCTGAATACACTGTTGGTATGGATAGCTTGTTTACAAGCCTCGATAAGTAAATAATGCATCCACTGCTACATATTTAATTAGCTCAAGGTCGTTGAGAAGTATATATAGAATCGAGCTCAATCTAATTGAAAGCCTGGACACATAAAGTAGAGATTTATGGTTTTTTTTTATTTTTTTTCAATGCTGGAAGGGGTTTATCGTGTTGCTTTTATTTCTTCTTAAGCATGGCCCTAGGTGAGATTTTTTTATGCAATTTCATTAATTAGTTAAATTTTCTTTTCATAATTTTTGCAGTTCTGACAATCCTGTTTCTACTGTATATGACCATCAACTGGGGTAAGAACCTTCTCTCCTTCGATCTTTTTAAATTTTTGTTTTCCTTTTTCGCATATCATTCTTTAGGATGTAAAGCATGAATTTGCCAAAATGAAAAAATAAATTACTACCCATAAAAGATAACAAGTATTGTACTTAATTACTAGGCTTTAAAAGGCAATTAGGTGAGCTTTAACTATACAAAATAATAATAATAATAAAGATTTACAGCAATGCAACATGTGTTGGCTTACAATCCATTTTGGTGATGTTCTTCCATAGGAGTGCTCCATGCAGCAAAAATGATACTGGGGACTCCATTTGTGATTGCATTCTTGATATATAAATGGAAGAGGAGGCATTTATCAATGTATGATGTTGTTGAAGAATTTCTACAAAGTCACAATAACCTCGTGCCAATAAGGTACTCTTATTCCGAAATTAGAAAGATTACCAAAAATTTCAAGGATAAATTGGGTGAAGGAGGCTATGGCACTGTATTTAAAGGAACGCTTCGAAGTGGTCGCCATGTGGCTATAAAGATGTTAGGTAAGTCCAAAGCTAATGGAGAAGATTTTATAAGCGAAGTTGCAACCATTGGAAGGATTCACCATCTTAATGTAGTGCAACTCATTGGTTTTTGTGTTGAAAGATCAAAACGGGCTCTAGTATATGAGTTAATGCCTAATGGTTCCCTGAATAAATTTATATTTTTGTCAGAAGAATGCACACTCCTAAGCTATAATCAAATGTATGATATAGCTCTAGGAGTGGCTCGTGGGATTGAATATTTACATCAAGGATGTGACATGCAGATTTTACATTTTGATATCAAGCCTCACAACATTCTTCTTGATGAGAATTTTACTCCCAAGGTTTCTGACTTTGGACTAGCAAAATTGTATCCAGTAAATAAAAACATTGTTTCTTTGACTGCTGCAAGAGGGACATTAGGATACATGGCTCCTGAGTTGTTCTACAAAAACATTGGAGGAGTTTCATACAAAGCTGATGTTTATAGTTTTGGAATGTTATTGATGGAAATGGCAGGTAGAAGAAAGAATTTAAATGCATTTGCAGAACACTCAAGCCAAATATACTTCCCTACTTGGGTCTATGACCAATTGCACGACGGAAATGACATTGAAATGGAAAATGCCACAGAGGAGGAAAAGAAAATAAGCAAGAAGATGATCATTGTTGCATTATGGTGTATACAAATGAAGCCTAGTGATCGCCCTTCAATGAACAAAGTTGTGCACATGCTTGAAGGAGAAGTTGAATGCTTACAAATGCCTTCCAAGCCTTTCCTATCATCACTAGAGAGTACCATGACAAATGGTGGTGAGAATTTGAATGAATCAAATGAATCAAGTCAATCATCTCAATTTTAAATGCAAATTAAAATTTCTGTGTAACAAATAAGAGTTTTTTTTTTTTTTTTTTTTAAGATATATCTCCTTATTACATAATGTTTTCATGTTCGATTCTATTTTCTCATAATTGACCAATAAAATTGGTTTTTAAGTTTGAGAAGTTATGTTGCTATTCTTCATTCTCCACTAGTAATATGTTGCTTTGTGAATATCACATATTGGATGGGACTAGTCCTTGTCATTTGGAGATAATATTGTTGACATTCATGAACTCTTATTCTTGAATATGGAAGCCAACAAACTATTTGAGCAGTTGTTTCTTTGAAAGATTTGAAGGCATGGAATGTTAAAACAATGGTTAAATATTTAAATTTACCCTAGAGAGTTTTGGGTTTGATGTAAGTGTCAGGTGTGCATTGATTCAAGGAAAGTGCTTGATCAAATGGTAGACTATAATGTCATGTCTTGACAACAATAATTGTCATAGTATATTTGCAAAATGAAGGGCGTGGTAAGACGTGGGAGCTTCATGACTTTGACATTTTACAATATTCTGTGTGTGGTCCATTTATAAAGGCACTTGGAACCTATTGGAATGGCCTAGTTTATTTTGTATTTGATGTTTTAGCCATTGGGCATAAGCTATATGGTTTCTGGTCAAAAAATAAAATGTGCTAACCCTTGGATTTTTCAACTCATACTTGTATTTAATGTGTCGATGTGGGGGTTGGCATCAAATGATTCATTTGCAACCTTTTTACGATTTCCACATGAACATCCTCTAACATTTCGAGTTGGCGATTGTATGTACCTCCAAAAACTTTTTAAAAGTGTGCGGTTTAGGTCATTTCCATTTTTTAAAAGTTACAACTAGCTCACTTGATTTTTCTTTAAAAAAATTTCTGTAATACAACTAGTCACATCGGATAAGGGAATGAGGGGGTAACTATTGAAAATTGGGCCGACAAACCCACACGACCCACAAAGCCTGCATACAAAAGCCCGAAACCGATCTCTTGGCCTAGTCCTATCGTACCAAAGTAGTAGGAGATCCACTCCTATGCCAATAAAGTGTGCTCCAAGGATAATGACCATGCTTAAATCCACTACATGGAATATACTTTTAACTTATGAAATAATGGGTGCATAAGCCTAAGCCATCATGGGAGGTACTCACACGGAAAAGCTAGAACATGATACGAAGATAGTTACTTCGGAACCACTATAAAAGCTAAGTCCAAGCAAGGTAAAATAGACTTTAGGCTCCTAACTCAAAACTTTTGCTCAAATCAATTCTATTTCATGTCTCAAACATTACTAACTTAAGCATAAGAGTAATCCACTGCCAACACCCTCGACAGGTTTTCCTCTTTTGCAAGTCCAACTTAATCGAGTATTTGGCACAAGAAAATTGTTCTAACAAAAATGATTCACATGGTAGTAGAATTAATTTTCCAATATACATATGGCATTTTTTTCAAAGATCGATGCATCACCAAGTTTTGAAAACTTGATTCTCCTCAAAGTCTGCATGTTTCAAAGGAAAATACTCATAAGGAATCAGTACTACCAAGAAAGACTTGAAATAAAAAAGCGTCATTTTTATCATAATTAAGTATCTAAATCATAAATAACTCATGTACAATGCCACGCACGCATACATTAATTCTCAAAGCACGACTAATTAAGTTTACAAGATGTCGAAATCATGGTCTTCTTTTCCATAGAGATAGCAAAATAGAGATATAGGAATAGTAATAACAGCAACCAGTGAATAAAATTGATGCCTTTAACCTCTGCCAAATGAAGTTGCAATTTTATGACACTGAAGCTTCACTGAAAATTCCATTGCTTTTTTACTTATTGCAGTATATAGGAGGAGATGTAGAAGTGTAAGGCCAAGAACATTAATCCAGTCATAAATGTAGATCCAAAACTCGTTCAGTCATGAGACCGATGCCACTCAGATGTCCAAGTCAATATCTTTGAGCTTGAGGGGAGAAATGGAGAGAGATACAGGGAGATCCTCATATGGGGAGAAGTCTAGTGTGTGTTTTGGGCATACCTTGTTATGGAGAGAAATGAGACATTTAAGGAGCTTTTCTTGGGCTCCTCTCGGGCCTTAGTTGGAGTTGGCCTTATTTTCGGTTGTTTTAGGCCTTAGTGGAAGTGGCCTTGTGATAATTACTTAAATGTGCACAATTTTTTTTATTAAATTAAGCATTATCATCTTTATTTTGTACTCATCTTGCCTTTTACAATTGATTTTGCTAATATTGCTTAATTATTGATCTTGAGCTTAAATGATAGATTAATACAAGGAATAGTGTTGCCAAGTTAAGAACAAAAGCATTCTTCCGCAAAGCCTGATTAGTATTAGTCACATTGGTTCCCAGTAATGTCCTAGTGGGGTTGGACTAAGCTGTGGCTCGGCAAGTCTTAAGAGTGCGTCAGTGGTTCCCACTGTCTAGGTCCCTCATGAGTAGTGCACAACGGGTAGATTCTACTATGATCACGCCTAGGTTAAATAGTTATAGTTGGTCTTCCCGACCTACACTTTAGCTCATAAGAACACACAAAAAAAAAAAAAAAGCATACAATGCAGAAAAAGAAGTCAACTAAAAGACAAAAGAATGCAAATGATATAAATCTTGGGTAAAACTCAACCTTGAAAATTGACTTTCAAGAAAAAGATGCCCAAAAACTTATATACATGGCTAATATTAGACTTTAATCCATGTGAAACATTATCCTCGCAACACCAAAGTTGTGCAAAGTTGTTCTAGTGTGAGAACAAGGGCAACAATACTGATTTCCCCAAAATTGTCTGTTAAATGAGCCACGAAAATTAAAGACAAGGGGAGGTGCGTGGAACAAAAGACGAGGAATTTATCCCCTCATGACTCGGTGCATGACATGAAAAAGGAGGAGGCTGAAGGCCTGAACACCTGCGGAGAGAAAAGCAAAGAAGAAACAGAGCTGCAGAGAAACAAAACAAGAGTTCACCCCTCGACTGTCTGGGACCCGTTCGACTGTTCTCGCCAACGCCTCGTCCTTGGACCCTTAATCAGTGAAAAAAGTGATTCAAACGAACTGGGTACTTTGCAATTGTTCCACACGGTCCTTTCGCCGATCTGATCGAGTTTGAGGTGATTCTCCCCAAATTAGTGCATACCTATATAATTTCAACTCTGAAAGTGAATATCTTTTTGCTTTTTCCCTTCAGGCTGTAACAGCTGTAAAAGAGCTGTCATGGATATTTTATCATGGGATGGAACCCTCTCATCAGGTGATTTTCGTCTTGCTGCTTGTGCTTTTATGCAGAAATGGAAAAGCGTTATGTCAGCTTTCCCTCCGTGGTCATGGGTCCCTTGTCCAAAACAACCTTGGGGTGCTTCAGCTTCTCATGATGTTAGTGTTGTCAACCGTTTTCTTAGTCTCCCTCCGTTACAATCAGTTCGTTTTCAATACTTGATGTTATTTTACTTCTCTCTCTCGCTCTTAGGTGGAAGGATACTTATCATTGGAGAACATAATTCTCAGGTCAATTGAGGTTTGTCCTTGATGTTATAATGAAGCAGTTCTAGCTATTTAATTGGTCGATTGATCTTAGCATTATTATAGTTGCTATGCACAGGAAGAACATGATGAAATAAGTTGCCCTCAGAAAGAAGAGACAAGTTGCTCCGAGAAAGAGGAGCTCATTGATATTGCCACCTTAGTATGTCTTTTAACTGATATCCTTGTCTCTGATTCCTTTGTTTGATATCAATCTTGAAGTGTATTAAAGGACACATAGATATCGCTCATGAAAGTTGCATGTTTTTCTGTTACCTGTTGATTCTTGTCTCTTTTACTACATTGATCAGATCTTGCTCTTATTGCAAGGTCCAGAGCAATTGCAGCAAAGTACCTTACTATGATCTTCATATAATATATAGTGCTTCATACAGAGTTCCAGTGCTATTTTTTCGTGCTTACTACAGTGGTATGTTCATCTCTATTTAATCAGATCATAAACAGAATGCAGAGTATATATGTACACACACACACACACATGCATAGATACACACACAACAGTATGATATATTTACACATATATGTCTATGTATGGATGACGCACGCACAAATGACAGTATGATACAAGAAATGCTTGCATATTCTTATTTATGTCCGGCAGAAACCAATTATGTCTTTGATAATGTTAAGTACATAGAGAATTTTTTCCACAAACAAGCACCTTCATAAATTTGGTCATTAGTACCACATAACATGTATGGTAAGTATGTGAGCTTATGTTTGGGCTTTGGTTGGATCTATTTTGGCCTCTTGTGGGTGCTCCTTGTGAGCTTAGGGTTTTTCTTGGGTGCTTCTAGGCACTTGCTTCTTATACCCCTTATGTATTTGTGTTGCGCCCTTTTGGGTTTTTTGATATATACATTTTTACTCATCAAAAAAAAAACATGTATGGTAATAGGATTTTGTTGTGTTTTATTTCTTGTTTTCATTGACATAATGTGCATCCCGTCTTTCAATTTTTCTCTTCTTAAGAAACACAGTATAGTTTGTTTTAACTCGTCATACTTCTATAAATGATTGAAATGCATCCACATTAGTTAGATTGGCCAGATTTGTTATTTCAATCAATGAGTTTGCTGGTGGTTGTTTGCAAGTTTATTGTGTGTTCACTTTTTGGTTCTCTATTCTTGGTTGATCCATAAGGAGTTTTCAGGGAATGCTTTAAATCCCTCTTCCTTAGATCACTTTTTGATGTCTTCCTTTTGTGATAAGTTATTTTTTTTATATTTAAAAGAAAAGAAAAAATGTGGATACAGAATGATGCAGGACATCATTTAATTAATTGTTTCTAAGATTGTCTTGACAGGAAGGTTGAGTGGCGAAGGTTAGAAAAGAGAAATAGAATCATAGGTGGGATATAAAGAGGGGAAAAAATCATATTTTTGTTTGGGATCGATTATGTTAGAAAAAAGAGATTAGATTTATAAGAATTGCAGCAGGAAAGAAGGAAAGAACTGCTGAGAACATCAACAAGAAAGGGAATTGAGAAAGAAGATTAGATAGGAAGAGACGAAGGAGGGAAGGGATTCCAAAGTAAAAAATAAAACAACTCAACTTTCAATTTATTGAATCACTGCCAAAAGAGTTCAAGTAACATCCTTTTGTAGCCAAGGTTACTTCTTAAGGAAGTACTCACATTTCATTGAAAAGTAAGTAGGACAGCTCATTAGATCCAAGGAATTTAATGGACAGCAGCTTCCAGGGAGAAGTATCTGACTTTCTTCACCCATAAGTTCCTTCAAAGCAAAGTACTATCATCATTAGTAACTAGCTCCTATTTGAATTCTGGGAAACTTTCATTTAAAAAATGAAATACTTTGCTCATAATTACTAGCTAAGTGTTCAACTACCCCATTATGCTAATTTGGGATTCTTCTAGGCAAAAATTTCAAAATAGGCTGCTGGGAAAGAAATATGTAATAAAAAATAAAGCAACTCAACTTTCAATTTATTGACTCACTGCCAAAAGAGTTCAAGTAACATCCTTTTGTAGCCAAAGTTACTTCTTAAGGAATTACTCACATTTCATTGAAAAGTAAGTAGGACAGCTCATTAGATCCGAGGAATTTAATGGACAGCAGCTGCTAGGGAGAAGTAACTGACTTTCTTCACCCATAAGTTCCTTCAAAGCAAAGAACTATCATCATTAGTAACTAGCTCCTATTTGAAGTAATTCTGGGAAACTTTCATTTAAAAAATGAAATACTTTCCTCATAATTACTAGCTAAGTCTTCAACTACCCCATTATGCTAATTTGGGATTCTTCTAGGCAAAAATTTCAAAATAGGCTGCTGGGAAAGAAATATGTAATATCGAACCCACAGTGCTATGTTCTTTTTATCAAATAACCATGGTTGGCCTAGCAAGCACACCATTGGAGGAAAAACATCGCATTGCATTGTATCTATGAATTTGCAAATCAGATAGGCAAGCAAACATCTCTTATGGATATTTAAATTCGTGTTGGTTACCCAAGCAACCTTGTAAGGATTAGCATGTGTTAAGTTTTTAAACCCTGAGCATCCTCTGGCGCAACATTGGTTCAGCTGCTCTTATCAATGACCATAGTACTAGCTGACTCTTGCATCTTACACATGTTTGAAATATGCTATTTTGTTTCCAGTCTTCTTCATCCTTTTAAGTTGATAGTACTTGCCAGAGTGCTTGAGATAGTTGCTAATCATCAATATTAGCTCCATCATCTCCTCTTTCTTCTTCTGGTTCAAAGTTTGCCAGCTCTTTTTGTTGTGCTGCACTAGTAAAGTTATGTGGGAGAAAGAAGCTCCCTTAAGAGCAAGATTTAAGATCAAAATTCTTCAGAAATATGGTCAATTTTGATGTGGGGCCTAATCGGCACCCTCCGTAGGCTACATTAGCAAGTATTGACTCTTATTATTTGCGTTAGAAAGTTGTTGGCTTGGTTTATTTGTTTTATTTTATTTTAGGGGCCAAGGATGCTTCTTAGAACATCTTTGGATGCTAGTCAAATTTATGGTTGAACATTTTCAAATCTTGGGAATTGAAAATTCATGCTCCGAATTCTTAGGTGATGATCAGCCTTTTTTTTTTCCCCCATTTTTCTGATTTTATTTCAAAAAAAAATTCCTGTTATTAATTCTCATGTTGTGCATTTGTCATGATTAAAACTAACTTTGAACCATTGAAATAATGCAACACCTAGCCATCAGGCAGGAACAAGTTGTGAAATATGTATGGATGACAAGGATTACTTCGAATTCTCCATCTGCATTTCTAACTATTATGGAATCTTGGAAATCCAAGTTAGAGGGGAAGAAAGAGAGGCATTTTGCTGCCTTCATCCACTTTTATATTTATGTGAGCATGTAAATTGAATTTTGCATGAATTGAAAATTTAAACTTGAAGATGAACTCTTCTCCTTATGTGAATCCTTGCCATGCTGGAAATAAACTTTACATTGTTTTAGTTTTAGTGGACTTTCTTGTTTCTCGATCTTTTGTCTTTTTCTAGTTAGGTGTTTCTTTCTATACTTCATGTGTACTTGGGTTGCACACTTTCGCTCTTAATAAATTTTGATTACTTATATAAAAAAAAAATGGTTTGACTGGACTTAGAAAACTGAAGGCAATGTTATTCTTTGTAATGCTTGGGGTTTACATGGGGTTCTGGTGTGATTTTTTATTTTTTATTTTTGCATAGTTTCTGGTTTTCTCTTTGAGCCTTGTTTTTTGTTGGTCCTCTGGGTTGGTTTGTATATAAGCTAAAGTTGCTTTAGTTTTGCTAAAGCTTTCTTTGTACAGAGATACGTAGATAATGAAAAGTTACTCATTCATCAAAAAAAAAAAAAAGGTTTGACTGGACTTGCTTCCATCATTTGATGTATTGCATAGAGGTTTGAACCACTGAAGGAGGTTATTAATCTACTCAACTCAATTAAACCTTTATCTCAATTAAATGAATATAGGCTATTGAGTGTATTAATGAATGAAATAAACTGTCATTTTCTTCGTGAAGATTCAAGCATAATATAACTGGTATAGTGATGGTTCAGACCCATCTAGAGGAGAATTGTGAGCCTGTCTTTTTTCAAGTTCTCTCTCTCTCTCTCTCTCATGTATACAGGAAGTTTATACAATAATCCCCTAATGATTTTTTTTTAATTAATCGAAATTTCATTAAAAGCGTAAGGTGGCCCCATATACACAAGTATACAAGAGAAGCCACCTAGGAAGTAGGGGGCAAAAAGAACAAGAAAATTCTCTAATGAATTACAATACGAAATTCATACAATCAAGCAAATGAAGAAAAGGAAACGGAGAAGACACATTGCCAACAGCAGACATCTAATCATACAATCCTTTCAAAACTGAAAATTTAAGGAACAACATCCTATGCTCAACACTATTAAAGGTCCGATATTTCCATTCCCCATAATGAGAACACTTCTAACTCTCTAGTGATGAAACATTGAAGTAAAAGATGATTAATTGTTTGTCCCAAGTTTATGAGCAAACATAGGATTCTAAACACAATCCTGCCATTATCTGGACAGAAATCTATTCATTTGATTCAATGCGTGGTAACATATCTGATATGTCTTTAATTGCTCCTCCTTGGGAGGCATTCTTCTTGAGTGTGAGTTTCACAGAGAGAGAGAGAGAGAGGCCACCAAAATCTATGTATGTGAATATGTTGGAAGTTCAGGTCTGACTTCTGACTTGCTATCTAACTTTGATCTTGATAGATCTACCATTATGTGGCTAAAGTATAGCTAAAATATACTACATTTTGATCTAGTCTGATTGTGAAGTTGTTCTATACTGGTTATACAAAATGCAAGCATTTTTAACATCTATATCTACAATGGTGTTAATAAGCTCCAACAAAGCATTGATGTTGTTCAATTATATAGATGGAGAACCTTTAGGGTTTAATGCAATCGAAAAAGACCTTCCTGCTCACTCTGCGAAAGCATTGTTGGATTCAAAATGGACGTTCATAACCCAGGAGGTATGTTTTTTGTTCCAATTTTCTCTTAATTTGGTGTTCTTTTTGGGTTCCTGTTATGATTATTATGATCATAAGTGATAGTAATATATGTGCTTTTTATAATTTGGATTAAGACACAGAACTGCTGTTATATTTTCTCAATGGATATTATGAAACTTAAATCAAATTGTCATGCAATCTCTATCAAAGGTTGTGGGGGCACCTGGTGGTACAAGCTTTTACCTTTCCCAAGAATAGAGCATGATCTAACCTATTTATTATTAGAAAATTAGCATAAGCTTTTTGGTAGATCTCAAGTTGACATTGAATGCCACTTTTGTGCTCACTTTTATATTACATAAAATATGCCATAGGCATATATGTCATAGGTCTGTACATTTGCTGCTTTGTGTTTTGCATGGATAAAGGTATTTATGCTGGTTCATTGAGCGGCATAATCTATATGACATAATAATGGTTGACACGTAATATAGGTTACTCCTACCATACAAATAGGACTATAGGAGTGTAACTTATCAAAAAAAAACAAATAGGACTATAGGGGTGTACGGTTCAGTTTGGATAAGGTTTGGGATAAATCTGAAACTGAATCAAATTTGGTTGGTTTCTAAGTGAAACTGGAATATATTTGATCGCCAAAAAAAGCCAAAGATAAATTAAACCAAAACAAGCTTGGGTTAGATTAGTTTCGATCTTTAGATTTGGGGCCCTACCATTGTCTATTTTTTTTTTCTTACAGTTGTTGGGAGGGGTTTGAGGGTGGTGGCAGTGGCCATGGTTGTGGTAGTCATGACTAAGGCCATGAACATTGGTGGCGAACTTGTGAAGGTGATGGTGGGGATTTTCTTATATTTGTGGAAGGAAAAAGTTTTGGTCATGATGAGGCAATATATATATATATATGTTGTACATGGATGAGTTTGTAGCAGTGGACACTCTGCAATGTAGGGAGGATGAGTGCAAGTACATTTTATAAGGTGAAATAACTGTAAATGAATGCCTACGTAATGAAATATACAAGGCTTCTAAAATATGAACATCAACCTTGAGATTTTTTTTGTCCTGGTTATGGTGCTTCTGTTTTACTTAGATTTTGTGCATCTATTCCATAGAATCTCCCATTTCTCAGATCAGATCCCTGATATTCTGAGGAATCAGGACAAGTCTTCTGGTAGTAATCATATTGTACATCAACTTAGTTGTTCCCAGTGAAACCAAACTACTGTCGTATATCTTCTTGTAAATATGGTTCTTGCAGTCTAATTATGTTTAATGAATCATTAGACTGAAGCATCTTGTGAAGAACCTTGTATTCATCTTGCATGTGTAGTTTTCTATGCTTAGCTTTTGTATGCAAAGCAGATGTTGAATCATCGCTTGTCAACTTTACTTGTGAGAGCTTTATGTTTCATGAAGAATTTACTATTTATACCTTTGGTGTTGACTTAAAGCGGTGAGAAAACTTTGACAACATTGACTTTCTCAATTTAGGAGCATCCATACTTGAACAGGCCATGGTTCAAATTACATCCATGTGGGACAAGTGAGTGGATGAAGCTGCTTTTTCATGTTGATGTTTCTGTGGCTAAAAATGGAGTGACAATTGAACTCTATCTGCTTTCATGGCTATCAGTCGTTGGGCAAGTGGTTGGTCTTAGAATTCCTCTTGAAATGCTGAATCAGCCATAATGACTTGTTGATAACAGTTTCTTTGATTATATCTGCACATGATTTCTTTTTTCTAAGTTCCACTAAATGAACATACTGGAAACCCCCTTTATGATGAAATAGAAAAGGTATTAATTTTAGTTTTTTAATGGATGAAATTGCGGGATCATGAGAGGAGCCAGTTAATGGGTAGGATTTTCTCAAAAAAATGTCCCTAAAAATTGCATGTTATAAAGAAACAAACAAATAAAAGAAATAGGTGTAGTTTGCTAGATCTAAGGCATGAGAACGTGCTCAGTAACGTAGACATGCACCATTTCTTGCACTTGGTGATGGCAAAAGGGACTATTCATGGTGCTCAAAAGAAAAGCAAATAGGGGAAGATTAGAAAGTGCACGATGGAGGCAGTTGAATTACTTACATGGGCGGTTACAAATGAATGTGGGTCTTGGGAAATCGAGCTCTTCTATCTGGGTGTGACCATAGTAATAACTGCTTGTTAGAAGCTACACATGGGAAGCTTAGATGGTCAGAACCATAGGCACTCTCACCCTAGTACTTGCCTAACCACTTTGAGAATTCTTTGAGATCACTGATTTACCATCATTGATAGCCTTTATCAGTGCTTTTAGTCACAACACAAGATATCATGGTATAAAATTCCTTCACTTTAGTTACAATTATAACCATGTTTGTAAGTATTGTGCTTCTGGAACGGACAGGCTGTTGCATAAAAATAAACGATGTCACTTATTGAGTGCCTTAAAAAGAATAAACACCACAACCTTGTATTGTGTAAATATACACCCAATTCACTAAGTTGGGGGATGAAATGTACTATGTAGGTCAATCATTGGTACTCGTTACATTTCTCTTAATTAATTGTTTTATTTTTCTCCAATGAATAGACTATACAGTCTACACATAAGTTTAGTAAGCCTCGGTTAGAAAAAGATTTAGTACTCTTAACATTTTTTTAATAGCTAATTTATTTAGTAGGTGTGAGTTTAAGTATGTTTTGTAAGTAGACTTTACGGCTTGCTTGAGTCAAGGGCTTTGTGGGTCCTTGTCTTTATGGGAAGTTAAGAACTAGTAGTAGGCGGTTATTGGGAACTAGAATCCCATTTAATATTGGCCCAACCCTTTATTTTGGTGCTTATGGGGCCACCACTTTAGAAATGCTATTGAATCAATTTTCTAGACTGTTAGATGGTGACATCATATGGGGCTAATTTCTCTTAAAAGTATGTTTGAGATTGTGTTGAAAATTTAAGCTTTTTTTTTTTTTTTTTTTTTTTTTTTTTTTAAAAAAAAAAAAGAGTTTTGATCATTTTTAGAGTAAAACAGTCAAATAAGTATAAACTTTTTTACTAAACATGACAAATTGTTGTTTGGCACAGTTTTTTAGGCATTAAAAGTATTTTTTTACATTCCATAACGCAATCCCAAACAAGCTTTAAAGAGAAATTTGTATCATCATGATAATTTGAGGCAATCGGTTCACGAAAAGTCACACCAAAAGTCATTTCTTGGTCGATAATTTATTTTGTTTCATTCAATTCAAATGTGTATATAGAGCCATGTGGTAAATATATTGTCACATTATTTAAAAATTTTAAATAATGTGACATCGTATACACAGTTTAATAAAACAAAATAAGCTATTGATTCGGAAATAGCTCATTTCCATTTAAAATGAAATAGAGCGAATCCTTGTCCACTTTCACAACCTTAGCAAGGTTTCAAATAAGAGTATTACAGAAAACTACATTTTAATTTCACAATTATCTTACAATACTAACGTGATAGTCCCAACCAACCCTTGAATCAATCTTTACTTTTTCACATCGGCATTGTAGAATGAAAATACAGTTTCTAGCATTTCTCTTTAATATCAGATACATAAAACAAACTCGAGGCAGCCTTTGCTAGAGAAATCAAAATTCTCTACAACCTTCATGATCTTTCCAAGAACCTGGACAACAAATGCAAATCAGTAGAGCATGTCTTCTTGGAGATTTATTCAAATTCAATGGCAATTTGTGTTTTATCTCATTTCCAAGCAATCAAAACGGAGCCTTGAGGTACAAGTAATAGAAAAGCCATGCAAATTAACAAATAATTGAATGGGTCCTAATCAAGAAGTATACGGAAAGTTGAGAAGATGGAGATAATAAAACTAAGTAAAACATACAAGAAATTAAGGCCAGGACTTGACTTAGAGTCAGAGCACCATTATCGTGCCCAAACATTTTGGCTATGTTTGGCAATGAAGTGGACTTAGGAAGTGGGCCGGAACTGTATCAGATTTGATTGATGTAAGAGAAAAAAGTAAGAATATTTTGTATAAAAAAATGAAAAATTTTGTTTTGTAGTGCTTTTTTTTATTTGAATAGTAATAAAAAGTGATTGATGTAATGTAAAAAGTAAGAATGTTGGAATTGATTTTGAAAAGAAATTTTTGGAATTTTGGGTCCGATCCAGCCCACTCCTTTGCCAAACACAGCCAAATTGGTAGTCTATAAGTTTGAGTTTTAGAGATCAAATTACAAATTGGTTGATAGTTTAAGGAATAAAAGTGTAATTTATCTATATGTAATTAAGTTACAATTTGAGCTTTTTATAATTACTTATAAATAATCAATGTAAAACTTAACACCCATAACACATCGGCACATGATTCTCTCATGTTCAAATAAATTGAAAAGTATCCAGTTAATTATATTTGAGAGGTATTTTTGTCTTTCTACTTTTTGATTGAACAAAAATACTCATCCAATATAATTAACTAGATATTCTCTAGTTCAAATGAACTAGAGAGTATGCTAATTCTAACACCTCTATGATTTACTGAATGTAAACAATTCATTTTTTCAATGTGTGACTAACTTTTTGAGGTGCTACAGTATATATATATATATATATATAGTAGACTACCATACAAACGTTGCACTGAAAATTAGTTCTTTTTTTTTTTTTACAAGTGCTAGTCCAAAAGGCTAACATCATCAAATTTGTATGATAGTCATATAATAGTTTAGTAAATAACATTATTCATGTAATAATTATTGAAATCAAAATATCTTTTGTCATATTTCTTTATTATATAGGAACTATGGATTTTTTTTTATTTTTTATCCCAACTTATAGATAAGCACATAAATACATATACTTTCTGTATATGGGTGCGCATTTATGTAAAGTAAAACAGACAGAATAAAAATATAAACATGTACCAAAAAAAATTGTGCTTAAAATAAAAACAGTGCTATGATATAAATAAATAAAAAAGAGAAGTATTTTTCTTTAATAATTTTTAAAACATTTTGAGTTACCGAAACCCTCCAAATACCAATTCAAGTCATAAAGCATGATTGAGATTTCTAATAATTTATTGTCTAGCAATTTAATCTGTATGGTTGAAAGATTTTTTTTTTTTTTTCTTTTTATCATTTCTTTTTTCCATATAAAATTTATTTTTCGAAATAAATTTTAAACTATCTGTTTATCTTCTCGACAAATGAGTTTCATGTGATTTCCATCAAGATAATTTGGAGTTCTATTGTAGATTTTTTTTTTTAATAGCAATAAGAAGTAATTAATGTGATATAAAGTAAAAATGAATTTTGAATTTTTTTTTTAAAGAAAATAAAGAAAATTGTTTGACAATAATTTTAAAAAGAGGTTAACTTTTTTTTCTTTTTTTTAAAAAAAAGAAGAAGAATTGTTTGGCACGTTAAATTGAATGGCAAAATGTTAACTTAAAAAAGGCTGCCATTTTTCAGGTCATGCAGAGCAAAAACAAATAATATAAGAAAAAAATAAAAAAAGAACTTGGAATTACACTGCCATTATTGGCTTGTTTGGAAGTGCCAATTACTATTCATAAAATAAATTCAGTTATAAAATATTTTTACTTTTTACATTACAGTAATTACTTTTTATTACTATTTAAGTAAAAAAAATTACCACAAAATAAAGTTTCTTTACATTTTCATATCAAATACTTTTACTTTTTTCTCACATCTATTAAATCTTGCTATAGTTTCAGGTCACTAAACAGTAACGATTCAATGGAGTTGTTTGCCAATGAAAAAAACAAGAAAAAAAAAAAGCCACGTACTATTCATCTCAAATTTCACTCTCAATATTATTACTTTTTACATCATATCAATCATCTTTTACTACTATTTAAATAAAAAAATCACTATAAAACAAAAATATTTTTTTCACTTTTTATATCAAATATTCTTATTTTCTTCTATACTAAACAAACAAAGCCCAAATTCCAAACAGCCCCCACAGAGACCCACGAACTTTTTCTGATTTTGACTATTTAAAAATTAATTAATATTTTATTATTTAATTTAAGTGAGACACGTAACATCATATGAGCTTTTAGATAAAAATGAATGGCCAGGATTAAAAGTTGGAGATTTTCCAATTCTCCCAATAATGAGAGGGGATCCTAATCCTTTCTTGTAATACTTTTCCGGGTATTTCATTGGTCCACCCTCCTATTGCTTTTTCCCTTTTTCGTGTTCTTAGGAGCAACTTTTTTTTTTCTTTGTTCTTAGGAGCAACTTGTTTGTTGGTCCGGATTACAAATCATTATGGTGGTCCATATCTTTTCCAAACAGCAATCCTCCCATCACGGAGGAGAATGGAGACTACGGTGAATGCAAGGCCAAAAGAGACACCTTTTATGTGATCTTATTTGTTTGGGCGAGTCGGCGAGGTATTTGAAACTTTTGGTTACGTGAGTTGTTACGATCTTTGTGTTTGATTATACGATCGTATGTATATAAGTTTAATTTTAACTGTGTGTATATAAGTTTTATGACACTCTCTTTCTATAAGTCGGTTTTTTAGAGTAAATTTTATTCAAGATTTGTATCATCTCATATCAGAGTCAAACACTATATCGTGAGTTCAAGTCACAAAGGAGATGATGCAGGATGAAAGGAGAACAACTGAAAATAGATAAAGAATAACATAAAAGGATAAATAAATCACGTTGATCAAAGGCTCACCGATCAACAATGGAATTTTGGTAGAATCTCACTACCAAGAAGAAAAGAACAATTATGTTTCCAAGAAAACATATTTTTTCTTTAATCATAATGTAATCTCTATAGGAGTACAAAGAGTATTTAAATAGACATGGTAAAATAAACTTTAACCCTAAATTGACTGCTCATTATTAAATAACAAAAATCCTAATTTAACAGACTTTAGGCCAAACCCATAACAATAACTCTTAAATACTAATTTAAATGCAAATAACCTAATTAACTAATAAAATTCAAATAAAATATGTCAAAAATACTCTACTATAGGTACTCTCATCGCTAACCATTAATGCATGCCCCATGACCCATAGCATTCCACATTAACGCTGATCAACGTTATTCTTTTCTTTGTCACAACAGTGGACTATGTCGGATATTAGCATGTAAGATTTCTATCTCAAGGAGTAAAGGATATATGGTAGAATATTTTATTTTTATGGTAGACTATCTTATTGTCAATGTTCTGCCAAATTATTAATTTGGTCAATGTTCCACTTAAACTATTAAAAATTTTCAATGTTCTTCAAGCCTGCAAAAAGGAAAAAAATGACATTAAAATTATTTTAATAAGTCAAAAATACTTTTATAAATTTTAAAAATAAAAATTAAACCGCATTTGTGTAAGTGAAGAGTTTGACAGAAGCTAGATTGTCGTTATGCTTGCTATATACGAATACTCAAT
>NC_081541.1:48374041-48383036 GCF_901000735.1 Corylus avellana
TTTTTTTTTTTTTTTTTTTTTTTTTATGATGTGTTGTGCTGCTACACAGGGAGTGGTTTGGATTGATTTCGAGGAAAAAAAACAAAAGAAAGAAAGTTGTTTGGACTAACGTTTTCTATTTTTTATTTTTAACTATATAGACTTTTGTTTTTAGAGTTGGCCCAGTACTACACATTGTTTTTTATTTTCTAAGCCCACCAACACGTTAAAAGCAAGAAGGGACTTAGCCTTAACTGCATGCCAGCGTGGTCCACACAGTCAAACAAAGAAAACTAGAAAAGTAATTTAAACGGTGCGTTTAGTAAATGTCATCTTTTCACCATCTTCTTCACTCTTTTCATCTAACCTAACCCTAAAAGCTTGAAAAGTTGTAACTATGGCAGAAGTAAAAACACACCAGACGTCTTGGTGTTACTTGCGAGTGTTGCCTCTTGTCTGTGGCTGAGGGTGGGCAAACAGGGAGCCAATGGATTTTTTATTGCGGTAAGAACAAATTTTAGTGGTTGAGGGGGGCATTTGACCCCTCTCAACCCCCCCTCCCTCCGCCCCTGGCTTTATCTCCCATCACGGTGCACTAGCTGTAACCCTATTCCCTTAATCCTGCACACACAAAATAAATTAGTCAATATTATAATACTACCAAGTAGTTTAAGATCCAATTATTGGAAAGCATGCATGTCTTGGGAAGTTGGCTGTGACAGTGGGTCATCACCATTGGTCACTTTTGCCTAATTTTTTGAGATCAAGTGGATCTAGGAGAATTGAGAGTGTGTTTTAACTTTTTTGATTTGGCTTACATGCTGTTATTTTAATAACAGCATGTATGCTGTAGTTTAATCAATGGTCAAGATTGAATTTCTCAAAATCTATTTTTATTTTCTCTCTCCTATTAAATGCTTCTAAAAATACGTCAACTTTAAAATTCAATCTTGACTGGTGGGAGGCCCAAGGCGTAGGCGAGCTTGGTGTAGGGTGCGTTTGGCATTTTCATGGACAATAATTGCGATTATAACGATTATAAACCAAATTGTAGAAAATATATTGTATGATATTGCGTGTTAAAAATTGCAATTTGAAAAAATTGATTTATGCAAAAAATTTGTGTTTTCAAATTGCAGGTAAACGAGGTATTTTTTTGAAAACACAATTTTAAAGTCTAAACTACGATTTCTTAAAAGCCAAACTACGATTTTGCCATTCGCTTTAATTGCGTTTTTAAAATTATGTTTTCAAATAACACATTTTAAAATCATTATTTTTAATCTCACTTTTTAAAATCGTAATCTCAAACAAACCCGTAAATAGGAACGTGTTCGATAGGTTTAGTGTTGGTTTTTGCATTTCTAGTAAGCTTCCTGCCGCATGTAAGGGTCATGATGCAGCCCCTAACCATGCCCATGATTGCTTTCTCCTTGCCCACCTCGTTTAGATACAAACGAAGAGACAAATTGTATGAGCCCATGGCCGAACTACCCTATGGCCGGAAACCTCTTTTTTTCTCTTAATTTTTTTTATGAAGGGTATTTTTATTATTGAGATAATATTGACCATTTTTAGTAGTATTAATAATTTTAGGAGGATGAGGAAGGAGTGAACATTGATAATAAAATTATAGTTTGAAATCTAGAAGTTTATAGAGTTATTTATCTTTATTGTTAAGCATGGCCCTAGTGGAAAGTTGTTTATGCCATTTTACTAGGTCATAGACTTTTAAAGTTATTCGAGTCACCTTTTCGATTAATTAATGTTTTCTTTTTCTTCATGTTGTAGGGATTGCGGACATAGCAAGACTACCAATTTACTACTGTAAGAACCTTCTCTTTTGATTTTTGATTTTCTTGCAATGTGATGTTATTACTAAAGTTTACATTAAAAAATTACGATAAAAGAAATGCTAAGTTTTAATTTTATGTTTCTAAACACTGATGCATGTTATTCTTTTTTTTGTCAAAACAGTATCAAATGGACGAGATTATGATCCGCTATATTACCTAGGTGGGGTTTCAATCTCAAATGAGACAATGACATAGAAATGGTTAAATTTGTTTATGCAATTTTATTAATTAATTAATTTTTTTTTTTTCATATTTCTTGCAGATATTCCAATCAAATTACTGACATACTTGACCATAGATTACGGTAAGAACCTTCTCTCCTTTGATCTTCTTTAATATTTTCCCCTTTTAGCATATTATTCTTCACACTATAAAGCATGAATTAAACTTGCGGCCAAAATGAAAATATTAATTATTACCTTAAAAAGATAACAAGTATTGTACTTAACAATGATCTAAAAGGAAAATTAAATGAGTTATAACATGTGCCGGCTTACAACTTTTGGTGATGTTCATCCACAGGACTATTCCAAGCACCGAAAATGATATTGGGGACTCCAATTGTGATTGCATTCTTGATATATAAATGGCAGAGGAGGCATTTATCAATGTATGATGTTGTTGAAGAATTTCTACCGAGTCACAATAACCTCATGCCAATAAGGTACTCTTATTCCGAAATTAAGAAGATTACCGAGGTTTCAAGGACAAATTGGGTGAAGGAGGTTATGACACTGTATTTAAAGGAACGCTTCGAAGTGGCCGTCTTGTGGCCATAAAGATGTTAGGCAAGTCCAAAGCTAATGGGCAAGATTTTATAAGTGAAGTTGCAACCATTGGAAGGATTCACCATATTAATGTAGTGCAACTCATTGGTTTTTGCGTTGAAGGATCAAAACGGGCTCTTGTATATGAGTTCATGCCTAATGGTTCCTTGAATAAATACATATTTTCTCCAAAAGTATGCACGCTCCTAAGCTATAATCAAATGTATGATATAGCTCTAGGAGTGGCTCGTGGGATTGAATATTTACATCAAGGATGTGACATGCAGATTTTACACTTTGATATCAAGCCTCACAACATTCTTCTTGATGATAATTTTACTCCCAAGGTTTCTGACTTTGGACTAGCAAAATGGTATCCAGCAAATGACAGCATTGTTTCTCTGACTGCTGCAAGAGAGACATTGGGGTACATGGCTCCTGAGTTGTTCTACAAAAACATTGGAGGCGTTTCATACAAAGCTGATGTTTATAATTTTGGAATGTTGTTGATGAAAATGGCCGGTAGAAGAAAGAACTTAAATGCATTTGCAGAACACTCAAACCAAATATACTTCCCTACTTGGGTCTATGACCAGGTGCACGACGGAAATGACGTAGAAATTGAAGATGCCACAGAGGAAGAAAAGAAAATAGGCAAGAAGATGATCATTATTGCATTATGGTCTATTCAGATGAAGCCTAGTGATCGCCCTTCAATGAACAAAGTCGTACAAATGCTTGAAGGAGAAGTTGAATGCCTACAAATGCCTTCCAAGCCTTTCCTATCATCATTAGAAAGTACCAAAAAAGATGGTTGTGAGAATTCAAACGAATCAAATGAATCAAGTCAATCATCTCAACTTTAAATGCAAATTAATTTATATGCGAGTCTTTTCATTTATTATATCCTTGATGAAGGAGGAAATTAGTTTTCTCATATATATTTGATAGTGTAAAGATGCTTAATATTTTTGTGTAACAAATAAATGTTTGTTTGATTTAAGATATCTCTCTTATTTCATAACTTTTTCATGTTTGATTGTATTTTCTCATAATTGACCAAGAAAATTGGATTTTAAGTTTGAGAAGATATGTTTCTATTCTTCATTCTTGACTAGTAATCCTCTGCTTTGTGAATATTGCATATTGGATTGGACCAATCCTTGTCATTTGGAGATAATATTGTTGACATTCATGAACTTTTATTTTTGAATATGGAAGCCAACAAACAATTTAAAAAGTTGTTTATTTAAAAGGTTTGGAGGCATAGAATGTTAAAACAATGGTTAAATATTTAAGGTTACCCTAGAAAGCTCTGGGTTTGATGTGTGTGAGGTGTGCATTGATTCAAGGAAAGTGCTTGATTGGATAGTAGATCATAATGTCATTCTTGAGACTAGTGTCCTAAACTACAATTGGTTGTATGATTTTTTTGCTGTAATTGAATAAAATTAGTTATTCCATGATTTATTAATGAACATTGAGCATATGTATTACTGTTTACATGTATACCTCTGATTGCATATTATCCTATCTTATGCACACTACACACAAAAAAAAAAAAAAGAAAAAAAAAAAAAAAAGACATTTAATGTCATTTTATAACTAAGGCTAATTATGAAAAAACGTCACCAACAACTTGATGTCGTTTTAGAGATGTTGTTTCAGTTTGGCAGTCACATCGAAGGCTGAGAATTTTTTTTGTGTCCTTTTAGCCTCAAATGACGCCTATTTATGTCGTTTCATACTGAAATGACGCAAATGGGTTAATGTCACTTGTTTCCATTGTAAAAGTCATTAAAAATTGTTGCTGTGTAAAAAACATTAAATTTTTATGTGATTTACTGTGTAAAAGACATAAATTAACGTTGTTTACTAAAAATTGGGTATAATGACAATTATAATCTTGATGTCTCCTTCAAACCAATAGTTTCCACCTCAAAATCCCTAAAGCACGTAGACAGTGCAAATAATAATTTTGAACTTTCACAAATGGAAGACATATTTCAAAGAATGGGGTTAGAATGTAATTACGAAATATCAACTTAAGAAGAATACAATGAGCCCCAACTAAAGAAATTGAGAAAAATTCAAAGAATGGTGACAGAATGTAATTATGAAATCAGTTTCAACCAAAATATCTAGTCTTACTCGACTCCACATGAAGGGCAAGCTTCCATAATCATTATGTAGCATTCTAGCATTTAAATGTAATGAGTTGTAAGAAATGAAATCAGAAAACTAAATTCATATGTTTTAATATAATGCTACATGTTGTTAAACATTTTTAAAATAATGATTAAGTGATTAAATTTATCTCTTCTTATAATTAAGCTTAAGCTTTTGGAATAACTGGTAATTTAACATGGTATCAGAGCCAAAGCTATGGGATCGAACATTGACTCTGTCAAATCACCCCCCAATGGGGAGTGTTAAAGTAATGATTAAGTGATTAAATTTATCTCTTTTTATAATTAAATTTAAGCTTTTGAGATAACAAAAATATATACAGCAAAAATATATGAATATTTCTCTCAGACAATTTCAGTCATGGGACAACAAAAATATTCTCAAAAATACAATTAATAGCATGAAGTGATTTCTCAAAAAGAAGAGGGGGCTCATTAAACTCAAGGGCTAGATAAATTCACAATTTTCACCTGAAATGTCCACATTCCCTTGGAACCTTGCAAAATCAAGTATACCGCAAGAAGTTGATATTCCTTCACCTGTAAACACCACTAGAAGCTTACTCTGCAAGTTGAAACAAATGACTTAAAGAGGCTGATCCATATAAAATCTCAAAAAAGGACTTATCTATCATCAATGAGATAAGTGAGATGTTGCCTATTTTTTATTTCCTACATACACAAATATATGGAAGAAGTAATAAAGACCTCTACGCCTCTACTAAGAGATCTGTGTGTGTTAGAACACTAAAACTGTTAAGAAATTTATCTTATTACTCAAGATCCGTGAGATGCGAAAAATAAGAAGAAATGCAAAATAACAAAGATTAGGCAATCATATACGACACCCAGATTTAAGTTGTTCGGTTTAACAAGCCTATACCCGCAAGCGGAGACGACCCAATTTTTTTTTTTTTTTCTATATCATTTAAATATATTTTTTTATTTATTCTTTATTGATTCTATCTTTATTTCTTCTCTAAAAATCGTATTTCTTTCTTTATTTTTTCAACGTAATTTTTCTAAGACAATAATTTTTCTTTTGAGCACGGGTCACTAATCTTTAAAATTAACTCCAGTTTAGAACAAAGAGACAAAAATTTGTATTCGTTGAATGTGTTGTTGGAATTGAACATCTCTCACAGTCACAGCCTGTTTCATGTCCCATACCCCCTCCAGCAGAATAAAAGATTAAAGCAAAGCTATGTTGGTATTGTTATAGTATATTTGAATGACCATAAAATTAGAGATTTGATAAGGATTATATTATTTTTTATAAAAATTAGATTAACTTAACTTTAATTGAATCACCTTCAATTAAAGAATTTGATTAAGATTATATTCATTGTGTAAGCTCTATTAAATAGAGCCTTTTTGTATTGTAAACTCATCCATTGAATAAGGGCAAATGTAATACTTAAGGATTTATCGTGTGAAGGTAGAACCACATAAAATCATAGACCGAAGCACATAAAATCTTTTGAATTATTTATTTTCTTCTGCTATTTATTTATTTTCACAATAGGACAAAATTCATTATATTCATGGTTCTCCAATTTTGTGCACTCCTTTCATCGCATGTATGCGCAAGATCTGTTCGGTAGTGATGGGAAGAGATGAAAGTCAGACGAATCGCAAACACCCACTGGATGAAAATCAAATGAACAAGACGAAAATCAGACGAACGAGCAGAGACGAAAATCAAACGTACGAAAATCAGCACTGATGTTGTATTTGGTAGCGACTGATGGGCAGAGGAAGCGGTCTGGTAAGAAAGAGAACATTAAATTGTATTAAAAAAAGAAAAAGAAAAAGAAAGTGTGGTGGCCGTTCAAGACACCCCCACCTCTATTTTTTTAAACACGAAAATTTGGTTTTTTATATTTTGGAAATTAGCTTTTGTTTTTTTGGGTTGTTTATTGATGTTTTTATTTTAAGAATAGAATACAAAAGATAGAAAATAAAGAGTTTAACCCAAAAAACAAAAAAGCTAAAAAAAAAAACCATAAGTGGGGATCAACGTTCAGGACACCCTAACTCTGTTTTTTTTTTTTTTTTGTTAATTGTGTTTTACGCTTTTTAAGGAGTAAATATATTTTTTGTTATTGATGTTTTTAT
Source organism: Corylus avellana (assembly GCF_901000735.1). Classification (NCBI taxonomy): domain Eukaryota; kingdom Viridiplantae; phylum Streptophyta; class Magnoliopsida; order Fagales; family Betulaceae; genus Corylus; species Corylus avellana. The sequence continues at coordinate 48,380,951 of NC_081541.1, forward strand.
TTTAAGAATATAATACAAAACACAGTGAACAAAAGAGTTTAAAACAACCAATCAGTTTGTGAGGCATTATGTATTAGTAGAACTATATTTATCTTTAGAGTTATCATATATGAATAACTTATTTTGTGTAAGCATAAGTGTTTTGGATCACCACTATTTAAATCATACCTGTTCTAAAAAAGTCTAGCCATTTTGAATTGTTTGTTGACACAAAAAAAGTCAAGACAAACCTTAAAATTATTTCAATATTGGACCTTGGACATATAATAGTTCCCAATCAAAATATATATGAATAATAAATATTAAGGTAAAGTTCACTTAACTTCTTTAAATTACCACCACAATGACGGAATAAGATCTTTTCCATTTCAAAATTCCTCAATTTCCTCAATGTAGTGCATTTTGAAGGGTATTGCATTTAATGCACTATCATTATTAAAACTTTTGGACAACACTACCCTTCAAAATGCACTAAATAGAGAAAATTGAGGAATTTTGAAATGGAGAGGATTCTTTTCCCACAATGACAATCTACTTTTCAAATTATCAATTGCGACAATTTACCTCCTAAACTACAAAAACAATGACAATGTACCCTCAATTTTAATAAAATGACGAAATTACCCTTATTAAAATAAAAACAAAAATACTAAAATTTAATTTGTTTCCAAACTTTTAAGGGTATTTTTGTCTTATTGAAAATTTTATAGGGATAATTTTATCATTTTGCAAGCATTAGGGGGATACATTGTCATTATTTTGGTAGTTTAGGAGGTAATAGAGGTGTCAAAAAATACCGGGGGACCGGAACCGGAACCGGAAAACCAGGAAACTCGGTTCCGGTTCTGGTTGAAAAAAATCAAAAACCAGGTACCCAATTTCGGTATCTGGTTTTAGGTACCTGGTTTTTACCTGGTTACTGGGAACTGAGATAATTTTATATATATTTTTATATTTTATGTTTTTTTTTAGGTTTACTCCCTCTGCCTTCTTTTTTTCTTCTTCATTTCTCACACACGCCATCGCCCATTCCATTCTGCCTCTGCCCTCTTTTCTAGTTTTCTCATTTTTCTCTTCCAACACCCGGCCTCTCTCTCTCTGACTCTCCTCCGTGCAGATCTACCCCTTGAGCTGTAGGCAGTTGGGGAAGGGAGATTTTTGACAGTGGAAGAGAAAGTTTGGTTGGTCTAACAAATGCTGACCCTTTTGGTCAGAACGTTTGGTTGGTCCTCCCCTGCCTCGTACACTGCCTCTGATCCCTCTCATAGAGAACACAGAATCTACCAGTCAATCCAAACAAAATCCTATAACCCATCTTTCACCTTCTCATCATTGGGTGGTACACATTTTCATCATCCAAGATATGAACTACACGTGTCCATTTCTGCCTGGGAAAAACATGGGGGCATATATATAAGTCAGGCTGCAGAATAATGAAAAAGAATTCTCAACTTTCTCATACTTGAAAAGCTTTCTTTATTTAGTCTAGATTTCCATGACCCCATTTGATGATCATTGGGGGTATTCATAGAGCAATGCATTATGTGGAAAGAGCTCAAAGAAGATTTCCTGCAGGTAAGTCAATCTCAGCCTTACAGCTTTTCCTTCTTATCCTCTTCTTTTTCATGCTTTTAAAAATCGGTTACTGGATCGGGTAAAACCGGAACCGGCCGATAACCGGGGTACCTCGGATCCGGTCCATAGTTTTGACCAAAAACCGAAAATCGGATTGAGTTGACAAACCTATGGGTAAATTGTCGTAATTGATAGTTTGATGGTAGATTGTCATTGGAGTGGTAGTTTGAGGAGGTTACTTATCCCCAAAGTTGAAACTTTTATAACAAGTGATGATTTAACATAGTATGAAAGCAAAAGTATTTAGTTTGAACCTTGATTCCGTCATTTATTCTCATTTTAATTAAATATTCATTGTGTTAAATATCACATATTAAAAGGGAATTTGAACCCAGATGAGAGAGGGTGTTAAAATAATGATTAAGTGAAATTTGATAAATTTAATCACCTATTAAAATTGGTAATTTAACATGTAATAAATACTAATGCGGCATATTTATTTTGAAAACGT
>NC_081541.1:48383136-48385985 GCF_901000735.1 Corylus avellana
TACGAGGGACGCCGTGATGTCAGTCGCAGGATAAACTTGGTAGGTAGGGCCACTTAGACAAGAGATTAGATGGTAATCCATATCTTCTGATCTCGAGGAACAATTGAATAAGGCATATTTATAAGGGTCTTCGACTTTGAATCGGAAAGGAGAGGAAGACAAATTGAGCCACCGAAGCTTGCTTGGAAAGCAATTATCTGGATCATACAATTGAATTACCTGAGATTTGTAGTCAATATGTTTGACAAAAAGCTTCACTGAGATGGGCAGCTCGAGAACCGTATGTCTTCTATCAATGCAGGAGAGAGTAAAACCAGGATACCCAGAGTCATTGGGCTGGGTGTTAAGTTGGAAAGGAAATCGGATGGTTGGGCCATGGCCTCCACACCGTGATTCATTAGCGCACACATTTTGGCCTTCTCCAACGTCGACTATGTTGAAAGACAGAAACAAGAGTAAGTATGAGATTACCATTTCTAAGCAAATATCTGTCTCTGCTCTCAGCAAAATTGCTTCTCAGCCTTTTAAATAGTTTGGATTTCTCCAGTGATAGCCTCTCACTGTGTTCAAGGAAATTTCGGGTGAACTTCTCAAGGACTTGGACGTCAATGGCTTATTTTAACTTTTAAGTCCATCCCACTCCCATTGTTACCGCAAATGCCCTCTTCTTTCTTTTTAATTTATAAAATGCCTATTTTTCAAATATCGATATGACGTAAGTGCTTACGCCTTGTAAATGTACATTATTTATAAAAGGCTTTTAGCTGTGGTTTAATGTGGAAACCCTCTCTCTCTCTCTCTCTCTCTCCATGGCAAGAGGAGGAGGATTCACGACGGCCCTTATTGTTGTTGTTGTCCTCCTACTTCATCAAAGTTGCAGTACTAGTGCTAAGCCTGATCATCCCTGTCCTGCTTCTTCGTGCGGCAATATCCGTAATATAAGCTATCCGTTTCGATTAACCAGCGATCCAAAAAAGTGTGGCGATCAAAGGTATAATCTCTCATGCGAGAACAATCAAACAGTGTTGTACTTATACCATGGAAGATACTACGTACAAGAGATCGATTACTCCAGCTACACCATTCGAGTTGTGGACCCAGGTGTTGTAAAGGATAATCACCCATTCATCCCTCATTATCTTCTAGAATTCAATAATTTTAGTTCAAGTGATCCATATCACTATCCTACCTATTTAAGTACGAAAGTGGTATTCGTCAACTGTGAAAAGCCAGTGAATTCTCGGTATCATTTTAACATTTCTACTTGCGTTAAGGATAATGAGGATGATGGAATGTATTCTCCCAAAAGGTATAGATATGCTGTATTCACGGAGAGTGCAGTGGATTTGGGGGACTTGTGCCAAGTAGACCAAATATCTCTCGCATCATGGTCGTTCGTGAATGGTAATCAAGACTTCAGAAATATTTCCTGTACAGAATTAGTATGGGATTTTGAGCTTTACTGGCATGGAAATGGTGCGTACATAAAACATTAAATTTATTTTTCTCTCTTTACTTAATTCTTGGATTTCTCACCCCATAAACGCTGACGTACGTTATTCTTTTCTTTGTCACCGCAGGTTTTGGCAGACTGTCGAAGATATACACAAGTAAGATTTCTATCTCAACGACTAAAGGATATATATACAAAAGTAAGGTTTAAGTTACCTTTTTTATTTATTTATTAATTATTGATTTTTTCTTTTCATCTTGTAGCTATTCTGGGAATACTCGGACAACCAACGTGGTCAAGTAAGTGATATTATCTCTCTCTTTTGATTTTGATTTCTTTCTTCTTCTTTTTTTCTTTTTTCCTTTTGTTATAAACGGATTATTCATTGCGCGCAATGTGATATTATTACTATGTTTACATAAAATAAAAATAAAAAAGACAAATACTATACTTTCAAATTTAGAAGAAATACTGAGTTTTAATTTTGTTTCCCAACACTGATACATGTTATTCTTTTCTTTGTCAAAACAGTACGATCTCGAGGACAAATATTTTCTTCCAAATGTAAGGCTTCAATCTCAAAAAGTTATTTGCAAGCAGATACATAGTATTTAATGACACAATTACATAGAAATATTTGATCGATTATCCATTTTGTGCTTGGGGATAAAAATGGCTGGTCTCAAACTTTTAGGTTTTATTTAGATTAATTATGAAATAATGAGGAAAATGAAAAATAGCTTAAGTTTCTTTCCTTGACTTCTTTGACTCGAGACGTAGGCGAGTTTGGCATAAAAAAGGACGTACGTGTTTGATAGGTTTAGTGTTGGGTTTTGCATTTTTTTTTTTAAAAAAATTTATATATATAATTTATTTGGGAATGATATTTTTGGTTGTTTAGGAGAACATTGATTTTTTTTTTTTTTTTTTTAAGTTGACTCGATTTATAATTTGAGAGGAATCATTAACAATGAAGTACGTAATAGTTTCATGAGTGTATATGTACGTACTTTTTCCAATTCTAAGCTACCTAAAGTCTAGAGGTGTATAGAGTTATTTATGTTTATTGTTGAGCATGCATTGCCCAAGCCGAAAGGTGTTTATGCAATTTTATTAGGTCATAGACTTTTAAAATTATTCAAGTTACCTTTTCGATTAATTAATGATTTTTTTTTTCCATGTTGTAGATATTGAGTGGATAAGAAGCCTACTACGTCACATTGAATCCGGTAAGAACGTATTTATCTCTTTTGATTTTGATTATTTTTTTTTTCCTTCCCTTGCAATGTGATGTTATTGCTGAAGTTTGCATTATAAAAAAAAAAAAAAAAGACAACAAATACTCTATTTTCAACTTTAAAATAAATGTTAAGTTTTAATTCCGTGTTTCCAAACA
>NC_081541.1:48386094-48388834 GCF_901000735.1 Corylus avellana
TTGTCCGAGTATTCGCAGAATAGCTACAAGATGAAAAGAAAAAATCAATAATTAATAAATAAAAAAAAAGGTAACTTAAACCTTACTTTTGTATCTATATCCTTTAGTCGTTGAGATAGAAATCTTACTTGAGTATATCTTCGCCAGTCTGCCATCACCTGCGGTGACAAAGAAAAGAATAACGTACGTCAGCGTTTATGGGGTGAGAAATCCAAGAATTAAGTAAAGAGAGAAAAATAAATTTAATGTTTTATGTACGCACGATATTCAACCCAGTAAAGCTCAAAATCCCATACTAATTCTGTACAGGAAATATTTCTTAAGTCTTGATCACCATACAAGTACGACGATGATGGGAGAGATATTTGGTCTACTTGGCACAAGTCCCCCAAATCCACTGCACTCTCCGTGAATACAGCATATCTATACCTCTTGGATCCAGAATACATTCTATCATCCTCATCATCCTTAACGCAAGCAGAAATGTTAAAATGATACGAAGAATTCACTGGCTTTTCACAGTTGATGAACACCACTTTCGTACTTGAGGTAGGATAGTAATATGAATCACTTGAACTGAAATTATTGGAGTCTAGAAGATAACGAGGGAGGATGAATGGATGATTATCCTTTACAACACCTGGGTCCACAACTCGGATTGTGTGGTTGGAGTAATCGATCTGTCGTACGTAGTATCTTCCATGGTATAAGTACAACACTGTTTGGTTGTTCTCGCATGAGAGAGCATACCTTTGATCGCCACACTTTTTTGGATCGCTGGTTAATCGAAACGGATAGCTTATGTTACGGATACTGCCGCAGGAAGAAGCAGGACAGTGATGATCAGGCTTAGCACTAGTACTGCAACTTTGATGAAGCAGGAGGACAACAGCAACAATAAGGGCCGGGAGTCCCATATTTTCTCTTGCCATGGCGAGAGGTCTAGAGAGAGAGAGCCAGAGAAAGATAGAGAGAGATCTAAAAGCCTTTTATAAATAATGTACATTTACAAGGCGTAAGCACTTACGTCATATATTGAAAAATAGGCATTTTATAAATTAAAAAGAAAGAAGAGGGCATTTGCGGTAACAATGGGAGTGGGATGGACTTAAAATAAACCATTGACGTCCAAGTCCTTGAGAAGTTCACACGAAATTTCCTTGAACACAGTGAGAGGCAATCACTGGAGAAATCCAAACTATTTAAGAGGCTGAGAAGCAATATTGCTGAGAGCATATATAGATATTTGCTTAGAAATGGTAATCTCATACTTGCTCTTGTTTCTGGCTTTCAACATAGTCGACGTTGGAGAAGGCCAAAATGTGTGCGCTAATGAATCACGGTGTGGAGGCCATGGCCCAGCCATCCGATTTCCTTTCCAACTTAACACCCAGCCAAATGACTCTGGGTATCCTGGGTTTACTCTCTCCTGCATTGATAGAAAACATACGGTTCTCGAGCTGCCCATTTCAGTGAAGCTTTTTGTCAAACATATTGACTACAAATCTCAGGTAATTCAATTGTATGATCCAGATAATTGCTTTCCAAGCCAGCTTCGGTGGCTCAATTTGTCTTCCTCTCCTTTCCGATTCAAAGTAGAAGACCCTCATAATTATGGCCAACAAGACCCTGATTATGGCCTTTATGAATATGCCTTATTCAATTGTTCCTCGAGATCAAAAGATATGGATTACCAATATGATCTGATCTCTTGTCTTAGCGACCATACCTACCAAGTTTACCCTGCGACTGACATCACGGCGTCCCTCGTATCTTGTACAAAGATGTATAATCTTGTATCAATTCCAGATGGTATAATACTCCATCATGATAAATATGTCCAATTCGAGTGGTTCACTCCAGATTACAGATACTGTGAAATGATCAAAGGCAAGAGATGTGTGAGGAGTAATAGTAATGGATCAGAAACTCCTCAGTGCATTTCTATTTCTACACATACTCATGGTATTCTATCTATCCAATTCATTTCATCAACCTTTCTCCAATTAACTTAATTAATTGTCCGTTTATTTATGTTTTGAAATGTATATTAATGAGAAGCTGAATGTGTTAAATCTTTGATAGGTACATTATCAAAGTCAGCCATTGTTGGTGAGTCATCTATTTTGGATGGGTATTTGAAATTCTTCTTCTTGTGGACATGGAAGTTATTGATACATGAATGTTTATGGTGCAGGTGTCATCTTAGGGTCATTTCTACTGCCATGTGTCTTTGGTCTCTACTGTTTTTATTCTTATGATAAAGTAGAAAAAGAACATCAAGCGAAGGTTGAAAAGTTTTTGGAGGATTACATAAATTTCAGGCCTACAAGATACTCATACGCCGATATTAAAAGGATTACAAATCAATTTAGTGAGAAGTTAGGCGAAGGAGCATATGGAACAGTATTCAAAGGAAAGCTTTCCAATGAAATTCATGTTGCAGTGAAGATCCTTAACTCTTCTATGGGAAATGGAGAAGAATTCATAAATGAAGTAGGAACAATGGGTACGATCCATCATGTTAACGTGGTTCGCTTGGTTGGGTTTTGCGCTGATGGATTTAGACGTGCTCTAGTTTGTGAGTTCTTACCAAATGATTCTCTAGAGAAGTACATATCTTCAACAGCCACCAAGAACCGTATCCTTAATTGGGATAAGTTGCAAGATATTACTATTGGCGTAGCAAAAGGAATTGAATATCTTCACCAAGGGTGCAACCAACGAATCCTCCATTTTG
>NC_081541.1:48388934-48408540 GCF_901000735.1 Corylus avellana
CCAGGAAAGCTCAAAATCCCATACTAGTTCTGTACAGGAAATATTTCTTAAGTCTTGATCACCATACAAGTACGACGATGATGGGAGAGATATTTGCTCTACTTGGCACAAGTCCCCCAAATCCACTGCACTCTCCGTGAATACAGCATATCTATACCTCTTGGATCCAGAATACATTCCATCATCCTTAACGCAAGCAGAAATGTTAAAATGATACCGAGAATTCATTGGCTTTTCACAGTTGACGAATATCACTTTCGTTCTTGAGTCATAAGGATAGTAATATGGATCAATTGAACTAAAATTATTGAAGTCTAGAAGATAACGAGGGATGAATGGGTGATTATCCTTTACAACACCTGGGTCCACAACTCGGATTGTGTTGTTGGAGTAATCGATCAGTCGTACGTAGTATCTTCCACCGTATAACTGCAACACTGTTTGGTTGTTCTCGCATGAAAGAATATGCCTTGGATCGCCACAGTTTTTTGGATCGCTGGTTAATCGAAACGGATAGCTTATGTTACGGATATTGCCGCAAGAAGAAGCAGGACAGTGATGATCAGGCTTAGCACTAGTACTGCAACTTTGATGAAGTAGTAGGACAACAACAACAATAAGGGCCGGGGGTCTCATATTTCCTCTTGCCATGGAGAGAGATCTAGAGAGAGAGAGCCAGAGAAAGAGAGAGAGAGAGAGAGAGAGAGGTTTCCACATTAAACCACAGCTAAAAGCCTTTTATAAATAATGTACATTTACAAGGCGTAAGCACCTACGTCATATATTGAAAAATAGGCATTTTATAAATTAAAAAGATAGAAGAGGGCATTTGCGGTAACAATAGGAGTAGGATGGACTTAAAATAAACCATTGACGTCCAAGTCCTTGAGAAGTTCACCCGAAATTTCCTTGAACACAGTGAGAGGCAATCACTGGAGAAATCCAAACTATTTAAGAGGCTGAGAAGCAATATTGCTGAGAGCAGAGATAGATATTTGCTTAGAAATGGTAATCTCATACTTGCTCTTGTTTCTGGCTTTCAACATAGTCGACGTTGGAGAAGGCCAAAATGTGTGCGCTAATGAATCACGGTGTGGAGGCCATGGCCCAGCCATCCGATTTCCTTTCCAACTTAACACCCAGCCAAATGACTCTGGGTATCCTGGGTTTACTCTCTCCTGCATTGATAGAAAACATACGGTTCTCGAGCTGCCCATTTCAGTGAAGCTTTTTGTCAAACATATTGACTACAAATCTCAGGTAATTCAATTGTATGATCCAGATAATTGCTTTCCAAGCCAGCTTCGGTGGCTCAATTTGTCTTCCTCTCCTTTCCGATTCAAAGTAGAAGACCCTCATAATTATGGCCAACAAGACCCTGATTATGGCCTTTATGAATATGCCTTATTCAATTGTTCCTCGAGATCAAAAGATATGGATTACCAATATGATCTGATCTCTTGTCTTAGCGACCATACCTACCAAGTTTACCCTGCGACTGACATCACGGCGTCCCTCGTATCTTGTACAAAGATGTATAATCTTGTATCAATTCCAGATGGTATAATACTCCATCATGATAAATATGTCCAATTCGAGTGGTTCACTCCAGATTACAGATACTGTGAAATGATCAAAGGCAAGAGATGTGTGAGGAGTAATAGTAATGGATCAGAAACTCCTCAGTGCATTTCTATTTCTACACATACTCATGGTATTCTATCTATCCAATTCATTTCATCAACCTTTCTCCAATTAACTTAATTAATTGTCCGTTTATTTATGTTTTGAAATGTATATTAATGAGAAGCTGAATGTGTTAAATCTTTGATAGGTACATTATCAAAGTCAGCCATTGTTGGTGAGTCATCTATTTTGGATGGGTATTTGAAATTCTTCTTCTTGTGGACATGGAAGTTATTGATACATGAATGTTTATGGTGCAGGTGTCATCTTAGGGTCATTTCTACTGCCATGTGTCTTTGGTCTCTACTGTTTTTATTCTTATGATAAAGTAGAAAAAGAACATCAAGCGAAGGTTGAAAAGTTTTTGGAGGATTACATAAATTTGAGACCTACAAGATACTCATACGCCGATATTAAAAGGATTACAAATCAATTTAATGAGAAGTTAGGCGAAGGAGCATATGGAACAGTATTCAAAGGAAAGCTTTCCAATGAAATTTATGTTGCAGTGAAGATCCTTAACTCTTCTATGGGAAATGGGGAAGAATTCATAAATGAAGTAGGAACAATGGGTACCATCCATCATGTTAACGTGGTTCGCTTGGTTGGGTTTTGCGCTGATGGATTTAGACGTGCTCTAGTTTGTGAGTTCTTACCAAATGATTCTCTAGAGAAGTTCATATCTTCAACAGTCACCAAGAACCGTATCCTTAATTGGGATAAGTTGCAAGATATTGCTATTGGCGTAGCAAAAGGAATTGAATATCTTCACCAAGGGTGCAACCAACGAATCCTCCATTTTGATATCAAACCTGGTAATGTTTTGCTAGACCAAGACTTCAATCCAAAAATTTCTGATTTTGGTCTTGCCAAGTTGTGTTCGAAGGATCAAAGTGCAGTTTCCATGACCACAGCTAGAGGGACTATAGGCTACATTGCACCTGAAGTGTTCTCTAGAAATTTTGGAAATGTGTCTTCAAAAGCAGATGTTTATAGCTTTGGAATGTTGTTACTTGAAATAGTTGGAGGGAGGAAAAATGTTGATGTTACAGTTGAGAACACTAGCAAAGTTTACTTTCCAGAATGGATCTACAATCTCTTAGAACAAAAGGAAGACATACGAATCTATGTTGAAGATGATGGAGATTCTAAAATTGCAAAGAAACTTGCAATCGTAGGAATCTGGTGCATCCAATGGCACCCAGTGGATCGTCCTTGCATGAAAAATGTGGTTCAAATGTTGGAAGGAGAAGAAGATAAATTAACTATGCCTCCTAATCCATTTGCCTCTGCAGGCTCCATAAAAACTAATGCAAATATTCCTACGAAACGTCTAAATCTTGAGTTGGAGGTCATTCCAGAATTAGAATAATTGTATGTTAACTTGGCATATGTAATAACTTTATAAGTTGCAATATTCTTGTAGTCTTAGAACTTATTTAACCTTTTAGTCAATGTTGGCACTTCAAGTTTTTTCTTATATCAATGTATAACCAATTCGAGGATTATAAAAAAGTACGCGCTATATTTGTTTTCTTCTTACCTTTTGGTTCTTTTAGCTGCCTTTTTTCCTGTTTCAATTGTCAGTGTCTTGGGTTGTTATGTAATCTAAAGAATTAATTTGTTTTTAGTTGCAACATAGGCATGTTCGATAGCCACAAAAATGGAGCATGCATGTTAATAAGAACACATTACGGATTTAAGGCAAACTATATATTTATATAACACATTGAGTACTCAACTGTTATTTAATTTGTCTCTCATTTTTAACTTATGCATGAATTGAGGACTATCAATTATCTACTTTGAGATGAGTTTAACTTCTACCATTTTATAGCATGATCTAATAACATCTCGTCACATTAAATTGAAAGACCAAAATAATTTAAGTTGAAAACACCATATTACTCCAAACCCATCATCCAAAAATTGAACATACGATTTGCCTGATCAAAATGATTTTTGTGACGATGATGGTACTGAATGAAATTGCTAGCAATCTGCACTTCTTTTGCCCGAATTTTTGATTAGTAGTAGTGTTAATTAGTAACAAATAAGTCCCAAGGTAACGTTATTTTCTTGGATTTATTGGATTTCAAATAAGTCCTAAAAATTAAGCTCAATCAGCTGAGAATTACGTTTTATAAAACAAATATCACTAGTTCGAATCTCCGTAATTTCTTCTTCTTGTGCGAGCATGTAAAAAATAAGATAAGATCGGAATCGAAAGAATGAATAAAAAAGTAGTAATTAAGTAGAAAATAGATGTTGATCCGAGGCTTGAGGTCCATGAATGTGGTCTTCATTTCCTGGTGAAATGGTGGGGCACCATGCCTGTGAGCTTCACCCACAGCTCCGCTATGAATTGAATGCAGATCTATGACAACCCACGTGGTTGATATGCACAGACCTGTAATAGGCCTACCGCAGCTAGCATGGTGCGATGGGCACCAACTTTTGCACACATATGGGTTAAATGGGGATATATATATCAGTGCTTCGAGAGTGGTGTGACCGCCCCTCGTTCTAGGGCGATCAGTAACCCTTAAGTTTAACAATTTTTTTTTTTTTATTTTTAGGGTTGAGGGGTTGGAAAAAAAATAAAGATAAAAATGTTTTTTCTTTTTCATTATCTTTTTTTTAAAAAAAAAAAAATTGTGTCTAGCCTTAAAAAATAGCTATTCTTCTAATTTTTTTTGGAGGAATATGTACTCATTTTTGTAAGAGAATAGTTATTTTCATGTGAATAACTATTTCTAAGAATAAGTTCTCACCAAACAATAAAATGGCTACTCTAATTCCATTCAAAGGGTCTATTTCACCTACAAAACATGACCTTAGAATTTGAATGGTACATTTGCTATTACATTTACTCATTTAGTATCCAAGCCACATACATTATCTTAAATGGGACTGTCAAGAGCCTAGAATGATCGACCTCTCTAATTAACTTGAGAGATTTAGAAAATTCATTTAATGCTCTTAATTGCTTGATTTTAGAATTTCAACTAATGTAAACCAGATAACTTATTAGATATTATCTGGTTTAAATGAACTGGAGATGATCATGTTCTAACTAATGCGGAAATAGATTATTTCCAGTCCATTTAATAATGGAGAATATCTAGTTAAAGGCTAAAATTTCTTTTTAGAAATCCTAAGGCTCTAAATGGGACACTTGTCCCACTACAATAATAATAATAAAATATCATTTATAGTTTTTTTTTTTTTAAAAAAAATAATAATAAAAAAGATAAGGGGTGGTTGGCCACCCCATTTTTGCCATAGGGGGTGGCTAGCCACCCTCAAGTGCCAAAAAAAAAAAAAATTATGGATTTGCCTTGGGGTGGTTTTGGCCACCCCTAGGGCAAAAATGGGGTGACCAGCCACCCTAGATCTTTTTTTTTTTTTTTTTTTTTTTTTTTGCTCTTGGGGGTGGCCAGCAACCACTTTTATTATTATTATTATTATTATTATTATTATTATTTTGTTTTTTAATTTTTCTAAACCATAAATGATATTTTATTATTATTTCAGTAGTGGGATAGGTGTCCAATTTGAGGCCTTAGGATTTTTGAAAAGAAATCTTAGCCTTTAACTGAATATTTTTCAGTTCTAAATAGACTGAAGAGGATCTGTTTCCAACTAATGCATTGGAATAGGATCATCTTTAATCCAAAATGGACTGGAGAATATCCAGTTCATGGCTAGGGATTTCTTATTCGAAATCCTAAAGCCACAAATAGGACACATGTCCACTAACCAGATTTAAATAAAAATAAAAATAAAAAAATAAAATATTAAGGGGTGGTCCGGCCACCCCAGTTTGGGGCTGGGTTGGCTTCGGCCAACCCATGGCCCTTGGGGGTGGCCGGGGGGCCAAATCTAAAAAAAAAAAAAAAATTGTTTGGCCCTTGGGGGTGGTCGGACTACTCCTAATGATCCTCTCTAGTCCATTTTGGACCGGAGAACATCCAGTTCATGGGTAGGATTTTTTTTTAGAAATCCTAAAGCCACAAATGAGATATATGTTCCACTAACAAAAAATAATAAAAGAAAAAAAAATAAATAAGGGGTGGTTGGCCACCCCATTGGGGGTGGCCGGACCACCCCAATATTCCTCCAATATAAAATATCTAGTTCATTTGCACAGATGAACATTAATGAAGTTAGGTTAGTATTAATTGAAATTGAGTGACATACAATTTAAGAGAATGATTAATTACTTAAAATTTGAGATTCTCATGTTATAAAATCGTTGTCCTTTATTTTAAATCTAATGATTTATAAAATATCAGCTGCTTTTGTATAATCGAAGAATTAAATTTTAATTTTAAATTAATTTTTGTTTTATTGAGATTTAAATAATTTTATAGACTATTCAATTTAAAATGAAGGGTTACAATTTTATAACATGAAAATTTCTGATTTTAAGTAATGGGAAGAGATATCAACCCAGGGCAATTCAAAAAAATTAGTTTGTGCATTAAAAGCAATTCAAAGAAAGAGAACGGAAACAGAATTCAAAAAAATTGGTGTGTGCATTAAAAGCAACTTAAAGAAAGAGAACGGAAACAACATTGATTCACATTTTAATTAAATAAAACATAACAACATTCAATGAAATACAACAGCGTTGGTTGACTCAATTGAATGCACACACCAGTTTCATGTTTAGAATTTATTGCATTTAATTGAATGAACAACCTATAAATGACATATACTGAGAGTACATGTGAAATAGTTCGAAATTAGAAGAATTTTACAAAAATTTGAATGGATTGAAAGAAGAGGGGATTAAAGAGATGGAATAGCATCTCTCAATTTTAAATGAATTAGATAATATTCTATTAGCTATAATGGAGGAATATTTTTCTTTTTTTACTTTTTAAAAACACAAAATTAAAATACTCTTTCACTATAATTAGTATAACTAATTAGATCACCTAGTCGGAAGTTGTCTGATTTACTTGTTAGACTATTTAAATTTATAAAAATTCAAATGTATATTTAGTTGGATTGCGATTATTTAGAATTAGATCTGTTTCGTGTAGACTAGATTTAAGACATGGGTAGCTTAAATACAAAATAAAAATAAAAAATAACTAGAAACAAAAAATTTAGCTGTAAAAGTTAAGCTTCGACATCAATCTACTGTATCCTCAACCCGAAATTTAGATGATTTTTAGATTCCCAATAATCTAAAAACATTATTAAATGATTTTTATTTATATAGCAAATTAAAACAAAATTAAAAATTAAAAACAATTTTACCTTTTGTACTACTAATTGGTGGTAGGCCTCGACAACTTTTTCTTCAAATCAATCAACTAACAAGTTATGAGACTTGTCACACCAATACAACTAATAAGTTGCTGGCATTACAAAGACAGAAGGCGTGTTTTAAGATTGAACTCTTTTGTATCATGTTGAATTTTCATACATCAGAGAAAAAGGAGGACCAGGAGACAAAGAAAAGAAGCAGCTGAAAAAAGATGATGCATGATAATCACTTTAGGAGCCATCCTCTAGACAACTAGTCAACTATATTTTGTTATATGCGTGATGTTCTTAGAAAATAATGGCATTTGTTCCTTATTAAGTAAGATTGAGCTTTATAAATAATTTTAATAAGCGTCAATTGCAAATTAATTAGCCGTTTAAAAGTGATGGCACCTACTGACTAATGTTTTTTTTTTAAAAAAAAAATAATAAATAAATAAATAATTGCCGTTCTCTCACTATTTTAGCATTGAATACTTATCCTCATCATATTATCTCCAATAAAAAAATAAATAAAAAAATGAAGTTTTAAGTAAAAGTGTGGATTCCTATCTCCTTAGCCTCAGGTCCAAAGGTAACCGAAACACCAAATCTAGTAAGCTAGCTAGTGAGTTCTTTAGTTCAGCTTGAATTTCAACGTCCACAAACGCCAACCCGACGCCAAGCTCAAGCCCAATTTCACTTGTTGGTTATTAAGAAAATGATATCTAATAAACTGGCAAGCGGCATGTATTTATTTATTTATTTGTTTTTTCGGTTTTAAGGTAGACAGCTATTTGCTTATCTACAAAATGATAAAAAAAAAAAAAAAACAAAAACAAAAGATTAATGTCACTCTTCACACTCATTTTATATTGATAGTCTGAATGGCTTTTTACAACATTTGATAGTCTTTAAAAAGAGAAGAACTAAAGACTTTGGTAGATGATTTTGTAGAAAATAATGACATGGTAGGAAAATTATATAGCAAGTGCGGTTTTTTATTTTTTAATATATAAATGTTCTATACTATTTGATATATTTTTTTTTAATTTATAACCAAATAAAATAGTTATTCACTTTTATATACAAATTTTATAAAGGGCCGACCACAATCAAAACAAAAAATAACTTTCAATAATAATAACAAAATTAAAACATAATACCAAGAAAATGTATTTCAACTTTATGGAAGGAAATTTAGATTCATGAGGTTTTTTCTTGTATTAATGTATCACCAATTCAAGGATTATAAAAAAGTCAATTATTAGTTTCTTGGGTTGTCATATAATCTAAGGGGTGAGGATACTCCATTTCCAGTTGATTTTTCTAGTCAATAGCCAAGTACTTCACGTGATGCCTGCTGGCTTATTCAATCTGTATGAGTTTTTTGATATCTGAGGATAGGAATTTTCTCATTTTGGCCTAGGGGTGGTGGTCCACAACTTTTTCTTCAATCAACTGATATTTCTCACACCATTTATTACAACTAAATAAGTTGCTGATATTTCAAAGACAAAAAGCGTGTTCAAAGACTTGATTCTTTTGTCTCGTAGAATTTACTACGAGACAAATAAAAGAAGCAACTAAGAAAGGAGGATACATGATGACTGTAGTGATAGATGACAAAACTTTAACTGGACTTTTTGTATCACGTGAACTTTTCATACCATCCAAAGAAATATCATTTTATGATCCACTAAGAAATAGATGACTATAAGACCAAAAAAACAAAAAAAGTAAAAAAAGAAAGAAGACAAAGTTACTTTGAGAATTACATGTTAATTTTCACATTTGTTTTGATTCTTATGGTCAATAAATGTGCGAGAGTGTAAAGCTCAATTGACAACAATAATTTGATAGTCTTCAAGAAAAGAGCATAATATTTATATATATAAACTGTGGCTTTTAGAAAATAATAATGTAAAAAATAAGATAAGAATAAATAAAAAAGTAGTAATTAAGTAGAAAATAGATGTTGATCCGAGACTTGAGGTCCATGAATGTGGTCTTCATTTCCTGGTGAAATGGTGGGCCACCATGCCTGTGAGCTTCACCTGCAGCTCCGCTACAAATTGAATGCAGATCTATGACAACCCACGTGGTTGAAATGCACAGACCTGTGATGGGACTGCCCAGCTAGCATGGTGCGATGGGCACCAACTTTTGCACACTATGTACGGTAGTTCAGCCATATGGGTTAAAAACGAAGTGTACCAGTCCTTTGGGAGCGGTGTGACCGCCCCTCGTTCAAAGGCGACCAGTCACCTTTAAGTTTAACAATTTTTTTATTTTTATTTTTAGGGGTGAGGGGTTGAAAAAAAAAGAAAAGATAAAAATGTTTTTTCTTTTTTCTTTTTATTTATTTTTTTTAAATTGTGTCTATTCCTTAAAAAAATAGCTATTCTTCTAATTTTTTTGAAAAATAGGTATTCATTTTCATAAAAGAAAAGTTATTATCAAGTGAGTAACTATTTCTAAGAATAAGTTCTCACCAAACAATAAAACGGTTACTTTAATTCTATTCCAAAGGTCGATTCTGCAGACAAAACATGACCTTAGAATTTGAATGGTACATTTGCCATTACATTTACTCATTTAGTATCCAAGCTACATACATTATCTTAAATGGGACTGTCAAGAGCCTAGAATGATCACCCTCTCTAATTAATTTGAGAGATTTAGAAAATTCATTTAATGCTCTTAATTGCTTGATTTTAGAATTTCAACTAATGTAAACCAGATAACTTACTGGATATTATCTGGTTTATATGAACCGGAGAGGATCATGTTCTAACTAATGCGGAAACGGATCATTTCCAGTCCATTTAATAATATAGAATATCCAGTTAAAGGCTAAGATTTTTTTCTATAAATTTTAAGGCCCCAAATGGGACACTTGTCCCAGTACAATAATAATGATAATAAAATATCATTTATAGTTTAAAAAAAAATTAAAAACAAAACAATAAAAAAAAAAAGGGATGGTTGGTCACTAACTAATATCTAGTTTATGGCTAGGATTTTTTTCTTAGAAATTCTAAAGCCACAAATAGAACACTTGTCCACTAACTAAAAAAAATAATAAAATATTATTTTAGATTTAAATAAAAAAAAAAAAAACAAAATAATAAAATATTAAGGAGTGGCCGAACCGCCTTAGTTTGGGGTTGGGTTGGCTTCGGCCACCCAAGGATCCTCTCTAGTCCATTTTAGACTGGAGAATATCCAGTTCATGGGTAGAATTTCTAAGAAGAGCCACAAATGAGACACATGTCCCACTAACAAAAAATAATAAAAATAATATAAAAAATAATAATAAAAAAATAAGGGGTGGTTGGTCACCCCCATTGGGGGTGGTCGGACCACCACCAATATTCCTCCAATATAAAATATCAAGTTCGTTTGCACAGATGAACATTAATGAAGTTAGGTTAGCATTAATTGAAATTGAGTGACATACAATTTAGGAGAAGGATTGAGATCCTTCCAATTATTCAAAATTTGAGATTCTTATGTTAAGAAATCGTTGTCCTTCATTTTAAATTTAATGGTCTATAAAATACCAACTATTTTTGTATAACCGAGAAATTAAATTTTGATTTTAATTAACTTTTGTTTTACTGAGATTTAAATAATTTAATAAACCATTCAATTTAAAATAAAGAATCACAATTTTATAACATAAGAATTTTCAATTTTAAATAATTGAAAGAGATATCGATCCAGAGCAATTCAGAAAAATTAGTTTGTGCATTAAAAGCAATTCAAAGAAAGAGAACGGAAACAGAATTCAAAAAAATTGGTGCGAGCATTAAAAGCAACTTAAAGAAAGAGAAGGGAAACAACATTGATTCACATTTTAATTAAATAAAACATAACAACATTCAATGAAATACAACAGCGTTGGTTGACTCAATTGAATGCACACACCAGTTTCATGTTTAGAATTTATTGCATTTAATTGAATGAACAACCTATAAATGACATATACTGAGAGCACATGTGAAATAGTTCGAAATTAGAAGAATTTTACAAAAATTGGAATGGATTGAAAGAAGAGGGGATTAAAGAGATGGAATAGCATCTCTCAATTTTAAATGAATTAAATAATATTCTATTAGTTATAATGGATAAATATTTTTATCTTTTTACTTTTTAAAAATACAAAATTAAAATACTTCTTCACTATAATTAATATAACTAATTAGATCACCTAGTCGGACGTTGTCTGATTTACTTGTTAGACTATTTAAATTTATAAAAATTCAAACAGCAAAATTTTACAATTTTAGAGAATCCCAATTTTTAGTCTTCACGTACATCACACGGCATGAAAATTGAAATATGGGAAGTCCCACCTACTACTGCTTTCTTTTACTATTTTTGACTGGTCCAACACTCCATAGTTGACCAAATAAAAAGGTTCAATGATCTATTGAGATATATGTCCAAAAAAAAAAAAACTTTAATTGCACGATATCAATTAATTATAAAGTGATGCACAGGTAAGCCTTAATGAAAGTTGGTGAGAATTAAATGACATTGAATGAAAGAAATTCAGAGAAACTAATAGCACCAACAATGTGCTCTTTAAAATGGATATGTAGTTGGATTGCGATTATTTAGAATTAGATCTAGCATCAACAATGTGCTCTTTAAAATGTATATTTAGTTGGATTGTGATTATTTAGAATTAGATCTGCTTCTTGTAGATAAGATTTAGGATATGGGTAACTCAAATACAAAATAAAAATAAAAGACAACTAGAAATAAAAAATCTAGCTGTGAGATCTATGCCCTGATACCGATCTGCTATATTCTCAACCCGAAAGTTGAGACAACAAATTCATCATAAACCCGAAGGTCAGGACAAACAAAAAATAAAACCTCAAGAGCAGCGAAGGAGCACGGCATCGTAGACATCATTTCGGAAGATACCTTGGCCGAGGAAGACGATTAGATCTAAAGTTAAAGATAGATCTAGATCATTTAGATCTATAAACTAGATCTAAAGCAATCTGCCAAAAACGGACACGGGTAAAATCTACAAAGAAAACATGTTACCGTGAAAGGGGAGAAGGAAAAATCTAAATCTAGATCTTCCCTCCTCTTCAAGTTTTTTTGGTGTTATTTTGAAGAAGAAAGAAAAAGAAATTCTGAAGAGAAAGGCAGCTCTCTAAAATCATATTATTTAACTTTCATTGGTTTAATAATGCCCTGTTGGCAAAAGCATTAATGGTATGTGTGTTAAAAGCAATTCAAAGAAAGAAAACGGATCAATTCAAAGCAATTTAAATTAATTGGGTTGTGTGTTAAAATTAAAATTAATTGGTATGTGCGTTAAAAGCAATTCAAAGAAAGAAGACGGAAACAACATTCAGAGAGACTGGTATGTGCATTAAAAGCAATTCAAAGAAATGGAATGAAAAAAAAAAAAAAAAACATTAAGAGAAACTGGTGTGTGCATTAAAAGCAATATAGAGAATGAAAGCAATTCACAAAAAAAGAAAAAAAAAAGAAAAAAGAAAAAAGAAAAAAGAAAATATATATATATATATATACAAAAATAAAAATAAAAAAAATTAATTGTTTAAAAAAAATGAAAAAATTAATTATGTAAAGAATTATTAAAATTATAAAAATAAAAGAAAAATTAAAATGAACCCCTTCGTTTTTTAAAAAACCAATATTTACTGTTTAAAAAAATTTATTTATTTTTTTCAAAAAGGATAAATTAAAAAAACTAAAATGACCCTCGTGAATCTTCTTATATGTTTTCACCTTGTCACTAAATATTTGTGTCTAATTGATTTATCGCTTTCAATTATATTTGGTGAATATTTGTAAGTTTGATCATTTTTAATTCCTTTTATTATTTATATACACTTATTCAACTCCCTTATAAGTGTTATTTGGAGTCTATTTATATTTTAACATTTGATTTTTATAGTCAATAGACAAGTACTTCACGTGATGCATGTTTGCTTATTCAATCAGGCCATATGAGTTTCCTGACCTATAAGGATAGGATTTTTCCCATTTTGGTTAACATTATTGGTGGTAATCATCCACAACTTTTTCTTCAATCAACTAATAATAAGTTGCTGGCATTCCAAAGACAAAAAGCTTGTTTCAAGACCAGACTCTTTTGTATCATGTGGAATTTTCATACCACCAAGCATCAAAGAAAATAGAGAACTACTAGACAAAAAAAAAAAAAAGAAACAGCTAAGAAAAGAGGATGCATGATGTTTTAGAAAAGAAACAGCTAGAGAAATGTCACTTTAGCAGCCATCTTCTAGTCAACTAGTCAACTAGATTTTGTTAGATGCATGATGTTTTAGAAAATAATGACATCATGCATCAACAGTATAAATATTGACAGTAGCTTGTTAAGAGCATTTCTCTAGAAGTTAAGAGAATTAACGGTAGCTTTCCAACTTTTTTTTTTTTTTTTTTTAATTTAGAGAATAAAACTATTTTTTGATTCGTTATAAAAAAAAACACTTCACAATAGATTCTCTTATTTTTTCCTATATGAATTAAATATTATTTCTTTTTATCATTGCAACCAATGAGGGAGGAGAGAGAATTGTTGGGACATGTGAATGAGAGATGAGAGGGAATCAACTTTTTATAATTTAATAATGCATTGAAAAACACTGTAGATGCCCTTTAGTGTTGGTTATATTTAGGGATGGATATTTTTTGGTAATTTTTTTGAAATTTTTTCTAAACATACAAAATGAAATGGGCTAAAAAGACTCTGCTAGTGCTCTAAAGCACATGAATAAAGTCGTGAGTTGATAAGGAGACTAGATTATTACCACCTTTATCTTTTAGTCAACCAGTCAACTATAGAGCCAAAAACTTAATCTTGGGTTGTCATAGAATCTAAGAGGAGAGGATACTCCATTTGCAGTTGATTTTTCTAGTCAATAAACAAGGACTTCATGTGATGGGTGCTTGTTTATTCAATTTGTATAAGTTTTTTGACTTCAGAGGATATGAATTTTTTCATTTTGGCTAACATTATTGGGGGTGGTCCTCCACAACTTTTTCTTCAATCAACTGAGACTTCTCACACCACTCATTACAACTAATAAGTTGCTCACATTTCAAAGACAAAAAGCCGGTTCCAAGACTCAACTCTTTTGTCTCGTGGAATTTACATACCATTAGGCATCAAAGAAAAGCAAGGACTAGGAGACAAAGAAAAGAAGCAGCTAAGAAAAAAATGATACATGATGACTATAGTTATAGATGAACTTTAACTGGACCTTTTGTATCACATGAAATTTTCATACCATCCAAAGAAATATCACAAATATCACTTTATGATCCACTAAGAAAAAGAGGACTATAAGACCCAAAAAAAAAAAAAAAAAAAAAATTATAACAATGTTGACCCTTATATCACTTTTTTTTTTTTTTTTTTTTTTTTTTTATAAAAAAAAAACACTTAAAAAAAATGCCTCTAAAAAAAGCATTAAAAAAAGCATTAACAAACATTAGAAGACGACAATTTCCAGGAAGCCAAACAAGAATGTCTCCATGTGAGCCAGGATGCTGAATTAATGGTAAATTTTTGGAAATTTCAGACAAAATTATGAGTGTCATACCCATTTGAAGGGGCTGTTGATAAATAGATTCCTGTAGGTTAATTTCAGGAAGAAAGCAAAGACCCTTTCATTTAAGCTTTAACGTCCGACCACTCTTTTGTGTCGTGGAATTTTCATACCATCCAAAGAAATCTCCCTTTATGATTCACTCGGAAAAAGGGAGCTACAAGACAAAAAAGAAAAAAAAAAGAAAAGAAAAAAAAAGGACAAAGTTATTACTTTGAGAATTACATGTTAGTTTTCACATTTGTTTTGATTCTTATCTTAACGACGTGAGGGGACTAGCTAGATTACTACAACCTCTATCTTCTAGTCAACGAGTCTACTAGAGACAAAAACAAAAACAACTTTGTAAAATGTTTGAAAGTTAGAAATTAAAGTCTTTATAAATTATATGTTTTTAACTTATATGTCTTTTCTTTTAGTGTTGTATTCCTAGTCACATATTTCTTTACATTTTCGGTAAAAATAAAAAAATAAAAAGTTTGTTTTTCATTCTTTTATAAATATAAATTAACTATTGAATTTGTAAAATTAACACGTGGATAAAAAAAAAAAAACATTTTCTAAAAACACCATTATTTTACAGAAGGACAGAAATAGCGAAGTTCTTATAAATGCTGCTATATTTTTGCCGTATTTCTTATTTTTATCCAGTTTGTTTATTAATTATTTGTTTTTAGACAAATGAGTTGTATAAAATGTACTCAAATTAACTAAACAAAATGAAAGGTAATGAATTTACTCGATAGTAGGTGAAACAAAAATTATAAAACCGATTAATCAATACAAATTATACAATAGAATGTTAATTATAAAAAGAATATCATATAAGTCATATCAATACAAATTTTCATCTCCTAAAAAATCATAGCACATCCGGCAAATAAAGTGCTTGCAAATTTTCATATCAATGTCATATAAAGTGCTTGAAAAGTCTACATAGAGTTCATACTTATGAGTGTATTAAGTTCTACATTAGTTCCTTATTAAGTATATAGTAAGTAAGACTAAGCTTTATAAACGATTTTAGTGAATTGAAAGTATATTGTAAGTAAGACTAAGCTTTATAAACAATTTTAGTGAACTTCAGTTGTACCTTAATTAGCCGTTTTGAAGTCATAGCACATATTTGATTAGTGCTTCTTCTTTTTTGAATCATTACCATTCTCCCACTATTTCAATTAGCATTGAATACTTACCCACCTCATCTTATCTGCGATTAAAAAAAAAATAGTGTTAAGTAGAAGAGTGGATTTCTATCTCCTTCGGTCCAAAGCCAACACAAACACCAAATCTACTAAGCTAGTGAGTTTTCCCGTTCAACTTGAATTTCAACGTCCACAATTGCCAACCCGATACCAGGTCCAAGCCCAAACTCAATTGTGGGCTATTAAGAAAATGATATTTAGTAGACCAGTAAGCAACATATATATGTATATATTTGGTTTTAAGGTTGTTATTTGCTTATCTACAAAATGATAAAAGAACAAAAGACTAATACTACTCTTCACACTCATTTTATACTAATTGAAGTTCCTTATTTTAAATCACTTTATTTATTTATTTATTTATTTTTGAAGTGATTAGCATTAAAAGCCACTTAAAATACGTCATGTCACTCAATATAAAATTGGCATAATAGATAGTAGAAAAGTAGAAAAGACAAGAAAACATAATTCATGCCACTTGGATCATGGATGTACGTCTAAACCATACCACAAAGTTACTTTGAGAATTGCATGTTAGTTAGCTTTCACATTTGAATTGATTCTTAAATCTTATGGTCAGTAAAATGTGAAATTGTAAAGCTCAATTTACAACATTTGATAGGAAAATTATATACCAAGTGCGGTTTTTCTTTTATTTTTTAATATATAAATGTTCTATACAAGTACTATTCGATTTTTTATTTTATTTTATTTTTTTCATTTATAGCCAAATAAAACCTATTAATTAGTTTGGTTTTTTGAAAAATAAAGTAGTTATTCACTTTTATATAAAATTTTTATAAAAGGTCACAATCAAACTGAAAAATAGCTTTGAATAATAATAACAAAATTAAAACATAGTCTAACTTTTCTTCTATAACCATAATAACATCCAAAAGTAACGACAACTCAATCAAATTTTTAATCCAAAAGAATTCAAAAGTAACCACAAAGAAGGAAGGCAACTTTTCCTAGGACAAGAAAATGTATTTCACCTCTCTAGAAGGAAATTTAGATTCCCAATAATCTTAAAAGATTATTAAATGATTTTTATTTTTATATCAAATTAAAACAAAATTAAAAATTAAAAACAATTTTACCTTTTGTGCTACTTATTGGTGGTAGGCCTCCACAACTTTTTCTTCAAATCAATCAACTAACAAGTTATGAGACTTGTCACACCAATACAACTAATAAGTTGCTGGCATTACAAAGACAGAAGGCGTGTTTTAAGATTGAACTCTTTTGTATCATGTTGAATTTTCATACATCAGAGAAAAAGGAGGACCAGGAGACAAAGAAAAGAAGCAGCTGAAAAAAGATGATGCATGATAATCACTTTAGGAGCCATCCTCTAGACAACTAGTCAACTATACTGGACCGCTCATGAATCAGGAGGTCCAAAGTATATATATATATATAACAACGATCACCCTTATATCACATTTTCAAAAAGAAAAAAAAAAACACATTAAAAGAAAGGGCCTTCCAGAAAAGTATTAACAAACATTTTTGAGACCAATGAAACAACAAAGTATAATAATTTATACCATTAGATGAATTATAAACACTAGAACGTGACAATTTCCAGGAAGCCAAACAAGAATGTTTCCATGTGAGATAGGATGCTGAAATGGTAAATTTTTTAAAATTCAAGACAGAATTATGAATAGTGTCAGACCCGTTTGAAGGAGTTGTTGAGAAATAGATTTCTGTGGATTAATGTCTGACCACTCACGCCACACAAGCAAAGGACTCCCACGTTAATGGCATGGGAAGACACCCCAAACTTTTCTTCACTCTCTGAACCCATCAATCACTCTTTTGACTCGTGGAATTTTCACACCATCCAAAGAAATATCACTTCATACTTTATGGTCCACTAAGAAAAAGAGAAATCAACTAACAAGTCATGAGACTTGTCACACCAATACAACTAATAAAGACAAAGCGTGTTTTAGGATACTCTTTTGTATCATGTGAAATTTTCATACCATCTCTCCAAAAAAAGGACTAAGAAGTAGCTAAGAAAAAGAGGATACATAATAACGTCAAGAAATGTCACTTTAGGAGCCATCCTCTAGTCAACTAGTCAACTAGATTTTGTTAGATGGATAGGCTGTGTTTGGCAAAGGGTTAGACCCGATCGAATTCAAAAATTTTAAAAATTCTTCTCAAAACTAACTTTAACATGTTTATATTTTAGATCACATCAATTACTTTTTATTATTATTCAAATAAAAGAATCACTATAAAACAAATTTTTTCACTTTATTATACAAAACATTCTTACTTTTTTTCTTTCATATTAATTAAATCTGTTACAGTACTGTTCCACTCCCTTAGAAAATAATGACATTGTAGAAAAATTATATGTTTTTAGAAAATAATAACATAAAATTAGTCAACTAGAGACAAAATCAAAAAGAACTCAGTAGATTAATTGTGTCTTTAACTTAAATGTCTTCCAGTTGCTTGCTGTAGTCTTTCCTTAACGTGTTGTATTCCTAGTCACATCTTTCTTTACATTTTCGGTAAAAAAAAAAAAAAAATTATATCTTTTATCCATTTATCTACAAGAGATGTAAAAATCCATTATTACATTTTTTTTGAAAATGACATTTTTTTTATTTTTTTATTTAAAAAAAAAACACCATTATTTTACAGAAATAGTTACGTTTTCATAAATGCCACTTATTTTGGGTAAATTACCTGTATTTTTTATTTTTTTGATAAAATAAAAATAAACAAACTGGATAAAAATAAGAAATACAGTGATAATAAAAAATGATTGATGTAATGTAAAAAATAAACATATTAAGGTTAATTTTGATAAGAATTTTTTAGATTTTTAGATCCGGTCAGTTCGGCTCTTTGCCAAACACAGCCGATGTATCTAACAAAATCTAGTTGACTAGTTGACTGGCTCCTAAAGTGTGACATTTCTTGACGTTATTATGTATCCTCTTTTCTTAGTTGCTGCTTTTCTTTGTTTCTTACTCGTCCTTTTTCTCCGATGGTATGGAAAATTTTACATGATACAAAAGCGACTAAGAGTCCAATCCTAAAACACACTTTCTTAGTGGATCATAAAGTATAAAGTCATAATTTTTTGGATGGTGTGAAAATTCCACGAGTCAAAAGAGTGATTGATGGGTTAAGAGAGTGAAGAAAAGTTTGGGGTGTCTTCCCATGCCATTAACGTGGGGTCCTTCATTCCTTTGCTTGTGTGGCGTGAGCCGTGAGTGGTCGACCTTAACCCACATGAATTTGTTTTTGTTTTTTTTTTTTTTTTTTTTTCTTCAGACAAATGAGTTGTATAAAATGTACTCAAATTAATTAAACAAAATGAAAGGTAATGAATTTACTCGATAGTGGGAGAAACAAAAATTATAAAACCAATTAATCAATACCAATTATACAATAGAATGTTAATTATAAAAAGAATATCATATAAGTCGCATCAATACAAATTTTCAGCTCCTAAAAATCATAGCACATATCTGACTAATGCATTTTTTGTTTTTTTAATCATAACCATTCTCCTACTATTTCAATTAGCACTGAATACGAATCCTCATCATATTATCTGCAATTAAAAAAAAGAGTGTAAGTAGAAATTCCCATCTCCTCCGTTCCAAAGCCAACCCAAACTCCAAATCTAGTAAGCTAGTGAGTTCTTCGGTTCAACTTGAATTTTAATGTCCACAATTGCCAACCCGACCCCAGGTCCAAGCCCAATCTCAATTGTGGGCTATTAAGAAAATGGTATTTGGTAGACCGGCAAGCAGCATATATATATTTCACTTTTAAGGTTGTTAC
>NC_081541.1:48408640-48415816 GCF_901000735.1 Corylus avellana
CCCCAATAATGTTAGCCAAAATGGAAAAATTTCTATCCTCAGAGGTTAGGAAACTCATACAAATTTTTTTAATTAGTTGTTTCTTTTATTTGTCCGGTAGTTCTCCTTTTTCTCTGATCTGGTATGAAAATTCCACATGATACAAAAATGTCCAATCTTAAAACACGCTTTCTATCTTTGAAATGCCAGCAAATTATTAGTTGTAATGAATGGTGTGACAAGTCTCAGTTGATTGAAGAAAAAGTTGTGGAGGACCACTCCCAATAATGTTAGCCAAAATGGAAAAATTTCTATCCTCAGAGGTTAGGAAACTCATACAGATTTTCTTAATTAGTTGTTTCTTTTACTTGTCCAATAGTTCTCATTTTTCTCTGATCTGGTATGAAAATTCCACCTGATACAAAAATGTCCAATCTTAAAACACGCTTTCTATCTTTGAAATGTCAGCAAATTATTATTTGTAATGAATGGTGTGACAAGTCTGAGTTGATTGAAGAAAAAGTTGTGGAGGACCACCCCCAATAATGTTAGCCAAAATGGAAAAATTTCTATTCTTAGAGGTTAGGAAACTCATACAGATTTTCTTAATTAGTTGTTTCTTTTATTTGTCCAGTAGTTCTCCTTTTTCTCTGATCTGGTATGAAAATTCCACCTGATACAAAAATGTCCATTCTTAAAACACGCTTTCTATCTTTGAAATGCCAACAAATTATTAGTTGTAATGAATGGTGTGACAAGTCTCAATTGATTGAAGAAAAAGTTATGGAGGACCACCTCCAATAATGTTAGCTAAAATGGAAAAATTTCTATCCTCAGAGGCTAGGAAACTCATAAAGATTTTCTTAATTAGTTGTTTCTTTTATTTGTCCAGTAGTTTTCCTTTTTCTCTGATCTGGTATGAAAATTCCACATGATACAAAAATGTCCAATCTTAAAACACGCTTTCTATCTTTGAAATGCCAGCAAATTTTTAGTTGTAATGAATGGTGTAACAAGTCTCAATTGATTGAAGAAAAAGTTGTGGAAGACCACCTCCAATAATGTTAGCCAAAATGGAAAAATTTCTATCCTCAGAGGTTAGGAAACTCATACAGATTTTCTTAATTAGTTGTTTCTTTTATTTGTCCAATAGTTCTCATTTTTCTCTGATTTGGAATGAAAATTCCACATGATACAAAAATGTCCATTCTTAAAACACGCTTTCTATCTTTGAAATGCCAGCAAATTATTAGTTGTAATGAATGGTGTGACAAGTCTCAGTTGATTGAAGAAAAAGTTGTTGAGGACCACCCCTAATAATGTTAACCAAAATGGAAAAATTTCTATCATCTCTAAACGCTAGATACTTTCTAGGGTTTGAAGGAAAATAGGAAAAAAACTCAATTTTGAGACTTCTTATTGATAAAAACTCACATATAATCAAAAGCTACGTTCTAGGGTCTATAAAGTATGCATTTATAGGCCTCTAACCCTAAACCTAATAAAAGCACAAAATTAAGTCGAACTATAATTCTACGATACCCGTCCGGACACAACATAACGCTGTTCAGACGGTTACTTAAATTAAAGACAAAAACTGGGAAATTACATAGGTGTTTAGATGGTCTCTGGACAAAGACTTCAGATGAGGCTCTCGGGTTTAGACTCATCGAGACGGTTGCAGACGAGGCTCTCTGATACCAACTGATGCAGCGTGACTTAGTGGCTGTAAAGAATAACATTAATAAAGAACGGATATATATTTCTAGATCTTGATATGATTAAAGAATCTGAGAAATTTTCTCTAAATGCTAGATTCTCTCTAGGTTTTGAAGGAAAATAATGAAGAAACTCAACTCTGAGTAATCTTATTGATAAAAACTGATTCACAAACAAACGCTCTGTTCTAGGGTCTATAAAACATGTATTTATAGGCCCCCAAATCCTAAACCTAATAATAATACGAAATAAAGTCGGTTTTAACAAATCTACAATGGCCATCCAGACGGGACATACCCCTGTTCGGACGGGCACCAAAGAAATAAATTAATGTAAGCTAAAACATAGATGTGTCCAAACATGAGGAATCCAGGTCCGGACATGTGTTCCAGGGAGCTCTTTGCAACCCGTTTTGACCTAGTAAACATCGGAATTAGTCAAATCTTGTGAAATATGACTTTGTAGATATTTGTATTAGCTTTCCAATGCCATCAAACATGCTCCAATCCGATATCTGAAACTCAAGTTATAATCTTTATAATAAAGCTGGTCGAGCATCCATTCCGCCCTACATCACAATCTCAGATTTTATTGGGACCATAAGATTTAAGAATCAATTCAAATGTGAAAGCTAACATGCAATTCTCAAAGTAACTTTGTGGCTTGGTTTAGACGTACATCCAAGTTGAATGAATTATGTTTTCTTTTCTACTTTTAGTGTCACTAGTTGATTGAAGCAAAAGGTCTCCAAAGGATCAACACTGATCATTGGGATAATGTTTAAAAATAAAATAAAATAAAATAAAAATTAATTAATTAATTAATTAATTAATTCCTAACCTCCTAGATAAATGCACACGCCTTGACTAACCAGGCAACATCAAATTTAATTTTTTTTTTTTACCCATTTCTAAAGTTTTGCATTACCATCCGTTATCGGAATATCACAATGTAGGTGCAAGTTTAACATCCCGAACCCTTTTATATTGAGTATTTATTCCAACACCCACTAAAAAAAACCAAGGTTTAGGGACACGTTCTATAATGAGGTCATTTTAATAAAACGACAACGTTAAGGGTCGTTTCAATAGTAAAATGATCCCTCTCAGAAAGATGAATCGTTTTACTGTAACAACGTTCCCACTCAGTTGGGGGGCGTTGCTACAGTGAAAAAACCCCCTCCCTTGATCTACGTGCTCCAGACCACCCCCCTCTCCCTCGATCTCTCGTCCTCTCAGCTCTCTCTTTCTCTCACTCTCTCAGCTCTCTCTTTCTCTCACTCAGCTATCTTTCTTTCACATATCAGCTCTCTCACTCGGCTCTCTCTCTCTCTCTCTCTCACCTCTGGCGACACCGCTCCTCCGATCCCCCTTTTTTTTTTAATAAAAAAAGGCTGGGTGGCTTCTAGTTTCTAAACCAGCAGCCACCCTTAAGGGAGGGGGTGGCCCACGAGCCACCCCAAAGATGGCCGGTTCAGGGTGGCCCGCGAGGCACCCTAGGGGTAGCCGAGGGTGGCGCCAACCACCTCTGGGGTGGCTCGCGAGCCACCCCCGGGCATATTCGGGGTGGCCTTCACCTCAAGGGTGGCCCGCGAGGCACCCCAAAGGTGGCCATGGGTGGTTTGGCCACCTATGAGGTGGCTCCCGGGCCACCCCCAAAGGCCACCTCCGACGATGGGTAGCTACCCCTCTGATTTTTTTATTTAAAAATTTAATTTGAATTTGTTTTATTTTTATTTTTTTCAAAAGAAAATTAATTTGATTTTATATATATATTATAAATATTTTTTTGGGAATTTTTTTAATTTTTTTTAATTTTTTTTTTAAGATTAGGGACATTTAAACTGTACAAAACGTCCCCTTCTAAAAAGGGGACGTGCACCATACACATACATGTATCCTTTTAAAAGGGGACATGTCAATGAAAATGTTCATTTTTTTTCACTGTTTAAATGTTCCTAATTTTAATTTTAGTCATTTTATTTGAAACATTTACAAATTGTCAGTATTTGAGTTTCGCTAATTAAACAAAGACCTTTTTTTGCCTTAAAATGTCACCTTAAAAATGTCTCTAACTCTAATTGAAGAAAATGATTATTGCACTACTCATTAACCTTCATATCTACTCTAAAACCTGAATATTAATGCATTTTGAAAACTATTTTGTTCTATAATCTTTGAAGACTATCAAATGTTGACTATAAGATATGAAAAGAATGTGAAAAATAACATGCAATTCAAAAAGTAACTTAGTGGTTTGGTCTGGAGGTAAATCAAACGGCATCAATTATGGGAGTTCCCACTTTCTTTAGGGTTTTCTTTACTATTTTTCTGTGTTCTGACTCACCACTAGCTAGGTGCACTCTTTGTTTACTTTAAGTACGTTGATAAGTGGCACAAAAGGTAAAATTGTTTTTAATTTTTAATTTTGTTTTAATGTGATATAAAAATAAAAATCATTTAATTATTTTTATGTTTTGAGGAATGTTTTTAGACGTTTGAATCGGGATATATAATCTTTTAAGATTATTGGGAATTAATCTAAATTTCCTTCTAGAGAGGTGAAATACATTTTCTTGTCCCAGGAAAAGTTGCCTTCCTATCTTCTTTATGGTTGCTTTTGAATTCTCTGAAATTAACTTTTGGGATTAAAAATTTGACTGAGTTGTCGTTACGTTTGGATGTTATTATGGTTGAAAAGTTAGACCATGTTTTAATTTTGTTATTATTATCCAAATGTATTTTTTGTTTTAATTGTGACCGTTTATAAAATTTGTATATAAAAGTGAATAACTATTTTATTTGGTTATAAATGAATAAATAAAAATAAAAATAAAATAGTATTAGAACATTTATATATTCATAAATAAAAAATAAAAAACCGCACTTGGTATATAATTTTCCTACCATGTCATTATTTTCTAAAAAATTATCTAACAAAGTCTTTAGTTCTTCTCTTTTTAAAGAATATCAAATGTTATAAAAAGTGATTTAAAATGTCAATATAAAATGAGTGTGAATAATAGCATTATTCTTTTTTTTCTTTTATCATTTTGTAGATAAGCAAATAGCTGACAACCTTAAAACCGAAAAAACAAAGAAATAAATAAGTACATGCCGCTTGCCAATTTACTAGATATCATTTTCTTAATAGCCAACAACTAAAATTGGGTTTGGGCCTGGCGTTGGGTTGGCGATTGTGGACGTCGAAATTCAAGCTAAACTAGAGAACTCACTAGCTTACTAGATTTGGCGTTTGGGTTGCCTTTGGATCTGAGGAGATAGGAATCTACACTTCTACTTAACTTTTTTTTTTTTTAATTGGAGATCGATAATATCACGAGGATTAGTATTCAATGCTAAAATAGTGAGAGAACGATAATTATTTAAAAAATGCAATTAGTCAAAAAGTGAAGTTTACTAAAATTACTTATAAAGTTGAGTTGTCTTACTATGTGGACTTAAACCATCTTCTTAATATGAGATTGAGGTGTTGCACGCACTTTATTTTGCATGACTTATATGATATTCTTTTTATAATAAACATTCTCTTGTATAATTTGTATTGATTATTTGGTTTTATAATTTTTGTTTTTTCTACCATCGAGTAAATTTATTAGCTTTCATTTTTTTTTTTAATTAATTTGAGTACATTTTATACAACTCATTTGTAAAAAATAAAATAAATTAAAAAAAAAAAAACTGGATAAAAATAAGAAATACAGTGGCAATTTACCCAAAATAAGTGGCATTTATGAAAACGTAAATATTTCTGTAAAATAATGGTGTTTTTTTTTTTAAAAAAAAAAAAAAAAGTAATAATAGAATTTTACATCTCTTGTAGATAAATGGATAAAAGATATAATTTTTTTTTTTTTTACCGAAAATCTAAAGAAAGATGTGACTAGGAATACAACACGTAAAGGAAAGACTATAGCAAGCAACTGGAAGACATTTAAGTTAAAGACACAATCTACCGAGTTCTTTTTGATTTTGTCTCTAGTTGACTAATTTTATGTTATTATTTTCTAAAAACATATAATTTTCCTACAATGTCATTATTTTTTAAGGGAGTGAAACGGTAATGTAGTAGATTTGATTGATATGAGAAAAAAAATAAGAATATTTTGTATAAAAAAGTAAAAAAATTTGTTTTGTAGTGATTTTTTTATTTGAATAGTAATAAAAAGTGATTGATGTGATATAAAAAATAAACATGTTATAGTTGATTTTGAAAAAAAAAAAAAATTAGATTTTTAGATTCGATCAGGTCCAACCCTTATCTAACAAAATCTAGTTGACTAATTGACTAGAGGATGGCTCCTAAAGTGTGACATTTCTTGACGTTATTATGTATCCTCTTTTCTTAGCTGCTTCTTTTCTTTGTTTCTTATTCCTCTTTTTTCTCCAATGGCATGGAAATTTCCCATGATACAAAAGAGTCCAATCCTAAAACACGTTTTCAGTGTTTGAAATGTCAACAACTTATTAGTTGTATTGGTGTGACAAGTCTCATGACTTGTTAGTTGATTTCTCTTTTTCTTAGTGGATCATAAAGAATAAAGTGATATTTCTTTGGATGGTGTGAAAATTCCACGAGTCAAAAGAGTGATTGATGGGTTAAGAGAGTAAAGAAAAGTGTGGGGTGTCTTCCCATGCCATTAACGTGGGGTCCTTTGCTTGTGTGGCGTGAGTGGTTGGACATTAACCCACATGAATCTATCTATCAACAGCCCCTTTAAATGGGTCTTACACTAATTATAATTCTGTCTGAAATTTCAAAAAATTTACCATTTCAGCGTCCTATCTCACATGGAGACATTCTTGTTTGGCTTCCTGCAAATTGTCATGTTCTAGTGTTTATAATTCATCTAATGGTATAAATTATTATACTTTGTTGTTTCAATGGTCTCAAAAATGTTTGTTAATACTTTTTTGGAAGGCATTCTTTTTTAATGTGTTTTTTTTTTTTTGAAAAATGTGATATAATGGTGAACATTGTTATATATATATAGTCCTCTTTTTTTTAGTGGATCATAAAGTGATATTTCTTTGTATGGTATGAAAATTTCACGTGATACAAAAAGTCCAGTTAAAGTTTCATCTATCATTATAGTCATCAATATATATTATCATGTAAGGATTCAATCTATTGTAAGTCGCTAATTTTATTATTGATGTTTTTGTATACAAAAAAATCACATTGAAAAATGCGTGGATACTTCAAGGGGTAAAGTGTATTTTCCCTTAATTTTAAAGCTCACCCAATTTTAATTTTAATGCTCCAATATTTCATTTAATGTCGATCGTCATTCGAACGCCCTTAGTTTTAATATTCACTACATCAGTTGGTTCATTAATTTAAAACCAATGATTCATTAAGGCTTACCCAACTTTATTTGGTTCGTGACTCATTATAGTACAAATCAAACAATTCATAACAGTTAAAACGAGAAATCAGTTAATTTCAACTGTATTT
>NC_081541.1:48415916-48432101 GCF_901000735.1 Corylus avellana
TTGGAGGATTACATAAATTTCAGACCTACAAGATACTCATACGCCGATATTAAAAGGATTACAAATCAATTTAATGAGAAGTTAGGCGAAGGAGCATATGGAACAGTATTCAAAGGAAAGCTTTCCAATGAAATTCATGTTGCAGTGAAGATCCTTAACTCCTCTATGGGAAATGGGGAAGAATTCATAAATGAAGTAGGAACAATGGGTACGATCCATCATGTTAACGTGGTTCGCTTGGTTGGGTTTTGCGCTGATGGATTTAGACGTGCTCTAGTTTGTGAGTTCTTACCAAATGATTCTCTAGAGAAGTACATATCTTCAACAGCCACCAAGAACCGTATCCTTAATTGGGATAAGTTGCAAGATATTACTATTGGCGTAGCAAAAGGAATTGAATATCTTCACCAAGGGTGCAACCAACGAATCCTCCATTTTGATATCAAACCTGGTAATGTTTTGCTAGACCAAGACTTCAATCCAAAAATTTCTGATTTTGGTCTTGCCAAATTGTGTTCGAAGGATCAAAGTGCAGTTTCCATGACCACAGCTAGAGGGACTATAGGCTACATTGCACCTGAAGTGTTCTCTAGAAATTTTGGAAATGTGTCTTCAAAAGCAGATGTTTATAGCTTTGGAATGTTGTTACTTGAAATAGTTGGAGGGAGGAAAAATGTTGATGTTACAGTTGAGAACACTAGCAAAGTCTACTTTCCAGAATGGATCTACAATCTCTTAGAACAAAAGGAAGACATACGAATCTATGTTGAAGATGATGGAGATTCTAAAATTGCAAAGAAACTTGCAATCGTAGGAATCTGGTGCATCCAATGGCACCCAGTGGATCGTCCTTGCATGAAAAATGTGGTTCAAATGTTGGAAGGAGAAGAAGATAAATTAATTATGCCTCCTAATCCATTTGCCTCTGCATGCTCCATAAAAACTAATGCAAATATTCCTACGAAACGTCTAAATCTTGAGTTGGAGGTCATTCCAGAATTAGAATAATTGTATGTGAACTTGGCATATGTAATAACTTTATAAGTTGCATTAATATTGTAGTCTTATAACTTATTAACCTTTTAGTCAATGTATAACCAATTCGAGGATTATAAAAAAAGTGTGCGCTATATTTGTTTTCTTTTTCCTATTTTGTTCTTTTAGCTGCTTTTTTGCCTGTTTCAATTGTCAGTGTCTTTGGCCACCCCATGGCCCTTGGGGGTGACCGTACCACTCCCAAGGGCCAAACGAAAAAAATAAAAATAATGGGTTGGTCGTTGGGGGTGGCCGATCCCCCTGGCTGGCAATTGGGGGTGGCTCAAGCCAACTCCTATCCATTTTTTTTTTTTTAAATTATTTAATTATTATTATTTTTTTATCCTTAAATTATTATTATTTTTATTATTAGGACACGTGTCTTATTTGTGCTCCTAAGATTTCTTTAAAGAAATCATAACCGTAAATTGGATATTTTCTAGTCCATTGTAGACTGGAAAGGATTCGGATCCCATCTTTAGAATGTACCAAATATCAAACTCTTTCTATATTTTTTAATTTTTAATTAAATATTATTTTTTTATAAATTTTAAACAAATTACTTTAACTGCAATATTATTGTAGATTGATTTCTCGTTTTAAGAGATTTTAAATACAGTTGAAATTAACTGATTTCACGTTTTAACTATTA
Source organism: Corylus avellana (assembly GCF_901000735.1). Lineage (NCBI taxonomy): Eukaryota > Viridiplantae > Streptophyta > Magnoliopsida > Fagales > Betulaceae > Corylus > Corylus avellana. The sequence goes on from NC_081541.1 coordinate 48,417,604, forward strand.
TGAATTGTTTGATTTGCACAATAATGAGCCACGAACCAAATAAAGTTGGGTAAGCCTTAATGAATCGTTGGTTTAAAACTAATGAACCAACTGATGCAGTGAATATTAAAACTAAGGGCGTTCGACGATCGGCATTAAATGAAGTATTGGAGCATTAAAATTAAAATTAAAATTGGGTAAACTTTAAAATTAAGAAAAAATACACTTTACCTCCTGAAGTATCCACACATTTTCTACTATGATCTTTTTGTATACAAAAATATCTATAATAAAATTAGCCACTTACAATAGAACGAATCCTTACATGATAATCTATATTGATGACTATAATGATAGATGAAACTTTAACTAGACTTTTTGTATCACGTGAAATTTTCATACCATACAAAGAAATATCACTTTATATCACATTTTCCAAAAAAAAAAACCACATTAAAAAAAAATGCCTTCCAAAAAAGTATAAACAAACATTTTTGAGACCATTGAAACAACAAAGTATAATAATTTATACCATTTGATGAATTATAAACACTAGAACATGACAATTTGCAGGAAGCCAAACAAGAATGTCTCCATGTGAGATAGGATGCTGAAATGGTAAATTTTTGGAAATTTCAGACAGAATTATGATTAGTGTCAGACCCATTTAAAGGCGCTGTTGATAAATAGATTTTTGTGGGTTAATGTCCGACCACTCACGCCACACAAGCAAAGGACACCACGTTAATGGCATGGGAAGACACCCCAAACTTTTCTTCACTCACTTAACCCATCAATCACTCTTTGGATTGTGGAGTTTTCACACCATCCAAAGAAATATCGCTTTGTACTTTATGATCCACTAAGAAAAAGAGATTTCAACTAACAAGTCATGAGACTTGTCACACCAATACAACTAATAAGTTGTTGACATTTCAAAGGCAGAAAGCGTGTTTTAGGATTGGACTCTTTTGTATCATGTGAAATTTCCATACCATAAGAGAAAAAGGAGGACTAAGAAACAAAGAAAAGAAGCAGCTAAGAAAAAAAGATACATAATAACGTCAAGAAATGTCACACTTTAGGAGCCATCCTCTAGTCAACTAGTCAACTAGATTTTGTTAGATAAGGGCTAAACCTGATCGAATCTAAAAATCTAAAATTTTCTTTTTCAAAATCAATTCTAACATGCTTATTTTTTTATATCGCATCAATCATTTTTTATTATTATTTAAATAAAAAAATCACTACGAAACAAATTATTTTACTTTTTTATACAAAATATTCTTATTTTTTTTCTCATATCAATCAAATTTGCTGCAGTACCGTTTCACTCCCTTAAAAAATAATGACATTGTAGGAAAATTATATGTTTTTAGAAAATAATAACATAAAATTAGTAAACTAGAGACAAAATCAAAAAGAACTCAGTAGATTGTGTCTTTAACTTAAATGTCTTCCAGTTGCTTGCTATAGTCTTTCCTTTACGTGTTGTATTCCTAGTCACATCTTTCTTTACATTTTCGGTAAAAAAAAAAAAAAAAAATTATATCTTTTATCCATTTATCTACCAGAGATGTAAAATTTTATTATTAAATTTTGTTTTTTTTTTTTAAAAAAAAACACCATTATTTTACAGAAATATTTACGTTTTCATAAATGCCACTTATTTTGGGTAAATTGCCACTGTATTTCTTATTTTTATCCAGTTTTTTTTTTTTTAATTTATTTTATTTTTTACAAATGAGTTGTATAAAATGTACTCAAATTAATTAAAAAAAAAAATGAAAGCTAATAAATTTACTCGATGGTAGAAAAAACAAAAATTATAAAACCAAATAATCAATACAAATTATACAAGAGAATGTTTATTATAAAAAGAATATCATATAAGTCATGCAAAATAAAGTGCGTGCAACACCTCAATCTCATATTAAGAAGATGGTTTAAGTCCACATAGTAAGACAACTCAACTTTATAAGTAATTTTAGTAAACTTCACTTTTTGACTAATTGCATTTTTTAAATAATTATCGTTCTCTCACTATTTTAGCATTGAATACTAATCCTCGTGATATTATCGATCTCCAATTAAAAAAAAAAAAAGTTAAGTAGAAGTGTAGATTCCTATCTCCTCAGATCCAAAGGCAACCCAAACGCCAAATCTAGTAAGCTAGTGAGTTCTCTAGTTCAGCTTGAATTTCGACGTCCACAATCGCCAACCCAACGCCAGGCCCAAACCCAATTTTAGTTGTTGGCTATTAAGAAAATGATATCTAGTAAATTGGCAAGCGGCATGTACTTATTTATTTCTTTGTTTTTTCGGTTTTAAGGTCGTCAGCTATTTGCTTATCTACAAAATGATAAAAGAAAAAAAGAATAATGTTACTATTCACATTCATTTTATATTAATATTTTAAATGACTTTTTACAACAATTGATATTCTTCAAAAAGAGAAGAACTAAAGACTTTGTTAGATGATTTTTTAGAAAATAATGACATGGTAGGAAAATTATATACCAAGTGCGGTTTTTTATTTTTTATTTTTAATATATAAATGTTCTAATACTATTTTTTTTTTTTTCATTTATAACCAAATAAAATAGTTATTCACTTTTATATACAAATTTTATAAACGGTCACAATCAAAACAAAAAATACATTTGAATAATAATAACAAAATTAAAACATGGTCTAACTTTTCAACCATATATAACAACATCCAAACGTAACGACAACTCAATCAAATTTTTAATCCCAAAAGTTAATTTCAGAGAATTCAAAAGCAACCATAAAGAAGGAAGGCAACTTTTCCTGGGACAAGAAAATGTATTTCAATTCACCTCTCTAGAAGGAAATTTAGATTAATTCCCAATAATCTTAAAAGATTATATATCCCGATTCAAACGTCTAAAAACATTCCTCAAAACCTAAAAATAATTAAATGATTTTTATTTTTATATCACACTAGGCTTCGTCCGAATACACCATAATGCATCAATGATTATCTTCTTGCCTATTTTCTTTTCTTCCTCTGTGGCATCTTCAATTTCCATGTCATTTCCGTCGTGCACTTGGTCATAAACCCAAGTAGGGAAGTACATTTGGCTTGAGTGTTCTGCAAATGCATTAAAGTTCTTTCTTCTACCGGCCATTTCCATTAACAACATTCCAAAACTATAAACATCAGCTTTGTATGAAACGCCTCCAATGTTTTTACAGAACAAGTCAGGAGCCATGTATCTCAATGTCCCTCTTGCAGCAGTCAAACTATAAACTATAAACTATAAACTAATTTTTTTTAAAATTATAAACTAATTTTTTTTTAAAATAAAATTTAAATTAAATTAATTTAAATTTTTTTTAAAAAATAAAATTGAAGGGGTGGCCAGGGGTCGTGCCCACCCCTGGAGTGGCAATGGGCGACAGGTGCCTGGGGTGGCCGAGCCACCTCTAGAGCGTAGATTGGCCACCACTGATTCTAATGGGGGTGGCCGAGCCACCCCGAAATAGGTTGGGGGTGGCCGGCCACCCCCGAAAAGTGTTAGAGCCACCCCAAAAAATGCTTGGGGGTGGCCGGACCATGCCCAGTACCCAGGGGTGGTCCGGCACCACTTTATTTTATTTTGTCTTTTTATTTATTTTTTTATTGTTTTTATTTTTAATAAATTTCTGTATTTTCTGTTTTTATTTTAATAAGAGTAATTTTGTCATTTTATTAGGGTACATTGTCATTGTTTTGGTAGTTTGAGGGGAGCTTATTATTGAAGTAGTAGTTTGAGAGGGTTAAAAGAACTTTACAAAAAAAAAAAAATAATAATAATAAAAACATTCATATAATTAACCGGAGTGTCCATTAAAAGCAATTAAGAGAAATTGGTGTGTCAAAGAACAAAAACAACATTCAGAGAAATTGGTGTGTGCATCAGAAGCAATTAAGAGAAATTGATGTGTTAGAGAAAGAGAACGGAAACAACATTCAGAGAAACTGGTGCGTACAAAAGCAATTCAGAGAAACGTGCGTCTGCATTAAAAGCAATTCAAAGAAATAAACAGCATTCAGAAAACTAGTGTGTAAATTAAAACAATTCAAAGAAAGAAAACGGAAACAACATTGAGAGAAATTCGTATGTGCGTTAAAAGCAATTCAAAGAAAGAAAACGGAAACAACATTGAGAGAAACTGGTATGTGCATTAAAAGCAATTCAAAGAAACAGAATGGAAAAAGCATTAAGAGAAACTGGTGTGTGCATTAAAAGCAATATAGAGAATGAAAGCAATTCACAAAAAAGAAAAAAAAAAAAAAATTGTATATATACCTCAAACTACTACTTTATTGTCATTTGTAATGTCCCTCCCAAACTACTAAAACAATATCAATGTCCTCAAAAATAATAATAATAAAAAAAGGTAATTGTATCATAAGTCTCTGAGTCAACCCTTCAAAATTTTTAAATTCCTAATTTTTTTTTTTTTAGACTTTTTACTTCCTATGTCAATCAAAATGACAATAAAATCTCTGCCATCAAATTTTTTAACAGTCATTAGTCTGGGTCAAAATGCACCGTTTCACCTCATTAAAATATTAATTTTTTTAATTTAATTTTAAAATTTAAATCTAAAAAAAAAGAAAAAAAAAGAAAGAAAGGACAAGGTTGCCGAACCACCCCATATGGGGTGGCTGGCCACCCCATTTTGCCTGGGGGTGGCCGAACCACCCCCTATGGACAAATCCTCAAAATTTTTTTTAGGGTTGGCCATCCCCAAACGGCTGGTCTGGAGGTGGCCAAACCACCCCCAGGCAAAATGGGGTGGTTCGGCCACCCTGTCATTTCTTTTTTATTTTTTATTTCTTTTTAGATTTAAATTTTAAAATTAAATTAAAAAAATTTATATTTTAATGAGGTAAAATGGTGCGTTTTGACCCAGACTAACGGCTGTTAACAAATTTTGACGGCAGAGATTTTATTGTCATTTCAATTGAACTAGGAATAAAAGTCGGAAAAAAAAAACTAGGGATTTAAAAATTTGAAGAGTTGACTCAGAGACATATGATACAATTACCCTAAAAAATTAATTGTTTAAAAAAAATAAAAAATGAAAAAAATTAATTATGTAAAGAATTATTAAAATTATAAAAATAAAAGAAAAATTAAAATGTCCCTTGGTTTAAAAAAAAAAAACCAATATTTATTGTTTTAAAAAAATTAATTTAAAAAAAAAAACGAAAAATTAAAAAAAAAAAAAAAATTAAAATGACCCACTGAATCTTCTTATATGTTTTCACATTGTCACTAAATATCTGTGTCTAATTGATTTATGGTTTTCAATTGTACATGGAGCATGAATGTTTGCATATTTGATCATTTTTAATTCCATTTATTATTTATATGCACTTATTCAACCCCCTTATAAGTGTTATTTTGAGTCTATTTATATTTTCACAATTGATTTTTATAGTCAATAGACAAGTACTTCACGTGATGTCTGCTCACTTAGAGCTTGTTTGAAATTGCATTTGAAAAATAGAGCTTTTAAATCAAAAATAGTTTTTGGGCAAAAGCTTCATTTTTAATCTTTTGCAAAAAATGCGTTTTAGCCATTTTTAAGCTTTTTGGATCCTTAAAAGTGTTTTTAATTTTTTTACCAAAAGAGTATTTTTTTCTTCAAACGGACTTTTTGAGTGTTAAAAGCACTTTTAACCTCCTCAAACGCAATCTCAAACAGACCCTTATTCAATCCATATGAGTTTCCTGACTTAATTAAGAGGATAGAATTTTTCCCATTTTAGCTAACATTATTGGTGGTAGTACTTAACTTTTTCTTCAATCAACATGACATTTCAAAAATAGAAAGCGTGTTTCAAGACTAGACTCTTTTGTATCATGTGGAATTTTCATGCCATCAGGTATCAGAGAAAAAAAGAGAACTACTAAACAAAGAAAAGAATCAGCTAAGAAAAGATGATGCATGATAACATCCAGAGAAATGTCACTTTAGGAGCCATCTTCTAGTCAACTAGCAAGATTTTGTTAGATGCATGATGTTTTTAGAAAATAATGACATTGTAGAAAAATATGTTTTTAGAAAATAATTATTACATAAAACTTGACCGATGGTATTTGTTAAGGCACAAGCATAAAGTCATGAGTTGATCAGGGGACTAGATTACTACAATCTTTATCTTGGGTTGTCATATAATCTAAGAGGTGAGGATACTCCATTCGCAATTGATCTCAATAGAGAAGGACTTCAGGTGATGCGTGCTTGCTTATTCAAACAGTATAAGTTTCCTGACTTCTGAAGATAGGAATTTTTTCATTTTGGCTAACATTATTGGGGGTGGTCCTCCACAACTTTTTCTTCAATCAACTGAGACTTCTCACACCACTCATTACAACTAATAAGTTGCTAACATTTTAAAGGCAAAAAACGTGTTCCAAGACTAAACTCTTTTGTCTCGTGAAATTTACATACTATCAAGCATCAGAGAAAATAGAGGACTACGAGACGAAGAAAAGAAGCAGCTAAGAAAAGAGGATATATACATGATGACTATAGTGATAGATGAACTTTAACTGAACTTTTTGTACCATGTGAAATTTTCATACCATCCAAAGAAATATCACAAAAATCACTTTATGATCCACTAAGAAAAAGAGGACTATAAGACAAATATATATATATATATATATATATATATATATATATATGTGTGTGTGTGTGTGTCTTTTTTCTCGTGAATTTTACATACCATCAGGCATAAGAGAAAAGAGAGGACTACGAGACAAAGAAAAGAAGCTGCTAAGAAAAGAGGATACATGATGACTATAGTGATAGATGCAGCTAAGAAAAGAGGATACATGATAACTATAGTGATAGATGAACTTTAACTGGACTTTTTGTATCACGTGAAATTTTCATACCAACCAAAGAAATATCACAAAAATCACTTTATGATCCACTAAGAAAAATCACTTTATAGTCCTTTGCTTGTGTGGATCATAAAAATCACTTTATAGTCCTTTTTTTCTTAGTGGATCATAAAGTGATTTTTGTGATATTCCTTTGGATGGTATGAAAATTTCACGTGATACAAAAAGTCCAGTTAAAGTTCATCTATCACTATAGTCATCATGTATCCTCTTTTCTTAGTTGCTTCTTTTCTTTGTCTCGTAGTCCTCTCTTTTTTCTGATGCTTAATGGTATGTATATATATATATAACAACGATCACCCTTATATCACATTTTCAAAAAGAAAAAAAAAAACACATTAAAAGAAAGGGCCTTCCAGAAAAGTATTAACAAACATTTTTGAGACCAATGAAACAACAAAGTATAATAATTTATACCATTAGATGAATTATAAACACTAGAACGTGACAATTTCCAGGAAGCCAAACAAGAATGTTTCCATGTGAGATAGGATGCTGAAATGGTAAATTTTTTAAAATTCAAGACAGAATTATGAATAGTGTCAGACCCGTTTGAAGGAGTTGTTGAGAAATAGATTTCTGTGGATTAATGTCTGACCACTCACGCCACACAAGCAAAGGACTCCCACGTTAATGGCATGGGAAGACACCCCAAACTTTTCTTCACTCTCTGAACCCATCAATCACTCTTTTGACTCGTGGAATTTTCACACCATCCAAAGAAATATCACTTCATACTTTATGGTCCACTAAGAAAAAGAGAAATCAACTAACAAGTCATGAGACTTGTCACACCAATACAACTAATAAAGACAAAGCGTGTTTTAGGATACTCTTTTGTATCATGTGAAATTTTCATACCATCTCTCCAAAAAAAGGACTAAGAAGTAGCTAAGAAAAAGAGGATACATAATAACGTCAAGAAATGTCACTTTAGGAGCCATCCTCTAGTCAACTAGTCAACTAGATTTTGTTAGATGGATAGGCTGTGTTTGGCAAAGGGTTAGACCCGATCGAATTCAAAAATTTTAAAAATTCTTCTCAAAACTAACTTTAACATGTTTATATTTTAGATCACATCAATTACTTTTTATTATTATTCAAATAAAAGAATCACTATAAAACAAATTTTTTCACTTTATTATACAAAACATTCTTACTTTTTTTCTTTCATATTAATTAAATCTGTTACAGTACTGTTCCACTCCCTTAGAAAATAATGACATTGTAGAAAAATTATATGTTTTTAGAAAATAATAACATAAAATTAGTCAACTAGAGACAAAATCAAAAAGAACTCAGTAGATTAATTGTGTCTTTAACTTAAATGTCTTCCAGTTGCTTGCTGTAGTCTTTCCTTAACGTGTTGTATTCCTAGTCACATCTTTCTTTACATTTTCGGTAAAAAAAAAAAAAAAATTATATCTTTTATCCATTTATCTACAAGAGATGTAAAAATCCATTATTACATTTTTTTTGAAAATGACATTTTTTTTATTTTTTTATTTAAAAAAAAAACACCATTATTTTACAGAAATAGTTACGTTTTCATAAATGCCACTTATTTTGGGTAAATTACCTGTATTTTTTATTTTTTTGATAAAATAAAAATAAACAAACTGGATAAAAATAAGAAATACAGTGATAATAAAAAATGATTGATGTAATGTAAAAAATAAACATATTAAGGTTAATTTTGATAAGAATTTTTTAGATTTTTAGATCCGGTCAGTTCGGCTCTTTGCCAAACACAGCCGATGTATCTAACAAAATCTAGTTGACTAGTTGACTAGAGGATGGCTCCTAAAGTGTGACATTTCTTGACGTTATTATGTATCCTCTTTTCTTAGTTGCTGCTTTTCTTTGTTTCTTACTCGTCCTTTTTCTCCGATGGTATGGAAAATTTTACATGATACAAAAGCGACTAAGAGTCCAATCCTAAAACACGTTTTCTGTCTTTGAAATGTCAACAACTTATTAGTTGTATTGGTGTGACAAGTCTCATGACTTGTTAGTTGATTTCTCTTTTTCTTAGTGGATCATAAAGTATAAAGTCATAATTTTTTGGATGGTGTGAAAATTCCACGAGTCAAAAGAGTGATTGATGGGTTAAGAGAGTGAAGAAAAGTTTGGGGTGTCTTCCCATGCCATTAACGTGGGGTCCTTCATTCCTTTGCTTGTGTGGCGTGAGCCGTGAGTGGTCGACCTTAACCCACATGAATTTGTTTTTGTTTTTTTTTTTTTTTTTTTTTCTTCAGACAAATGAGTTGTATAAAATGTACTCAAATTAATTAAACAAAATGAAAGGTAATGAATTTACTCGATAGTGGGAGAAACAAAAATTATAAAACCAATTAATCAATACCAATTATACAATAGAATGTTAATTATAAAAAGAATATCATATAAGTCGCATCAATACAAATTTTCAGCTCCTAAAAATCATAGCACATATCTGACTAATGCATTTTTTGTTTTTTTAATCATAACCATTCTCCTACTATTTCAATTAGCACTGAATACGAATCCTCATCATATTATCTGCAATTAAAAAAAAGAGTGTAAGTAGAAATTCCCATCTCCTCCGTTCCAAAGCCAACCCAAACTCCAAATCTAGTAAGCTAGTGAGTTCTTCGGTTCAACTTGAATTTTAATGTCCACAATTGCCAACCCGACCCCAGGTCCAAGCCCAATCTCAATTGTGGGCTATTAAGAAAATGGTATTTGGTAGACCGGCAAGCAGCATATATATATTTCACTTTTAAGGTTGTTACCTACTACAAAACGATAAAAGAACAAAAGTATTCTGCTCTTCACACTCATTTTATCTTAATTGAAGTTGCGTATTTTAAATTGCTTTTTTTTTTTTTTTTTTTTTTTTTGGAAGTGATTGGCATAAGAAATCACTTAAAACATGTCATGTCAGTTGATATAAAATTGATATGATAATGAGTAGTGCAATAATCATTTTCTTCAATTAGAGTTAGAGACATTTTAAGGCAAAAAAATGTCTTTATTTAATTAGCAATGCTCAAATACTGACAATTTGTAAATGTGCCAAATAAAGCGACTAAAATTAAAATTAAGAACGTTTAAACAGTGAAAAAAATGAACATTTTCACTGACATGTCCCCTTTTAAAAGGATACAGTATGTGTACAGTGCACGTCCTCTTTTAGAAGGGGACGTTTTGTGCAGTTTAAATGTCCCTAATCTTAAAAAAATAAAAAAAAATAAAAATCCCAAATATATATATAAAATCAAATTAATTTTTTTTAAAAATAATAATAATAAAATAAAAATAAAAATAAAACAAATTCAAATTAAATTTTTAAATAAAAAAATTAGAGGGGTGGCTACCCATTGTTGGAAGTGGCCTTTGGGGGTGGCTCGGGAGCGACCCCATAGGTGGCAAACCACCCATGGCCACTTTTGGGGTGACTCGCGGGCCATCCCTGAGGCTGGGGTTGGCCTTCGGGTCACCTCGAATCTGCCCAGGGGTGGCTTGCGAGCCACCCCAGAGGTAGTTGGCACCACCCTCGGCTACCTCTAGGGTGGCTTGTGGGCCACCCCAAATCTACCCTGGGGTGGCCTGAACCGACCACCTTTGGGGTGGCTCGCGGGCCACCCCCTCCCTCAAGGGTGGCTGTCAGTTTGGAAACCAGAAGCCACCTAGCCTTTTTTTATTAAAAATAGAAAAAAGGGGGATCGGAGGAGCGATGTCGCTGGAGGTGAGAGAGAGAGAGAGCCAAGTGAGAGAGCTGATATGTGAGAGAAAGATAGCTGAGTGAGAGAAAGAGAGAGCTAACAAAGTGAGAGAGTTGAGAGGGCAAGAGATCGAGGGAGACGGGGTGGGTTGGAGCATGTAGATCAAGGGAGGGGGGGTGTTTTTCGTTGTAGCAACACCCCCCAACTGAGTGGGGACGTAGTTACAGTAAAACGACCCCTCTTTCTGAGAGGGATCGTTTTACTATTGAAACGATCCTTAATGTAGTCGTTTTATTAAAATGACCTTATTACAGAATGTGTCCCTAAACCTTGGTTTTTTTTAGTGGGTGTTGGAATAAATACTCATATAAAAGGGTTCGGAATATTAAACTTGCACCTACAAAGTGATATTCCTATAACGGATAGTAGTGCAAACTCTAGAAATGGGTAAAAAAAATAAAAATAAAATAAAATAAAATAAAATTTGATGTTGCCTGGTTAGTCAAGGCGTGTGCATTTATCTAGGAGGTCAGGATTTTTTTTTAATTTTTTTAATTTTTTAACATTATCCAACGATCAGTGTTGATCATTTGGAGACCTTTTGCTTCAGTCAACTAGTGACACTCAAAGTAGGAAAGAAAACATAATTCATTCCCCTTGGATGTACGTCTAAACCAAACCACAAAGTTACTTTGAGAATTGCATGTTAGCTTCCACATTTGAATTGATTCTTAAATCTTATGGTCCCAATAAAATCTGAGATTGTGATGTAGGGTGGAACGGATACTCGATCAGCTTTATTATAAAGATTATAACTCGAGTTTCGGACATCGGATTGGAGCATGTTTGGTGGTGTTAGAAAGCTAATTCAAATATCTACAAAGTCATATTTCACGCAATTTGACTAATTCCAATGTTTACTAGGTCAAAACGGGTTGCAAAGAACTCCTTGGAACACACGTTTGGACCCGAATTCCTCATGTCTGGACACATTTATGTTTTAGTTTACGTTAATTTATTTCTTTGGTGCTCGTCCAGACAAGAGTATGTCCCGTCCGGACGGCCATCATAAATTTGTTAAAACCGACTTTATTTCATATTATCATTAGGTTTAGGATTGGGGCTATAAATACATGTTTTATAGACCTTATAACAGAGCATTTGTTTGTGAATCAGTTTTTATCAATAAGATTACCCAGAGTTGAGTTTCTTCATTATTTTCCTTTAAACCCTAGAGAATATTTAACGTTTAGAGGAAATTTCTTAGATTCTTTGATCGTATCAAGATCTAGAAATATCTATCCGTTCTTTATTAATGTTCTTCTTTACAGCCAATTTTCATACCAGATCAGAGAAAAAAGAGAACTACTGGACAAATAAAAGAAACAGCTAATTAAGAAAAAAGGATGCATGATAACATCCAGAGAAATGTCACTTTAGGAGCCATCTTCTAGTCAACTAGATTTTTTGAGATGCATGATGCTTTTAGAAAATAATGACATGGTAGGGAAATTATGTTTTTAGAAAATAGTGGCACAAAACTTGACCGATGGTGTTTGTTAAGGCACAAGCATAAAGTAGTGAGGTGATCAGGGGACTAGATTACTACAGTCTTTATCTTCTAGTCAACTAGTCAACTATAGAGACAAAAACATAATCTTGGGTTGTCATATAATCTATGAGGTGAGGATACTCCATTTTCACTTAATTTTTCTAGTCAATAGACAAGGACTTCACGCGATGCGTGCTTGGTAATTCAATCTGTATAAGTTTCTTGACAACTGAGGATAGGAATTTTTTCATTTTGGCTAACATTATTGGAGGTGGTCTTCCACAACATTTTCTTCAATCAACTGAGACTTGACTCTTTTGCATCATGTGAAATTTTCATACCATTAGGCATCATCAAAGAAATGTAAAGAAAAAGAGGACTATGAGACAAAGAAAAGAAGCAGCTCAGAAAAGAGGATGCAGGATAACGTCCAGAGAAATGTCACTTGAGGAGCCATCTTCTAGTCAACTAGTCAACTAGATTTTATTAGATGCATGATGTTTTTAGAAAATAATGACATTGTAGGAAAATTATATTTTTTGTTAAGGCAGAAAGATAAAGTCGTGAGGTGAGGGCCTGATTCGTGAAGGACGTGAGGGGACTAGCTAGATTACTACAACCTCTATCCTCTAGTCAACTAGTCAACTAGAGACAAAAACAAAAACAACTCTGTAGAATGTTTGAAACTTAGAAATTAAAGTCTTCATAATTATATGTTTTTCCTTTTAGTGTTGTATTCCTAGTCACATATTTCTTTACATGTTCGGTAAAAAAAAAAACTGTTTGTTTTCATTCTTTTATAAATATAAATTTACTATTGAATTTTGTAAGATTTACACGTGGGTAATAAAAAAAAAAAAACATTTTCTAAAAAAACCATTATTTTACAGAAATAGTGAAGTTTTCATAAACGCCGCTTTTTTTTTTCTTTTTTTTTTTTCTAAAAAAAAAAAATGCCTTTGATTTTGGCAATGCACTACTGTCGTATTTCTTATATTTATCCAGTTTGTTTATTAAATATTATTTTTTTTAGACAATTGAGTTGTATAAAATGTACTCAAATTAATTAAACAAAATGAAAGGTAATGAATTTACTTGATAGTAGAAAAACAAAAATTATAAAACCAAGTAATCAATACAAATTATACAATAGAATGTTAACTATTAAAAGAATATCAATACAAATTTTCTGCTCCCAAGAAATATCGTCTACCTCACAGATAAAGTATTTGTAACACCTCAATCTCATATAATCTACATATGTTTGCTATTAATTTGATTCCTATTTCCTTCGGCCCAAAGGCAACCCAAACACCAAATCTAGTAAGTTAGTGTGTTCTCCGGTTCAGCTTGAATTTCAACATCCACAATCGCCAACCCGACGCCAGGCCCAAGCCCAATCTCAGTTGCGGGCTATTAAGAAAATGATATTTGGAAAATTGGCAAGCGGTAGGGTATGTATTTATTTATTTTCAGTTTTAAGGTCATCAGCTATTTGCTTATCTACAAAACCATTAAAGAACAAAAAACTATTGTTACTATTCACACTCATTTTATATTGATTGACGTTGTGTATTTTAAATGGCTTTTTTTTTTTTTTTAGGTGATTAGCATGATAAGTCATTTAAAACACGTCACGTCTATTAGTAGTGTGATAACGAGTAGTGCAAGAACCATTTTCTTCAATTGGTGTTGGAATAAACTCTCAATATAAAACGGGTTTGGGATATTAAACTTACACCTATAGAGTTGCTATTCCTGTAAGGGATAGTGCGCACAAAACTCTAGCTAAGAGCATCTTTACCCATACAATCATTAAACCATATGAGGTAAAACTATGGGGTTGAGATTTGGTGCAATATTTTTTATTTGGACCGTCCATTTGAATGGACAAAAAAAAAAAAAAAAAAGTGACTTGCAGTATAAAGTGTGACTATCGAGGTGGCTGAACAACCCCTTTAACCACAAGGGTGGTTTGGCCACCTCAAAATTGGCCAATGGGGATGACCAAGTCCCCCTCATGGCTAAGTGGTTAATTTGGCTACCCCTGAACCACACCTTTCTTTTTTTTTTTTAACTTTTTATCTGGGAGTTCATCTTAAATGAAGGGTCCAAATTTATATAATAGGTATTGCATCTAACCTCAATCCAAACTGTTGCCTATCGAAGAGATCGTCAGCTCTAGTGTCTACCAATATGCTTGCAAAACATGCGAACAGCCAAACAAACAGCCATTGGAGGAAAACAAAAATGGATATCACCCTCTGTTTCCTTTATTTTTTTTTATTTTTTTGCGGATATGGGTCTGGGATAATTATGAGCCTT
>NC_081541.1:48432201-48470874 GCF_901000735.1 Corylus avellana
AAATTAATTAAAAAAAAAAATGAAAGCTAATAAATTTACTCGATGGTAGAAAAAACAAAAATTATAAAACCAAATAATCAATACAAATTATACAAGAGAATGTTTATTATAAAAAGAATATCATATAAGTCATGCAAAATAAAGTGCGTGCAACACCTCAATCTCATATTAAGAAGATGGTTTAAGTCCACATAGTAAGACAACTCAACTTTATAAGTAATTTTAGTAAACTTCACTTTTTGACTAATTGCATTTTTTAAATAATTATCGTTCTCTCACTATTTTAGCATTGAATACTAATCCTCGTGATATTATCGATCTCCAATTAAAAAAAAAAAAAGTTAAGTAGAAGTGTAGATTCCTATCTCCTCAGATCCAAAGGCAACCCAAACGCCAAATCTAGTAAGCTAGTGAGTTCTCTAGTTTAGCTTGAATTTCGACGTCCACAATCGCCAACCCAACGCCAGGCCCAAACCCAATTTTAGTTGTTGGCTATTAAGAAAATGATATCTAGTAAATTGGCAAGCGGCATGTACTTATTTATTTCTTTGTTTTTTCGGTTTTAAGGTTGTCAGCTATTTGCTTATCTACAAAATGATAAAAGAAAAAAAAGAATAATGCTATTATTCACACTCATTTTATATTGACATTTTAAATCACTTTTTATAACATTTGATATTCTTTAAAAAGAGAAGAACTAAAGACTTTGTTAGATAATTTTTTAGAAAATAATGACATGGTAGGAAAATTATATACCAAGTGCGGTTTTTTATTTTTTATTTATGAATATATAAATGTTCTAATACTATTTTATTTTTATTTTTATTTATTCATTTATAACCAAATAAAATAGTTATTCACTTTTATATACAAATTTTATAAACGGTCACAATTAAAACAAAAAATACATTTGGATAATAATAACAAAATTAAAACATGGTCTAACTTTTCAACCATAATAACATCCAAACGTAACGACAACTCAGTCAAATTTTTAATCCCAAAAGTTAATTTCAGAGAATTCAAAAGCAACCATAAAGAAGATAGGAAGGCAACTTTTCCTGGGACAAGAAAATGTATTTCACCTCTCTAGAAGGAAATTTAGATTAATTCCCAATAATCTTAAAAGATTATATATCCCGATTCAAACGTCTAAAAACATTCCTCAAAACATAAAAATAATTAAATGATTTTTATTTTTATATCACATTAAAACAAAATTAAAAATTAAAAACAATTTGACCTTTTGTGCCACTTATCAACGTACTTCAAGTAAACAAAGAGTGCAACCTAGCTAGTGGTGAGTCAGAACACAGAAAAATAGTAAAGAAAACCCTAAAGAAAGTGGGAACTCCCATAATTGATGCCGCTTGATTTACCTCCAGACCAAACCACAAAGTTACTTTTTGAATTGCATGTTATTTTTCACATTCTTTTCATATCTTATAGTCAACATTTGATAGTCTTCAAAGATTATAGAATAAAATAATTTTCAAAATGCATTAATATTCAGGTTTTAGAGTAGTAGATATGAAGGCGTTAATGAGTAGTGCAATAATCATTTTCTTCAATTAGAGTTAGAGACATTTTTAAGGTGACATTTTAAGGCAAAAAAACGTCTTTATTTAATTAGCGACGCTCAAATACTGACAATTTGTAAAATGTTCCAAATAAAGTGACTAAAATTAAAATTAGAAACATTTAAACAGTGAAAAAAAATGAACATTTTCACTGACATGTCCCCTTTTAAAAGGATACATGTACGTGTACAGTGCACGTCCCCTTTTTAGAAGGGGACGCTTTGTACAGTTTAAATGTCCCTAATCTTAAAAAAAATAAAAATAAATAAATAATAAAAATTCCCAAAAAATATATATATATATATATATATATATATATATAATCAAATTAATTTTCTTTTAAAAAAAATTCAAATTAAATTTTTAAATAAAAAAATTAGAGGGGTAGCTACTGATGAGGTGGCCTTCGGGGGTGGCCCGGGAGCCACCCCATAGGTGGCCAAACCACCCATGGCCACCTCTGGGGTGGCTCGCGGGCTACCCTTGAGGCTGGCGGTGGCCTTTGGGTCACCCCGAATATGCTCGGGGGTAGCTCGCTAGCCACCCCAAAGGTGGTTGGCACCACCCTCGGCTACCTCTAGGGTGGCTCGCGGGCCACCCCGAATCTACCCCGGAAGGCCACCCTCGGCACCGGCCACCTTTGGGGTGGCTCGTGGGCCACCCCCTCCCTCAAGGGTGGCTGCTGGTTTGGAAACCAGAAGCCACCCAGCCTTTTTTTATTAAAAAACAAGGCAGGGATCGGAGGAGCGGTGCTACCAGAGGTGAAAGAGAGAGAGAGAGAGAGAGAGAGAGAGAGAGCCGAGTGAAAGAGCTGATATGTGAAAGAAAGATAGCTGAGTGAGAGAAAGAGAGAACTGAGAGGACGAGAGATCGAGGGAGAGGGGGGTGGTTTGGAGCACGTAGATCAAGGGAGGGGAGTGTTTTTCACTGTAACAATGCCCCCCAACTGAATGGGAACGTTGTTACAGTAGAACGATCCATCTTTCTAAGAGGGATCATTTTATTATTGAAACGACCCCTAATGTAGTCGTTTTATTAAAATGACCTCATTATAGAACGTGTCCCTAAACCTTGGTTTTTTTTAGTAGGTGTTGGAATAAATACTCAATATAAAAGGGTTCGGGATATTAAACTTGCACCTACATAGTGATATTCCTATAATGGATAGTAGTGCAAAACTCTAGAAATGGGTAAAAATAAATAAATAAATAAATTTGATGTTGCCTGGTTAGTCAAGGCGTGTGCATTTATCTAGGAGGTTAGGAATTAATTAATTAATTTTTATTTTTAATTTATTTTATTTTTAAACATTATCCCAACGATCAGTGTTGATCCTTTGGAGGCCTTTTGCTTCAATCAACTAGTGACGCTAAAAGTAGAAAAGAAAACATAATTCATTCCACTTGGATGTACGTCTAAACCAAACCACAAAGTTACTTTGAGAATTGCATGTTAGCTTTCACATTTGAATTGATTCTTAAATCTTATGGTCCCAATAAAATCTGAGATTGTGATGTAGGGCAGAACAGATACTCGACCAGCTTTATTATAAAGATTATAACTTGAGTTTCGGATATCGGATTGGAGCATGTTTGATGGCATTGGAAAGCTAATTCAAATATCTACAAAGTCATATTTCCTAAGATTTGACTAATTCCAATGTTTACTAGGTCAAAATGGGTTGCAAAGAGCTCCCTGAGACACATGTCCGAACTTGGATTCCTCATGTTTGGACACATCTATGTTTTAGCTTTACATTAATTTATTTCTTTGGTGCCCGTCCGAAAAGGGGTATGTCCCGTCTGGATGGCCATCGTAGATTTGTTAAAACCGACTTTATTTCGTATTATTATTAGGTTTAGGATTTGGAGGCCTATAAATACATGTTTTATAGACCCTAGAACAGGGTATTTGTTTGTGAATAAGTTTTTATCAATAAGATTACTCAGAGTTGAGTTTCTTCATTATTTTCCTTCAAAACTTAGAGTACTATCTAGCATTTAGAGAAAATTTCTCAGATTCTTTGATCGTATCAAGATCTAGAAATATCTATCTGTTCTTTATTAATGTTCTTCTTTACAGCCACTAAGTTACCCTGCATCAGTTGGTATCCGAGAGCCTCGTCTACAACCGTCTCGATGGGTCTAAACCCGAGAGCCTCATCTGAAGTCCTTGTCCAGAGACCGTCTAAACGCCTATGTAATTTCCCAGTTTTTTTCATTAATTTAAGTAACCGTCTGAATAGCGTTATGTTCTATCCGGACGGGTATCGTAGAATTATAGTTCGACTTAATTTTGTACTTATATTAGGTTTAGGGTTAGAGGCCTATAAATGTATACTTTATAGACCCTAGAACGTAGCTTTTGATTATATGTGAGTTTTTATCAATAAGAAGTCTCAAAATTGAGTTTTTTTTCTTATTTTCCTTCAAACCCTAGAGAGTATCTAGCGTTTAGGGAAGATAGAAATTTTTCCGTTTTGGCTAACATTATTGGGGGTGGTCTTTCACAACTTTTTCTTCAATCAATTGAGACTTGTCACACAATTCATTACAACTAATAATTTGCTGGCATTTCAACGATAGAAAGCGTGTTTTAAGATTGGACATTTTTGTATCATGTTGAATTTTCATACCAGATCTGAGAAAAAGGAGAACTACTGGACAAATAAAAGAAATAGCTAATTAAGAAATTTGTATGAGTTTCCTAATCTCAAAGGATAGAAATTTTTCCATTTTGGATAACATTATTGGGGGTGGTCTTCCACAACTTTTTCTTCAATCAACTGAGACTTGTCACACCATTCATTACAACTAATAATTTGCTGACATTTCAAAGATAGAAAGCGTGTTTTAAGATTGGACATTTTTGTATCATGTGGAATTTTCATACTAGATCAGAGAAAAATGAGAACTATTGGACAAATAAAAGAAACAACTAATTAAGAAAATCTATATGAGTTTCCTAACCTCTGAGGATAGAAATTTTTCCATTTTGGCTAACATTATTGGGGGTGGTCCTCCACAACTTTTTCTTCAATCAACTCGGACTTGTCACACCATTCATTACAAATAATAATTTGCTGACATTTCAAAGATAGAAAGCGTGTTTTAAGATTGGACATTTTTGTATCAGGTGGAATTTTCATACCAGATCAGAGAAAAATGAGAACTATTGGACAAGTAAAAGAAACAACTAATTAAGAAAATCTGTATGAGTTTCCTAACCTCTGAGGATAGAAATTTTTCCATTTTGGCTAACATTATTGGGGGTGGTCCTCCACAACTTTTTCTTCAATCAACTGAGACTTGTCACACCATTCATTACAACTAATAATTTGCTGGCATTTCAAAGATAGAAAGCGTGTTTTAAGATTGGACATTTTTGTATCATGTGGAATTTTCATACCAGATCAGAGAAAAAGGAGAACTACCGGACAAATAAAAGAAACAACTAATTAAAAAAATTTGTATGAGTTTCCTAACCTCTGAGGATAGAAATTTTTCCATTTTGGCTAACATTATTGGGGGTGGTCCTCCACAACTTTTTCTTCAATCAACTGAGACTTGTCACACCATTCATTACAATTAATAATTTGCTGGCATTTCAAAGATAGAAAACGTGTTTTAAGATTGGACATTTTTGTATCATGTGGAATTTTCATACCAGATCAGAAAAAAAGGAGAACTACCGGACAAATAAAAGAAACAACTAATTAAAAAAATTTGTATGAGTTTCCTAACCTCTAAGAATAGAAATTTTTCCATTTTGGCTAACATTATTGGGGGTGGTCCTCCACAACATTTTCTTCAATCAACTCAGACTTGTCACACCATTCATTACAACTAATAATTTGCTGGCATTTCAAAGATAGTTAGCGTGTTTTAAGAATGGACATTTTTGTATCATGTGGAATTTTCATACGAAATTAGAGAAAAAGGAGAACTACTGGACAAATAAAAGAAACAGCTAATTAAGAAAATCTGTATGAGTTTCCTAGCCTCTGAGGATAGAAATTTTTCTATTTTGGCTAACATTATTGGGGGTGGTCCTCCACAACTTTTTCTTTAATCAACTGAGACTTGTCACACCATTCATTACAACTAATAATTTGCTGGCATTTGAAAGATAGTAAGCGTGTTTTAAGATTGGACATTTTTGTATCATGTGGAATTTTTATACTAGATTAGAGAAAAATGAGAACTACTGGACAAA
Organism: Corylus avellana; assembly: GCF_901000735.1. NCBI lineage: Eukaryota > Viridiplantae > Streptophyta > Magnoliopsida > Fagales > Betulaceae > Corylus > Corylus avellana. The sequence continues at coordinate 48,437,997 of NC_081541.1, forward strand.
TAAAAGAAACAACTAATTAAAAAAATTTGTATGAGTTTCCTAACCTCTGAGGATATAAATTTTTCCATTTTAGCTAACATTATTAGGGGTGGTCCTCCACAACTTTTTCTTCAATCAACTGAGACTTGTCACACCATTCATGACAACTAATAATTTGCTGGCATTTCAAAGATAGAAAGCGTTTTTTTAGATTGGACATTTTTGTATCATGTGGAATTTTCATACCAGATTATAGAAAAATGAGAACTACTGGAAAAGTAAAAGAAACAACTAATTAAGAAAATTTGTATGAGTTTCCTAACCTCTGAGGATAGAAATTTTTCTATTTTGGCTAACATTATTGGGGGTGGTCCTCCACAACTTTTTCTTCAATCAACTGAGACTTGTCACACCATTCATTACAACTAATAATTTGCTGACATTTCAAAGATAGAAGGCGTGTTTTAAGATTGGACAGTTTTGTATCATGTGAAATTTTCGTACCAGATCAGAGAAAAAGGAGAACTACTGGACAAATAAAAGACAGCTAATTAAGAAAAAAGGATGCATGGTAACATCCAAAGAAATGTCACTTTAGGAGCCATCTTCTAGTGAACTAGATTTTTTGAGATGCATGATGCGTTTAGGAAATAATTACTACAACCTCTATCTTGAAGTCAACTAGTGACAAAAACAAAAACAACTCTGTAGAATGTTTGAAACTGAGAAATTAAAGTCTTTATAAATTATATGTTTTTAGCTTATATGTTTTTCCTTTTAGTGTTGTATTCTTAGTCACATATTTCTTTACATGTTCGGTGAAAAAAAAAAACAGTTTGTTTTCATTCTTTTATAAATAGAAATTTACTATTGAATTTGTAAGATTTACATTTTCTGAAAAAAAAAAAAAAAACCACACCATTATTTTACAGAAATAGTGAAGCTTTCATAAATGCCGCTTTTCTTTTTCTTTTTTTTTAAATGCCTTTGATTTTGGTAATGAACTAATGTCGTATTTCTTGTATTTATCCAGTTTGTTTATTAATTATTTATTTTTAGACAAATGAGTTGTATAAAATGTACTCAAATTAATTAAACAAAATGAACGGTAATGAATTTACTTGATAGTAGAAAAACAAAAATTATAAAACCAATTAATCAATACAAATTATACAATAGAATGTTAACTATTAAAATAATATCATATAATATCAATACAAATTTTCTGCTCCCAAAAAATATCGTCTACCTCACAAATAAAGTACTTGTAACACCTCAATCTCATATAATCTACATATGTTTGCTATTAATTTGATTCCTATTTCCTTTGGCCCTAAGGCAACCCAAACACCAAATCTAGTAAGCTAGTGTGTTCTCTGGTTTAGCTTGAATTTCAACATCCACAATCGCCAACCCGACGTCGGGCCCAAGCCCAATCTCAGTTGCGGGCTATTAGGAAAATGATATTTGGTAAATTGGCAAGCGGTAGGGTATGTATTTATTTATTTACTTTCAGTTTTAAGGTCATCAGCTATTTGCTTATCTACAAAACGATAAAAGAACAAAAGACTATTGTTATTATTCGTACTCATTTTATATTGATTGACGTTATGTGTTTTAAATGGCAGTTTTTTTTTTTTTTTTTTTAAGGTAATTAGTATGATAAATCATTTAAAACACGTCACGTCTATTGATAGTATGATAATGAGTAGTGCAATAACCATTTTCTTCAATTGGTGTTGGAATAAATTCTCAATATAAAACGGGTTTGGGATATTAAACTTACACCTACAGAGTTGCTATTCCTGTAAGGGATAGTGCGCACAAAACTCTAGCTAAGAGCATCTTTACCCATACAGTCATTAAACCATATGAGGTAAAACTATAGGGGTTAAGATTTGGTGCAATATTTTTTATTTGGACTGTCCATTTAAATGAATAAAAAAAAAGAAAAAAAAAAAAAAAGACACTTGCAATATAATGTGTAACTGTTGGGGTGGCCGAACCACCCCTTTAACCACAAGGGTGGTTTGGCCACCTCAAAATTGGCCAATGGGGATGACCGAGTCCCCCTCATGGCTAAGGGGTTAATTTGGCCACCCTCGAACCACTTTTTGTTTTTTTCTTTTTATTTACTGTCACAATCGGGGAGTTCATGTTAAATGAAGGGTCCAAATATATAATAGGTATTGCATCTAACCTCAATCCAAACTGTTGCCTGTCAAAGAGATCGTCAGCTCTAGTGTCTACCAATCAATATGCTTGCAAAAAATGTGAACTGCCAAACAAACAGCCATTGGAGGAAAACAAAGATGGATACCACCCTGTTTTTTTTTTTTTTTTTTTTTTGAGGAAAACAAAAATGGATATCATTTTTTTTTTTTTTTGCGGATATGGGTCTGGGATAATTATGGGCCTTACCATAAACATGCCCAAGAACAAGAAAGCCCCAAAAATAATATATATATAAAGAATTGAATGTTAATGAACATCTCTGAAAAATAAGAAAGGATAATTTTACAGAATGTCCCCTAGCAGATTTTTAATTTGTTGAATTAGGATCCCTACAATTTTTAGAGTATTATACTATATAAAATTCCTTAAATTTTATCAACTACGTTTTCAAAATAAATATGCCGCATTAGTATTTATTACATGTTAAATTACCAATTTTAATAGGTGATTAAATTTATCAAATTTCACTTAATCATTATTTTAACACCCTCTCTCATCTGGGTTCAAATTCCCTTTTAATATGTGATATTTAACACAATGAATATTTAATTAAAATGAGAATAAATGACGGAATCAAGGTTCAAACTAAATACTTTTGCTTTCATACTATGTTAAATCATCACTTGTTATAAAAGTTTCAACTTTGGGGATAAGTAACCTCCTCAAACTACCACTCCAATGACAATCTACCATCAAACTATCAATTACGACAATTTACCCATAGGTTTGTCAACTCAATCCGATTTTCGGTTTTTGGTCAAAACTATGGACCGGATCCGAGGTACCCCGGTTATCGGCCGGTTCCGGTTTTACCCGATCCAGTAACCGATTTTTAAAAGCATGAAAAAGAAGAGGATAAGAAGGAAAAGCTGTAAGGCTGAGATTGACTTACCTGCAGGAAATCTTCTTTGAGCTCTTTCCACATAATGCATTGCTCTATGAATACCCCCAATGATCATCAAATGGGGTCATGGAAATCTAGACTAAATAAAGAAAGCTTTTCAAGTATGAGAAAGTTGAGAATTCTTTTTCATTATTCTGCAGCCTGACTTATATATATGCCCCCATGTTTTTCCCAGGCAGAAATGGACACGTGTAGTTCATATCTTGGATGATGAAAATGTGTACCACCCAATGATGAGAAGGTGAAAGATGGGTTATAGGATTTTGTTTGGATTGACTGGTAGATTCTGTGTTCTCTATGAGAGGGATCAGAGGCAGTGTACGAGGCAGGGGAGGACCAACCAAACGTTCTGACCAAAAGGGTCAGCATTTGTTAGACCAACCAAACTTTCTCTTCCACTGTCAAAAATCTCCCTTCCCCAACTGCCTACAGCTCAAGGGGTAGATCTGCACGGAGGAGAGTCAGAGAGAGAGAGGCCGGGTGTTGGAAGAGAAAAATGAGAAAACTAGAAAAGAGGGCAGAGGCAGAATGGAATGGGCGATGGCGTGTGTGAGAAATGAAGAAGAAAAAAAGAAGGCAGAGGGAGTAAACCTAAAAAAAAACATAAAATATAAAAATATATATAAAATTATCTCAGTTCCCAGTAACCAGGTAAAAACCAGGTACCTAAAACCAGATACCGAAATTGGGTACCTGGTTTTTGATTTTTTTCAACCAGAACCGGAACCGAGTTTCCTGGTTTTCCGGTTCCGGTTCCGGTCCCCCGGTATTTTTTGACACCTCTATTACCTCCTAAACTACCAAAATAATGACAATGTATCCCCCTAATGCTTGCAAAATGATAAAATTATCCCTATAAAATTTTCAATAAGACAAAAATACCCTTAAAAGTTTGGAAACAAATTAAATTTTAGTATTTTTGTTTTTATTTTAATAAGGGTAATTTCGTCATTTTATTAAAATTGAGGGTACATTGTCATTGTTTTTGTAGTTTAGGAGGTAAATTGTCGCAATTGATAATTTGAAAAGTAGATTGTCATTGTGGGAAAAGAATCCTCTCCATTTCAAAATTCCTCAATTTTCTCTATTTAGTGCATTTTGAAGGGTAGTGTTGTCCAAAAGTTTTAATAATGATAGTGCATTAAATGCAATACCCTTCAAAATGCACTACATTGAGGAAATTGAGGAATTTTGAAATGGAAAAGATCTTATTCCGTCATTGTGGTGGTAATTTAAAGAAGTTAAGTGAACTTTACCTTAATATTTATTATTCATATATATTTTGATTGGGAACTATTATATGTCCAAGGTCCAATATTGAAATAATTTTAAGGTTTGTCTTGACTTTTTTTGTGTCAACAAACAATTCAAAATGGCTAGACTTTTTTAGAACAGGTATGATTTAAATAGTGGTGATCCAAAACACTTATGCTTACACAAAATAAGTTATTCATATATGATAACTCTAAAGATAAATATAGTTCTACTAATACATAATGCCTCACAAACTGATTGGTTGTTTTAAACTCTTTTGTTCACTGTGTTTTGTATTATATTCTTAAAATAAAAACATCAATAACAAAAAATATATTTACTCCTTAAAAAGCGTAAAACACAATTAACAAAAAAAAAAAAAAAACAGAGTTAGGGTGTCCTGAACGTTGATCCCCACTTATGGTTTTTTTTTTTAGCTTTTTTGTTTTTTGGGTTAAACTCTTTATTTTCTATCTTTTGTATTCTATTCTTAAAATAAAAACATCAATAAACAACCCAAAAAAACAAAAGCTAATTTCCAAAATATAAAAAACCAAATTTTCGTGTTTAAAAAAATAGAGGTGGGGGTGTCTTGAACGGCCACCACACTTTCTTTTTCTTTTTCTTTTTTTAATACAATTTAATGTTCTCTTTCTTACCAGACCGCTTCCTCTGCCCATCAGTCGCTACCAAATACAACATCAGTGCTGATTTTCGTACGTTTGATTTTCGTCTCTGCTCGTTCGTCTGATTTTCGTCTTGTTCATTTGATTTTCATCCAGTGGGTGTTTGCGATTCGTCTGACTTTCATCTCTTCCCATCACTACCGAACAGATCTTGCGCATACATGCGATGAAAGGAGTGCACAAAATTGGAGAACCATGAATATAATGAATTTTGTCCTATTGTGAAAATAAATAAATAGCAGAAGAAAATAAATAATTCAAAAGATTTTATGTGCTTCGGTCTATGATTTTATGTGGTTCTACCTTCACACGATAAATCCTTAAGTATTACATTTGCCCTTATTCAATGGATGAGTTTACAATACAAAAAGGCTCTATTTAATAGAGCTTACACAATGAATATAATCTTAATCAAATTCTTTAATTGAAGGTGATTCAATTAAAGTTAAGTTAATCTAATTTTTATAAAAAATAATATAATCCTTATCAAATCTCTAATTTTATGGTCATTCAAATATACTATAACAATACCAACATAGCTTTGCTTTAATCTTTTATTCTGCTGGAGGGGGTATGGGACATGAAACAGGCTGTGACTGTGAGAGATGTTCAATTCCAACAACACATTCAACGAATACAAATTTTTGTCTCTTTGTTCTAAACTGGAGTTAATTTTAAAGATTAGTGACCCGTGCTCAAAAGAAAAATTATTGTCTTAGAAAAATTACGTTGAAAAAATAAAGAAAGAAATACGATTTTTAGAGAAGAAATAAAGATAGAATCAATAAAGAATAAATAAAAAAAAAATATTTAAATGATATAGAAAAAAAAAAAAAAAAAAATCGGGTCGTCTCTGCTTGCGGGTATAGGCTTGTTAAACCGAACAACTTAAATCTGGGTGTCGTATATGATTGCCTGATCTTTGTTATTTTGCATTTCTTCTTATTTTTAGCATCTCACAAATCTTGAGTAATAAGATAAATTTCTTAACAGTTTTAGTGTTCTAACACACACAGATCTGTTAGTAGAGGCGTAGAGGTCTTTATTACTTCTTCCATATATTTGTGTAAGTAGGAAATATAAAATAGGCAACATCTCACTTATCTCATTGATGATAGATAAGTCCTTTTTTGAGATTTTATATCCATCAGCCTCTTTAAGTCATTTGTTTCAACTTGCAGAGTAAGCATCTGGTGGTGTTTACAGTTGAAGGAATATCAACTTCTTGTGGTATACTTGATTTTCAAGGTTCCAAGGGAATGTGGACATTTCAGGTGAAAATTGTGAATTTATCTAGCCCTTGAGTTTAATGAGCCCCCTCTTCTTTTTGAGAAATCACTTCATGCTATTAATTGTATTTTTGAGAATATTTTTGTTGTCCCATGACTGAAATTGTCTGAGAGAAATATTCATATATTTTTGCTGTATATATTTTTGTTATCTCAAAAGCTTAAATTTAATTATAAAAAGAGATAAATTTAATCACTTAATCATTACTTTAACACTCCCCATTGGGGGGTGATTTGACAGAGTCAATGTTCGATCCCATAGCTTTGGCTCTGATACCATGTTAAATTACCAGTTATTCCAAAAGCTTAAGCTTAATTATAAGAAGAGATAAATTTAATCACTTAATCATTATTTTAAAAATGTTTAACAACATGTAGCATTATATTAAAACATATGAATTTAGTTTTCTGATTTCATTTCTTACAACTCATTACATTTAAATGCTAGAATGCTACATAATGATTATGGAAGCTTGCCCTTCATGTGGAGTCGAGTAAGACTAGATATTTTGGTTGAAACTGATTTCATAATTACATTCTGTCACCATTCTTTGAATTTTTCTCAATTTCTTTAGTTGGGGCTCATTGTATTCTTCTTAAGTTGATATTTCGTAATTACATTCTAACCCCATTCTTTGAAATATGTCTTCCATTTGTTAAAGTTCAAAATTATTATTTGCACCTGTCTACGTGCTTTAGGGATTTTGAGGTGGAAACTATTGGTTTGAAGGAGACATCAAGATTATAATTGTCATTATACCCAATTTTTAGTAAACAACGTTAATTTATGTCTTTTACACAGTAAATCACATAAAAATTTAATGTTTTTTACACAGCAACAATTTTTAATGACTTTTACAATGGAAACAAGTGACATTAACCCATTTGCGTCATTTCAGTATGAAACGACATAAATAGGCGTCATTTGAGGCTAAAAGGACACAAAAAAAATTCTCAGCCTTCGATGTGACTGCCAAACTGAAACAACATCTCTAAAACGACATCAAGTTGTTGGTGACGTTTTTTCATAATTAGCCTTAGTTATAAAATGACATTAAATGTCTTTTCTTTTTTTTTTTCTTTTTTTTGTGTGTGTTTAGTGTGCATAATATAGGATAATATGCAATCAGAGGTATACATGTAAACAGTAATACATATGCTCAATGTTCATTAATAAATCATGGAATAACTAATTTTATTCAATTACAGCAAAAAAATCATACAACCAATTGTAGTTTAGGACAGTAGTCTGAAGAATGACATTATGATCTACTATCCAATCAAGCACTTTCCTTGAATCAATGCACACCTCACATACATCAAACCCAGAGCTTTCTAGGGTAACCTTAAATATTTAACCATTGTTTTAACATTCTATGCCTCCACACCTTTTAAATAAACAACTTTTTAAATTGTTTGTTGGCTTCCATATTCAAAAATAAAAGTTCATGAATGTCAACAATATTATCTCCAAATGACAAGGATTGGTCCAATCCAATATGCAATATTCACAAAGCAGAGGATTACTAGTCAAGAATGAAGAATAGAAACATATCTTAAATCAAACAAACATTTATTTGTTACACAGAAATATTAAGCATCTTTGCACTACTATCAAATATATATGAGAAAACTAATTTCCTCCTTCAATAGGGATATAATACATGAAAAGACTCGTATATAAATTAATTTGCATTTAAAGTTGAAATGATTGACTTGATTCTTTTGATTCATTTGAATTCACACCACCAGCTTTTACGATACTCTCTAATGATGATAGGAAAGGCTTGGAAGGCATTTGTAGGCTTTCAACTTCTTTTTCAAGCATTTGTACGACTTTATTCATTGAAGGGCGATCACTAGGCTTCATCTAAATACACCATAATGCAACAATGATCATCTTCTTGCCTATTTTCTTTTCTTCCTCTGTGGCATCTTCAATTTCTAAGTTATTTCCGTCGTGCATTTGGTCGTAGACCCAAGTAGGGAAGTATATTTGGCTTGAGTGTTTTGCAAATACATTTAAGTTCTCTTTTCTACCGGCCATGTCCATCAACAATATTCCAAAACTATAAACATCAGCTTTGTATGAAACGCCTCCAATATTTTTGTAGAACAACTCAGGAGCCATGTATCCCAATGTTCCTCTTGTAGCAGTCAGAGAAACAATGTTGTCATTTGCTAAATACAATTTTGCTGGTCCAAAGTCAGAAACCTTAGGAGTAAAATTCTTATCAAGAAGAATGTTGGGAGGCTTGATATCAAAGTGTAAAATTTGCATGTCACATCCTTGATGTAAATATTCAATCCCACGAGCCACTCCTAGAGCTATATCATACATTTGATTATAGCTTAGGAGCGTGCATACTTCTGGAGAAAATATGTATTTATTCAAGGAACCATTAGACATGAACTCATATACAAGAGTCCGTTTTGATCCTTCAACGCAAAAACCAATGAGTTGCACTACATTAACGTGGTGAATCCTTCCAATAGTTGCAACTTCACTTATAAAATCTTGCACGTTAGCTTTGGACTTGCCTAACATCTTTACGGCCACAAGACGACCACTTTGAAACGTTCCTTTAAGTACATAGCCATAACCTCCTTCGCCCAATTTGTCCTTGAAACTTTTGGTAATCTTCTTAATTTCGGAATAAGAATACCTTATTAGCATGAGGTTATTGTGACTCTGTAGAAATTCTTCAACAATATCATTCATTGATAAATGTCTCCTCTGCCATTTATATATCAAAAATGCAATCACAAATGGAGTCCCCAATATCATTTTCGGTGCTTGGAATAGTCCTGTGGATGAACATCACCAAAATAAGTTGTAAGCCGGCACATGTTATAACTCATTTAATTTTCCTTTTAGATCATTGTTAAGTGCAATACTTGTTATCTTTTTAAGGTAATAATTCATATTTTCATTTTGGCCGCAAGTTTAATTCATGCTTTATAGTGTGAAGAATAATATTCTAAAAAGGAAAAATATTAAAGAAGATCAAAGGAGAGAAGGTTCTTACCGTAATCTATATATGGTCAAGTATGTCAGTAATTTGATTGGAAGATCTGCAAGAAATATGAAAAAAATTAACTAATTAATAAAATTGCATAAACAAATTTAACCATTTCTATGTCATTGTGTCATTTGAGATTGAAACCGCACCTAGGTAATATAGCGGATCATAATCTCGTCCATAAATTACTGTTTTGACAAAGAAAAGAATAACATGCATCAGTGTTTAGAAACATAAAATTAAAACTTAGCATTTCTTTTGTCGTAATTTTTTAATGTAAACATTAGTAATAACATCACATTGCAAGAAAATCAAAAATCAAAAGAGAAGGTTCTTACAGTAGTAAATTGGTAGTCTTGCTATGTCCGCAATCCCTACAACATGAAGAAAAAAAAAACATTAATTAATCGAAAAGGTGACTCGAATAATTTTAAAAGTCTATGACCTAGTAATATTGCATAAACAACTTTCCACTAGGGCCATGCTTAACAATAATGATAAATAACTCTATAAACTTCTAGATTTCAAACTATAATTTTATTATCAATGTTCACTCCTTCCTCATCCTCCTGAAATTATTAATTGAGTCAAGGTCCCCCAAATTACTAAAAATGGTCAATATATTCTCAATAATAAAAATACTCTTCATAGGAAAAAAAAAAAAAAAAAAAAGGAGGTTTCCGGCCATAGGGTGGTTCGGCTACGGGCTCATACAATTTGTCTCTTTGTTTGTATCTCAACAAGGTGGGCAAGGAGAAAGCAATCATGGGCATGGTTAGGGGCCGCATCAAGACCCTTACATGCGGGGGGAAGCTTACTAGAAATGCAAAAACCAACACTAAACCTATTGAACACGTCCCTATTTACGGGTCTGTTTGCGATTGAGATTTTAAAAAGTGCGATTAAAAATAATGATTTTAAAATGTGCTATTTGAAAACGTAATTTTTAAAAACGCAGTTAAAGCGAATGGCAAAATCGTAATTTTGTCTTTAAAATTGTGTTTTCAAAAAAAATACATCGTTATTTGCGATTTGAAAACACAAATTTTTTGTGTAAATCAATTTTTTTTAAATCACAATTTTTTAAAAATGTAATGTCAGACAATTTATTTTCTACGATTTGGTTTAAAATCGCAATTATTGTCTATGAAAATGCCAAACGCACCCTACACCAAGCTCGCCTACACCTTGGGCCTCCGACCGGTAAAAGTAAAACACATACTCTCAATTCTCCTAGATCCACTTGATCTCAAAAAATTAGGCAAAAGTGACCAATGGAGATGACCCACTATCACAGCCAACTTCCCAAGACATGCATGCTTTCCAATTATTGGATGTTAATTAAACTACTTGGTAGTATTATAATATTGACTAATTTATTTTGTGTGTGCAGGATTAAGGGAATAGGGTTAAACCTAGTGCACCGTGATGGGAGATAAAGACAGGGGCGGAGAAAAGAGTTGGATGAAAAGAGTGAAGAAGACGATGACAAGATGACATTTACCAAACGCACCGTTTAAATTACTTTTCTAATTTTCTTTGTTGGACTGTGTGGACCACGCTGGCATGCAGTAAGGCTAAGTCCCTTCTTTCCTTTAACGCGTTGGTGGGCTTAGAAAATAAAAAACAATGTGTAGTACTGGGCCAACTTTAAAAACAAAAGTCTATATAGTTAAAAATAAAAAATAAAAAACGTTAGTCCAAACTACTTTGTTTTTTTTTTTTTTTGGTTTTCCCTCGAAATCAATCCTCCCTGTATAGAAGCACAACACATCATAGTCTAAAATAAATAAATAAATAAAAAACCCACAAAAAACAGGCCTAAAGTATAGGTTTCATAGATAAAAGCATTTACAATGAGCTTTTTATATTTAGATTTTCTTTTAGAATCTAACAAAATTCATGAAAATACTAATTTAATAATCTCACTTCTCTACTTTATATTTAACTCTTGTCATAGATGCTCTCAAAATTCCAAGAGATACTCCCTACATTCCAAGAGCCAAAAAATTAAAGTTAAATAATTTTTAAGCTTATTTTTTACCCTTCTCTCTCTTGATTGGTTTAAAACTAATAAAATAATAATATTTAACTAAGGTAGAAAAAGATACAAAGAGTTTAATGTTTGACTCATTTTAAAAGTGGCTCCTCTAAGACGTCAAATTTAAAACAAGAGACAAAAAGGCATTTACAGTAAAAAGTAAAATTACTAATTGCAATTTAGAATTCTACAAAATTTTAAAGTCGTTCTTTTAGTCTGTCAATTTTTTTTTTTTCTTTCTTTAAGCCTTCAACAGTTCGGATCAATTGCTTTTTGACAATTTCCTTTTCCTAAAATATTTTAAGTATATAATCAAACTTTAATATTGATTAAGTTTTTATATTTATATTGCTCAATTGGATTAATTATTTATGAATATATATAATTTTTGTTACAGATTTTAATTGTATGAAATATGTAATTGTAGTTACCTAAGAATATGAAGAATAACAATGATTTCATTGACCTCCAATCAAATTCTAAATGAGCTCGTATCGAAATAGATTTGGCAAATCTATTAGTAGATGCTTTCTTTTAAAAAAAATTATGATTAATAGAGACTAAATTTGAAGAGCTTGACAACATAAATTGTATTTTACATTTTTTTTTTTCATTGGCAAACAACCTCATTGGACCATTACTGTATAATAACCTGAAACTATAGCAAGATTTAATAGATGTGAGAAAAAAAGTAAAAATATTTGATATACAAATGTAAAAAAAAAATTATTTTGTAGTAATTTTTGTTATTTAAATAATAAAAAAAGTAATTACTGTAATGTAAAAAGTAAGAATATTTAATAGTTGAATTTATTTTATTTATAGTAATTGGCACTTCCAATAATGGCAGTGTCAAATTCCAAGCTTTTTTTTTTTTTTTCCTTATATTATTTGTTTTGCTCTGCAGTCCACTCCCAGTCTCCGTGCATGACCTGCAAAACGGCAGCTTTTTTTAATTTAACATTTTGCCATTCAATTTAACGTGCCAAACAATTCTTATTTATTTTTATTTTTTTTAAAGAAAAAAAAAAGTTAACCTCTTTTTAAAATTATTGTCAAAAATTTTATTAATTTTTCTTTAAAAGAAAAAAAAAATTCAAAACCCATTTTTACTTTATATCACATTAATTACTTCCTATTTCTATTAAAAAAAAAAAAAAAATCTAGAATAAAACTCCAAATTTTCTTGATGGAAATCACATGAAACTCATTTGTCGAGTAGATAAACAGATAGTTTAAAATTTATTTCGAAAAATAAACTTTATATGGAAAAAAGAAATGATAAAAAAAAAAAAAAAAAATCTCTCAACCATACATATAAAATTGCTAGACAATAAATTATTGGAAATCCCAATCATGCTTTATGACTTGAATTGGTATTTGGAGGGTTTCGGTGGCTCAAATTGTTTTTAAAATTATTAAAGAAAATAAGTCTCTTTTATTTATTTATTAATTTATATCATAGCACTGTTTTTATTTTAAGCACGAATGTTTTTTGGTACATGTTTATATTTTTATTCTGTCTGTTTTTACTTTACAAAAATGCGCGCACATATACAGAAACTATATGTATTTATGTGCTTATCTATAAGTTGGGATCCAAAAAAAAAATCATAGTTCCTATATAATAAAGAAATATGACAAGAGATATTTTGATTTCAATAATTGTTATATGAATAATGTTATTTACTAAACTATTATATGATTATCATACAATTTAATGATGTTAGCCCTTTGGACTAGCACTTGTAAAAAATAAAAATAAAAAATAAAAAGACTAATTTTCAGTGCAACGTTTGTATAGCAGTCTACTATATATATACTGTAACACCTCAAAAAAGTTAGTCACACGTTGAAAAAATGGATTGTTTACATTCAATAAATTATAAAGGTGCTAGAATTAGCATACTCTCTAGTTCATTTGAACTAAAGAATAACTAGTTAGTTATATTAAATGTGTATTTTTGTTCAATCAAAAAGTGAAATGACAAAAATACCTTTCAAATATAACTAATTAAATATTTTTCAATTTATTTGAACCGGAAAGAATCATGTTCCGAGGTGTTATGAGTGTTAAGTTTTACATTGATTATTTATAAGTAATTATAAAAAGCTCAAATTGTAACTTAATTACATATAGATAAATTACACTTTTATTCCTCAAACTATCAACCAATTTGTAATTTGATCTCTAAAACTCAAACCTATAAACTACCAAAATGTTTGGGCACGATATTGGTGCTCTGGCTCTAAGTCAAGTCTTGGCCTTAATTTCTTGTATGTTTTACTTAGTTTTATTATCTCCATCTTCTCAACCTTCCGTATACTTCTTGATTAGGACCCATTCAATTATTTGTTAATTTGCATGGCTTTTCTATTACTTGTACCTCAAGGCTCCGTTTTGATTGCTTGGGAAAGAGATAAAATACAAATTGCCATTGAATTTGAATAAATCTCCAAGAAGATATGCTCTACTGATTTGGATTTGTTGTCCAGGTTACTGGAAAGATCATGAAGGTTGTAGAGAATTTTGATTTCTCTAGGAAAGGCTGCCTTGGGTTTGTTTTATGTATCTGTTATTAAATAGAAACGCTAGAAACTGTATTTTTATTCTACAATGCCGATGTGAAAAAGTAAACACGTTCTAGGCCTCCCGAGGCCGACCCATTTCGCATACCCACGACCACCGGTCCATAACATCGATGTTTGATGTATACAGAGGCGGAGTTACGAAGAAGCTGATTCAGTTGAGTGCAAGAAGCCTCAAATCCTCGCGTTGAACTTTGCTTGGAGCGAGACTCCAGAAAAGAGTGAGCATAATACTATTGCAAACAGAGTCGTATGATATTTCCAAGGATTACGTAGGAAGAAAACCTTCTTGTGTACGGATTCTCAGCAATTTATTATTCCAATTCTTAGTAAGAAAGTTCTTATAAAGCCCATCAGTCCAAAAATAGGTTCATAGACAAGTGAGCTTGGTAAGAATTTTTGGCTCGAAATTACCGAGAAAAGTGAGCTTATTAAGAATTCTCTCATATTTATTACTTAAATTGTAAGCAGTTCATCTAGGGGAGTAAACCGAGGCTGAGTGAGCTTTTCTTGTTGGGCTCGGCTCATTTAAATTTTACTCAAACTCAAAGAAGAGCCAAAAAATTAAGTCCAACTTTGAGCTCATAATAAGTCGGGTCGAGCCGAGCTCTTATATTTAATTTAACTTAATGTTTTATATTATAAATTTAAACTTCAAGTACTCTTAAATGACTAAAGAAATCAGCTTGTATATGAGCATTTGCTTAGCTTGATTAGCCGAATATGGAGCCTGAGTCAATACTACAAGGCACTTGGTTTCGAAGAGAGGATATGCATCCTTTTAGGAAAAAAATATCATAATAATTAATCAATTTTTAATATTAATATGAGCAACTATGTGAATTACCAATTCGAACCTTATACGAGATGCTCATGAACCTAACCGAGTTGAGCAGAGCTTGCTTCGTTTAATATTCGAGCCAGTATTTGTGTTCACGAAACATCTCATTTAATAATCGAGTCGAGAACGAGCAAAGCCCGAGCTCACTCGTGAGGGCTTCGCTCACTTAACACACCTAAGTCCATCTGTCCAAAAAATGGATGGACAGCTAAAAATTAAGCAAATAAGTAAGCTTCGTAAGAATTCTCCCATATTTATTACCAAAATTATAAGCAGTCTATTTGTCCAAAAAAGCGACGGACTGCTCAAAAATAAGCAAACAAGTGAGCTTCCTAACAATTCTCCCATATTTATTACCTAAATTGTAAGTAGATCATTTGTCCAAAAAGGGGCTGGACGGCTCAAAATGGACAAAGTTTTCTTCAAAACTGGGTTGGAAGAATTTTTCCTAATTCAATTTATAAAAATGACATGTATTATATGAACATGTGATATGCACATATTTTTTTAATAGCAGATAAGAGAGCTTTGTAAGAATTTCCTCACATTTATGGCTTGAATGATAAGCAATTTCAACAATAAAAATTATTCGAACAACAAAATTGTTGGAAATTTTTGTCCACGTTTCCTCTCATACTTTTATTCTCACGTTTTAAGACATAACTTATTATGATTCATCTCAAATTTAATAATAATTTCAAAAATTGCATCTATAAAAATAAAAGTGCAATTGTAAGAATGTGTATTGCACTACTAAACAACCAAATTGACCATTACATTGTATTTGATAAAATAGGAATAAAATAATATATAGATAAATATACTTTGGCCTCCTTAACTACTCGTCATTTTTATTTTACCCCATAAACTGACCGCAACTGTGACACTTGGATATATCAAATTATCATTTTGTTGTAATTAAGCTATTTTTTTGTCATTTGTCCAAAAATACCCATATTTTCTTAAAAATTAAATTTTAATTAAAAACTAAAATCAAAAATCAAAATTTCTTGTAAACTCTTTTTATACTAATTGAACCTTAGTCTATGTATGTTGGTATTTAATCAAAATTTATTTTTTTTATTTTTAAGAAAATAGGGATCTTTTTCAAAGAATGACAAAAAAGTAGCTTAATTATAATAAAATTGTAATTTGATGTATCTAAGTGCCACACCTATCAAATATTTCTAGGACGTTTTTGAAAATAATTGATAATTGAAGTAGCCAAAGTATGTTTAACCCAATAATATAATATAAAGAAAATCTTTTCCAGAATAAAGAAAGACCTAGGAGACAAAACAAATTGTAAAGTCAGTTTTAGAGATCCATGCCTTATATCTTTTAATTATTTAATTACTTTATTATATGGTAGTACAGTGGAAGAAATTATTAAGATGGTAAATAAAGTGTGCCAGACAAAAGACAACATGGTACGTGAGGTGTCTTATCAAAGAACATTAACAACATCCTTTCAACTTTTATGAATCTGCTCTAAATATATATAAAAAAAAAAAATTTAAAACCGAAACAAATGGACCCAGATTTATTTTCCAAGCCTATACCAAAACATTCATTCACTGTCTGCGTGTATCTAGACAACATAGGAATAACTGGTGGGACATATAAAGAAAAAAATAAAATCTATGCAAAAATAGACTGTTTTATAAGAGTAAAATAAATACATTAATGGGGTCACATTGTATGCTTTTTCAAAGAGAATCTTCATGTAGAATATTTCTGCATGTTATTGTACCGAGTACACCTACCCATTTGGTTGAATAAAAATCTCATTTTCTTTCAAAGCAGGAAATTAATAAATCCACTGGTTTCCAATTGAAAATCATTTTCAAATAAAAATCTCATCTTATTAAATAATTCTTAGTTAGTCAATTCACCTTTGAATTATTTGTTAATATATTTATTTTGAAAATAAAAAATAAAAATTTTACAAAGATAAGAACAGGCTATAAAGGGAACAGTGAATTCAATGTCACAAAGAGAACACTTTCCAATTTTTACTCCCAAGTGTTTAGTTTCCGATGTAACAATAATGAAAATTATTATTATATTATAAACATGTTAATGATAATTTTTATTATTAATTACATCATAAAACAAACACTTGAAGTACTTACTTATAGCTTGTTTAGAATTGCATTGGAATTTTTTAGAAAAATGTGTATTTTTAAGCTCTCCCCAAAACGCCTTTTTAAAGCAAAAAAGGTCAAATAAGTTTTTTTTTTTTTTTTTTTTTAACCAAACAAACCTTTTTTGCCTGATACGATTTTTTTATTTACTCCTTAAACTTAAGTTTTCTCTGTCACAATAATGGAGTGTTATTGTCAATCAGCTAACTTTTTCGCTTCAAGGAAAAAAAAAAAATGCAAAGCATATATATATATATATATATATATATAGTTCGAATCCGCTCAAACCACGCTTGATGAATCGAAGGGCATTAGTTTGAATGTTCCTCCCCTCTTACGCGGACATGTAAAAAATATAAATAAATAAATAACTATTTTCATGTCTTTAGCAACTGATCGAGAGATTGGTTCAACCTGACATATAATTTACTATTTTTATCTTTTTAATAATTAATGAATTCAAAAATTGGTTGAAACTGACACGTAATGGTTTCGATGGGATAACCATGAAATCTAAGAGTATGGAGATGAGAATGGTTACCACTTACCAGTACAAAGCACAACAATCCATGTGGAAACAAGCTCTCTGATGGGTAAACCTCGTTGCAACTCTTTATATTGGTCTACTTTACAGCCAGGACAATTCTCATAGTAAGTCTTCTTCTTCAAAAGCCCCTCTCTGCAACCTTCTGCCATTGTTGATCCACCCCTGCAAAACTTCTTCAATCTTCAAACTGATCAACCCTTTTACCAATATGATTTTCTGCTCCCCAAACCTGTTCATCATCAACATTAATATGATTATTCTTATGATATATTGACAAATATAAAGGGAATTGAGCTGATGATCATCAGGTTACCATGCATGAAGAAGAGATGAATCAAGAGTTCTCAGAGGGTGATCTAAGTGAGTGAATGGGGGAAGAATTTAAACAAGGATGGAGAAAGATGTTGTTTTGTATGGCTCATCATGTCCATCTGGCATCATGGCATGCGTCATGAGACAGAGCAATGAGCATCAATAAAGAGAAACACGACAAAAAATGTTATTAATGCCGACATTGACGTTCATGTTCATAAATGGCGGAGGAACAAGGAAGAAAGAGAAGGACAACTGAAAAGGCTTGTTTGGTGTATTATTACATTTATAAAATTACAAAAAAAAAACAAAAAAAAACTGGTGGTCTACTACGCTGTCCAATGAACAAGAAAGAGAAAGGCAAATCAAACAGGTAACCGTAGAAATGACGTTTTATTGATTTTATTTTATATTAATACTGTGTCACGTGCATGATTGGATCAAGAGGAATAATAAGATGACTTAATATTAAAAATTAGTTTTTAATTTTTATTCTTTCTAGATATGTTATTTAATTGTCTGTTGAGGTGCATTGTTCTACCCTTAATGTCAAACCATTACACTATAATTTTGTATTAAGTTTATGAGTTATATCAAAATTTTACTATCTTAATACCATTACCAACTTCCTACACAAAACAGAAGACCTACTAATTTGCAGACTTGAAACAAAGGTTTAGAGCATTTTTGACAATAGTAACTATTTTAATTATTCAAAATATTTTTTTTTTCTATTTTACTTACTATCTTTTTAATACAATCTCAAATAAATTATGTGTTAAACTTTCTACATTTTTTAAAATAATATTTTTAAGAGAGAAAAAAAATTAAAAAAAAAAGTTTTCAATTTTGGAAAAAGAAAGAAGTGCATAGAGAAATAAAATGACTCATAAATAGTGTCGCTACATGTAGTAATTTTTTTTTTGGCTAATCTAATGTGGAGAGTTTTTTACAAATCTTATTAGTTATTTTAGATAAAAGTACCATTTGACCTTCTATATATTATGAGTGCTCTAGTCCAATGTGAAAGGTTTTTTATAAATCTAATTAGTCATTTTATAAAAGTAACATTTAACTCATTCATGGTAAATGCTCTTATAATTGCTTCCAGATTTCTTGAAAAGATAAGTTCGCACGTGGATAAAATGGCTTCATTGATGTGATCATGAAAAAGCTAGCTTTTAAGAAAAAAAATTATGCTTCTCATTAAAATTAAGGCTGAAATGGTAGGAAATGACATTTTTACCCAAACACATTTATTTCTTTTTACGTGAAACACGTTTACTTTTTTCTCAAATGATAAAAATCAAAAAATTTAAAAAAAATAAAAAGGGTTGCCAGACGGCAATCATTTAAAAGTAGTCCTCACATAGTCACATGATGGGACTCAGCTCCCTCGAGACTCGAGAGGCGCCAAAAGCTTCTGCTTTTCATATTTTAAAGATTATAAAATAAATCCTCAAATTACAGTTGTTAAAACTCTTAAGAAATAATCTAATAAATTGCTAAATGTCATTCTAATAATAAGTGAGAGGTATAGTCCAAAAATGGTAGCTGAAACGGACGTGGATTACGTCTTATAAAATAGAGGTTATCAGTTCGAATTGTCTCTCTACATTTTTTAGTATAGACATATCAAAAAATAAATAAATAATTAAGTGATATATATATATATATAAGGAAAATGCTCAGTGTTGTCTTAGTTTTATGTGGATGTTTATTTTCTAAAAACCTAATGAGAAAAATAAGGGTTTTTTTTTTTTGCCTTTTAAAATAATAATATTAACCTGAAACCAAGAGAACACTAAAAAAATAAATAACATTTCTCTTTTTTAACATAATTAATAGAGTTATTAGTGCCGCAATTAACTCCTCTCTTCTTTTAACTTCTAGGTATTCTCTCTCAAACACATAAAAAGAGCCGTTAATCTCTCTTCTAACTTTCAATGCATCAAAGTAAAATGTTTGTTACTTGTTTTTTACACACACGCGCGCGCGCACACATATATATATATATATATATATATATATATATAGCACATTAACTATAACAATTCACATGTGCTTTTGATCAACATTGCATGTGCTTAAAAGAAGAAATTGTAAAATCAGTTAGCTTTATATGGTATTAAAATGAACTCAGATGTTTTGGAAATATGCCAAAAAATTAATTTTTGATAATGTAATATGTTAGAGCCAATAAAATTGTGACATATATCCTATTTAAGTCAATGTCACACTAAAAAATTTGTTAATTCAATTGATAAAATTTGACTCTAAAAATAGTAAATTATTTTTTTGACATATCTTAAAGACCTCTGAATTCATTTTGATACAATTGGAAGTTAATTATAAATCAGGTAAACCGTATAGACTAACTTTGTATTTTTTTCCAAAAAAAAAAATCTGGTTCAAGTGGACTATATATATATATATATATATTTGAGAACTAAATTGACGTCGGTTATTCTTTGAACATGTCAAAGCTTTGATAACCATAACAAGTTATTTAGGGAGGAACCTAATTCAGCTCTTGGGTACCTCCAGCTGGCTTCCACGAAGATAAAATTAGATTTTCTATTCTTCACGTATATTTATTTTACTTATTTAATAATATTAACTTAACTTCTTTTAAGTTGTTTTTTTTTTTTTTTTTGTTAGGAAAAACTTTTTATCAGGTTCCTGATACCCCATTTTTACAGCCCCTAATTAATAACCAACATATAATCAAAAACATAAAAAGTGTACAAAAATAATTTGGACCAAAATACACAATATTTTAAAGTGATAAAATTCATAAAGGGTTAACCTCCCACATCTAGGTTGTAGTTTTGAATACAAAAAGAGTTTTGAGTCATTAGAAACGGGTTTTAAAGCATTAGAAATAAATTTTGGAGCATTAGAAACAGATTTTGAGGCATCCAGAGCGTCACGACATCGCTGAGATCCAAGTCGTCGAAGCATCGCCACAGACCCACCGTGGGTCTGCAGACCCACGGCTGGGTTGCCGGCCTGACCCATCGTGGATCTGGTTGTGACCCACGCTGAGTCACTAGATCAAGCCGACAACCCAGCGGGAGCGATGTTTCGGCGGCCTAGATTCCAGCAGTGCCTCGCTAGCTACGTTTTTTTTTTTTTTTTTTGTTCTGGTGTGGTTGTTCTCATTTTCATTTTTTGTATTTTTTCAAATTGATGATGTGTCAGATGATAATTAGATGCTGTAAAGTGGGTGTTTTAAGGATGGACATGATAGTATGGCTATTAAATTAGGATTTTTGTTATTTAATAATAAGCTTAGCCCAAAAATCAGTCAATTTAGGGTTAAAGTTTATTTTACTGTGTTTATTTAAATACTCTTTGTACTCTTATGGAGATTACATTATGATTAAAGAAAAAATATGTTTTATTGAAAACATAATTGTTCTTTTTTTCTTGGTAGTGAGACTCGACTAAAATTTCATTGTTGATCGGTGAGCCTTTGATCAACGTAGTTTATTTATCTTTTTATGTTATTCTTTATCTATTTTCAGTTGTTCTTCTTTCGTCCTACGTCATCTCCTTTGTGACTTGAACTCACAATATGGCATCTGACTCTGATATGAGATGATACAAATCTTTGATAAAAGTTACTCTTAAAAATGGACTTACAAAAAGAGTGTCATAAAACTTATATACACATGGATTTGGCTTAATAACAGCATGTATGCTGTAGTTTAATCAACGGTCAAGATTGAATTTTTCAAAATTTATCTTCATTTTCTCTCTCATATTAAATCCTTCTAAAAGTAAGTCAACTTTAAGATTCAATCTTAACCGTTGATTAAACTACAGCATACATGCTGTTATTTTAATAACAGCATGTAAGCCGGATCCCACAATTAAGATTAAACTTATATACATACGATCGTATAATCAAACACGAAGATCGTAACAACTCACATAATCGAAAGTTTCAAATATCTCGCCCACTCGCCCAAACAAATAACAACACATAAAAGGTGTCTCTGTTGGCCTTGCATTCACCCTAGTCTCCATTCTCCTCCATGATGGGAGGGTTGCTGTTTGGAAAAGATATGGACCACCATAATAATGATTTGTAATCCGGACCAACAAACAAGTTGCTCCTAAGAACAAAGAACCAAAAAAAAAAAAAAAAGTTGCTCCTAAGAACAAGAAAAAGGACAAAAGCAACAAGGAGGGTGGACCAATGAAATACCGAGAAGAGTAGAAAAGTATACGAGAAAGGATTAGGATCCCCTCTCATTATTGAGTGAATTGGAAAATCTCCTACTTCCAATTCTGGCCATTCATGTTTATTCATTAGCCATACGATGTGACGTGTTTCACTTAAATTAAATAATAAAATATTAATTAAGTTTTAAGAAATCAAAAACAGAAAAAGTTGGTGAGTAGGTAGCGGGTCTCTGCAGGGCTGTTTGGAATTTGGGCTTTGTTTGTTTTGTATAGCAAGAAAATAAGAATATTTGATATAAAAAGTGAAAAAAAAAAAAAAAAAAATTGTAGTTATTTTTTTATTTAAATAGTCTTAAAAGATAATTAATGTAATGTAAAAAGTAGAAAGGTTGAGAGTTAAATTTGAGATGAATAACAAGTGGGTTTTTTTTTTTTTTTTTTTTTATTGGCAAACAACCCCATTTGATTGTACTGTTTAGTGACCTCAAACTATAGCAAGATTTAATAAATGTGAAAAAAAAAGATAAAAATATTTGATATGAAAATGTAAAAAAAATTTATTTTATCTTGATTTTTTTATTTAAATGATAATAAAAATTAATTATTGTAATGTAAAAAGCAAGAATAGTTGAATTTATTTTATGAATAGTAATTGGCACTTCCAAACAAGCCAATAATGGCAGTGTCAAATTGCAAGTTTTTTTTTTTTAATTTTTTAATTTTTTAATTTTTTTTATTATTTGTTTTTGCTCTGCAGTCCACTCCCAGTCTCCCTGCATGACCTGCAAAATGGCAGCTTTTTTTAATTTAACATTTTGCCATTCAATTTAACGTGCCAAACAATTCTTCTTTATTTTTATTTTTTTTAAAGAAAAAAAAAAAGTTACCCTCTTTTTAAAATTATTGTCAAACAATTTTCTTTATTTTTCTTTAAAAGAAAAAAAAAAAATAATTCAAAACCCATTTTTACTTTATATTCTATTAATTACATCTTATTTCTATTAACGGAAAATTACAGTTTACCCCTTAAAGTTGACAGCGTTTTTTAATTTGAACATCAAAGTTTCAATTTTTTTTCAATTCGACCAATATCATCCCAAAATTCCCATATTACCCCTGATTTTTGTTTTTATTTTTTTTTATTTTTTATGAAAACGAAAACAAATTTGGGGGCGCAAAAATGACCAGATGACCAAAGAGGTGGCTACGGCCACCAAGATTTTTTTAAAATTTTTTTTATAAAAAATAAAAATAAATAAAAATTAGGGGCAATATGTGAAGTTTTGGATAAAATTGGTCAAATTGTAAAAATTTGGAACTTTGGGAGGGTGGATTGCAAAAATTGAAACTTTGGTGTTCGAATTGAAAAACGCTGTCAACTTTGAGGGGGTAAAATGTAATTTTCCCTTCTATTAAAAAAGAAAATCTTTATATTCGAAAAGCAAGTTTTTTTTTTAAGATGATTTTATAGACATATAACTTTTGATAGTTATAATGTATAAATTAATATAAAATTAAATTTACAACTTGTCTATTTTTTCTCGAGTCTAAGACTTGCCTGTTTTTATTTTTATTCTATCTGTTTTTACTTCACATAAATGCGCACACATATACAGAGACTATATGTATTTATGTGCTTATCTATAAGTTGGGATCAAAAAAATAAAAACCATAGTCCCTATATAATAAAGAAATATGACAAAAGATATTTTGATTTCAATAATTGTTATATGAATAATGTTATTTACTAAACTATTATATGACTATCATACAATTTAATGATGTTAGCCCTTTGGACTAGTACTTGGAAAAAAAAAAAAAAAAGGACTAATTTTCAGTGCAACATTTGTATGGCAGTCTACTATATATATATATATATATATATATTGTAACACCTCGAAAAGTTAGTCACACATTGAAAAAATGAATTGTTTACATTCAATAAATTATAGAGGTGTTAGAATTAGCATACTCTCTAGTTCATTTGAACTAGAAAATATCTAGTTAATTATATTAGATGAGTATTTTTGTCAAATCAAAAAGTGAAAAGACAAAAATACCCTTCAAATATAACTAACTGAATACTTTTCAATTTATTTGAACATGAGAGAATCATGTTCCGAGGTGTTATGGGTGTTAAGTTTTACATTGATTATTTATAAGTAATTATAAAAAGCTCAAATTGTAACTTATATATATATATATATATATATATATATATATATAAATTACACTTTTATTCCTCAAACTATCATGGCTTTTCTATTACTTGTACCTCAAGGCTCCGTTTTGATTGCTTGGAAATGAGATAAACACAAATTGCCATTGAATTTGAATAAATCTCCAAGAAGATATGCTCTACTGATTTGGATTTGTTGTCCAGGTTCTTGGAAAGATCATGAAGGTTGTAGAGAATTTTGATTTCTCTAGCAAAGGCTGCCTTGAGTTTGTTTTATGTATTTGTTATTAAAGAGAAATGCTAGAAACTGTATTTTTATTTTACAATGCAGATGTGAAAAAAGTAAAAACTGATTTAAGGGTTGATTGGGACTATCACGTTAGTATTGTAAGATAATTGTGAAATAAAAATGTGGTTTCTAATAATAGTACTCTTATTTAAAACCTTGCTAAGGTTGTGAAAGTGGACAAGGATTCGCTCTATTTCATTTTAAATGGAAATGAGCTATTTCACAATCAATAGTTTATTTTGTTTTATTAAACTGTGTATATGATGTCACATTATTTAAAAATTTTAGATAATGTGACATTATATTTATCACATAGCTTTATATACACCTTTGAATTGAATGAAACAAAATAAATTATCAACCATGAAATGACTCTTGGTGCGACTTTTCGTGGACCGATTGCCTCAAATTATCATGATAATACAAATTTCTCTTTAAAGCTTGTTTGAGATTGCGTTAGGGAAGGTAAAAAAAAATACTTTTAATGCTTAAAAAACTATGCCAAACAAAAATTGTAGAATTTTATACCATGATATCTTGTGTTGTGAGAAAAAGCACTGATAAAGGCTATCAATGGTGGTAGTTCAACGATCTCAAAGAATTTTCGAAGTGGTTAAGCATGTACTTGGGTGAGAGTGCCTACGGTTCTCACCATTTAAGCTTCTCTTGTGTAGCTTCTAATGGACAAGTGTTACTATGATCACACCCAGATAAAATAGGTACAGTTGATTTCCCAAAACCCACATTTACTTGTAACCACCCATGTAAGTAATTCAACTGCCTCTATCGTGCACTTTCTAATCTTCCCCTATTTGCCTTTGTTTTGAGCACCATGAATAGTCCCTTTTGCTATCACCAAGTGCAAGAAATGGTGCATGTCTACGTTACTAAGCACGTTCTCATGCCTTAGATCTAGCAAACTACACCTATTTCTTTTATTTGTTTGTTTCTTTATAACATGCAATTTTTAGGGACTTTTTTTGAGAAAATCCTATCCATTAACTGGCTCCTCTCATGATCCCGCAATTTCATCCACTAAAAAACTAAAATTAATACCTTTTCTATTTCATCATAAAGGGGGTTTCCAGCATGTTCATTTAGTAGAATGTAGAAAAAAGAAATCATGTGCAGATATTATCAAAGAAACTGTTATCAACAAGCCATTATTGCTGATTCAGCATTTCAAGAGGAATTCTAAGACCAACCACTTGCCCAACGACTGAGAGCCATGAAAGCAGATAGAGTTCAACTGTCACTCCATTTTTAGCCACAGAAACATCAACATGGAAAAGCAGCTTCATCCACTCACTTGTCCCACATGGATGTAATTTGAACCATGGCCTGTTCAAGTATGGATGCTCCTAAATTGAGAAAGTCAATGTTGTCAAAGTTTTCTCACCGCTTTAAGTCAACACCAAAGGTATAAATAGTAAATTCTTCATGAAACATAAAGCTCTCACATGTAAAGTTGACAAGCGATGATTCAACATCTGCTTTGCATACAAAAGCTAAGCATAGAAAACTACACATGCAAGATGAATACAAGGTTCTTCACAAGATGCTTCAGTCTAATGATTCATTAAACATAATTTGACTGCAAGAACCATATTTACAAGAAGATACGACAGTAGTTTGGTTTCACTGCGAACAACTAAGTTGATGTACAATATGATTACTACCAGAAGACTTGTCCTGATTCCTCAGAATATCAGGGATTTGATCTGAGAAATGGGAGATTCTATGGAATAGATGCACAAAATCTAAGTAAAACAGAAGCACCATAACCAGGACAAAAAAATCTCAAGGTTGATGTTCATATTTTAGAAGCCTTATATATTTCATTACATAGGCATTCATTTACAGTTATTTCACCTTATAAAATGTACTCGCACTCATCCCTACATTGCAGAGTGTCCACTGCTACAAATCATCCATGTACAACATATATATATTGCCTCATCATGACCAAAACTCTTTCCTTCCACAAATATAAGAAAATCCCCACCATCACCTTCACAACTTCGCCACCAATGTTCATGGCCCTAGTCATGACTACCACAACCATGGCCACTGCCACCACCCTCAAACCCCTCCCAACAACTGTAAGAAAAAAAAAAAAAAGAAGACAATGGTAGGGCCCCAAATCTAAAGATCAAAACTAATCTAACCCAAGCTTGTTTTGGTTTAATTTATCTTTGGCTTTTTTTGACGATCAAATAGATTCCAGTTTCACTTAGAAACCAACCAAATTTGATTCAGTTTCAGATTTATCCCAAACTTTATCCAAACTGAACCGTACACTCCTATAGTCCTATTTGTTTTTTTTTTTGATAAGATACACTCCTATAGTCCTATTTGTATGGTAGGAGAAACCTATATTACGTGTCAACATTAATATGTCATATAGATTATGCCGCTCAATGAACCAGCATAAGTACCTTTATCCATGCAAAACACAAAGCAGCAAATGTACAGACCTATGTCATATATGCCTATGGCATATTTTATGTAATATATAAGTGAGCACAAAAGTGGCATTCAATGTCACCTTGAGATCTACCAAAAAGCTTAGGCTAATTTTCTAATAATAAATAGGTTAGATCATGCTCTATTCTTGGGAAAGGTAAAAGCTTGTACCACCAGGTGCCCCCACAACCTTTAATAGAGATTGCGGGACAATTTGATTTAAGTTTCATAATATCCATTGAGAAAAATATAACAGCAGTTCTGTGTCTTAATCCAAATTATAAAAAGCACATACATTACTATCACTTATGATCATAATAATCATAACAGAAACCCAAAAAGAACACTAAATTAAGAGAAACCCAAAATACTTTTAATGCTTAAAAACTGGCCAAACAAAAATTGTCATAAGTAAAAAAAAAATTTAAACTACTTATTTGACTTTTTTACTCTAAAAATGACCAAAACTCTTTTTTTTTTTTAAAAAAAAAAGCTTAAATTTTCAACACAATCCTAAACATACTTTTAGGAGAAATTAGCCCCATATGATTTCACTATCTCTAACAGTCTGGAAAATTGATTCAATAGCATCTCTAAAGTGGTGGCCCCATAAGCACCAAAACAAAGGGTTGGGCCCATATTAAAAGGGATTCTAGTTGCCAATAACAACCAACTACTACTTCTTAACTTCCCACAAAGACAAGTACCCCCACGAAGCCCTTGACTCAAGCAAGCCATAAAGTCTACTTACAAAGCATACTTACAACTCACACCTGCTAAATAAATAGCTATTAGAAAAATACAAAGAGTACTAAATCTTTTACTAACGTAGGCTTACTAAACTTATGTGTAGACTGTGTAGTCTATTTATTAGAGAAAAATAAAACAATTAATTAAGAGAGATGTAATGAATACCAATGATTGAACTACATAGCACATTTCATCCCCCAACTTAGTGAATTGCGTGTATATTTACACAGTACAAGGTTGTGGTGTTTGTTCTTAAGGCACCCAATAGGTGACAACGTTTGTTTTTATGCCACAACCTGTCCATTCAAGAAACACAATACTTACAAACATGGTTGTAATTGTAACTAAAGTGAAGGAATTTTACACCATGATATCTTGTGTTGTGACAAAAAGCACTGATAAAGGCCATCAATGGTGGTAGTTCAGCGATCTCAAGGAATTCTCGAAGTGGTTAAGCATGTACTAGGGTGAGAGTGCCTACGGTTCTTACCATTTAAGCTTCTCTTGTGTAGCTTCTAATGGACAGGTGTTACTATAGTCACGCCCAGATAGAATAGCTACAGTTGATTTCCCAAAACCCACATTTACTTGTAACCACCCATGTAAGTAATTCAACTGCCTCTATCGTGCACTTTCTAATTTTCCCCTATTTGCCTTTGTTTTGAGCACCATGAATAGTCCCTTTTGCTATCACCAAGTGCAAGAAATGGTGCATGTCTACGTTACTAAGCACGTTCTCATGCCTTAGATTTAGCAAACAACACCTATTTCTTTTATTTGTTTGTTTCTTTATAACATGCAATTTTTAGGGACTTTTTTTGAGAAAATCCTACCCATTAACTGGCTCCTCTCATGATCCCGCAATTTCAGCCGCTAAAAAACTAAAATTAATACCTTTACTGTTTCATCATAAAGGGGGTTTCCAGTATGTTCATTTAGTAGAATGTAGAAAAAAGAAATCATGTGCAGATATAATCAAAGAAACTGTTATCAACAAGTCATTATGGCTGATTCAGCATTTCAAAAGGAATTCTAAGACCAACCACTTGCCCAACGACTGATAGCCATGAAAGCAGATAGAGTTCAATTGTCACTCCATTTTTAGCCACAGAAACATCAACATGAAAAAGCAGCTTCATCCACTCACTTGTCCCACATGGATGTAATTTGAACCATGGCCTGTTCAAGTATGAATGCTCCTAAATTGAGAAAGTCAATGTTGTCAAAGTTTTCTCACCGCTTTAAGTCAACACCAAAGGTATAAATAGTAAATTCTTCATGAAACATAAAGCTCTCACAAGTAAAGTTGACAAGCGATGATTCAACATCTGCTTTGCATACAAAAGCTAAGCATAGAAAACTACACATGCAAGATGAATACAAGGTTCTTCACAAGATGCTTCAGTCTAATGATTCATTAAACATAATTAGACTGCAAGAACCATATTTACAAGAAGATATACGACAGTAGTTTGGTTTCACTGCGAACAACTAAGTTGATGTACAATATGATTACTACCAGAAGACTTGTCCTGATTCCTCAGGATATCAGGGATCTGATCTGAGAAATGGGAGATTCTATGGAATAGATGCACAAAATCTAAGTAAAACAGAAGCACCATAACCAGGACAAAAAAAATCTCAAGGTTGATGTTCATATTTTAGAAGCCTTATATATTTCATTACGTAGGCATTCATTTACAGTTATTTCACCTTATAAAATGTACTTGCACTCATCCTCCCTACATTGCAGAGTGTCCACTGCTACAAACTCATCCATGTACAACATATATATATATATATTG
The DNA here is from genome assembly GCF_901000735.1 of Corylus avellana. Lineage (NCBI taxonomy): Eukaryota > Viridiplantae > Streptophyta > Magnoliopsida > Fagales > Betulaceae > Corylus > Corylus avellana. Next base: position 48,467,527 of record NC_081541.1, read on the forward strand.
CCTCATCATGACCAAAACTTTTTCCTTCCACAAATATAAGAAAATCCCCACCATCACCTTCACAAGTTCGCCACCAATGTTCATGGCCTTAGTCATGACTACCACAACCATGGCCACTGCCACCACCCACAAACCCCTCCCAACAACTGTAAGAAAAAAAAAATAGACAATGGTAGGGCCCCAAATCTAAAGATCGAAACTAATATAACCCAAGCTTGTTTTGGTTTAATTTATCTTTGGCTTTTTTTGGCGATCAAATATATTCCAGTTTCACTTAGAAACCAACCAAATTTGATTCAGTTTCAGATTTATCCCAAACCTTATCCAAACTGAACCGTACACCCCTATAGTCCTATTTGTTTTTTTTTGATAAGTTACACTCCTATAGTCCTATTTGTATGGTAGGAGTAACCTATATTACGTGTCAACCATTATTATGTCATATAGATTATGCCGCTCAATGAACCAGCATAAATACCTTTATCCATGCAAAACACAAAGCAGCAAATGTACAGACCTATGACATATATGCCTATGGCATATTTTATGTAATATAAAAGTGAGCACAAAAGTGGCATTCAATGTCAACTTGAGATCTACCAAAAAGCTTATGCTAATTTTCTAATAATAAATAGGTTAGATCATGCTCTATTCTTGGGAAAGGTAAAAGCTTGTACCACCAGGTGCCCCCACAACCTTTGATAGAGATTGCATGACAATTTGATTTAAGTTTCATAATATCCATTGAGAAAATATAACAGCAGTTCTGTGTCTTAATCCAAATTATAAAAAGCACATATATTACTATCACTTATGATCATAATAATCATAACAGGAACCCAAAAAGAACACCAAATTAAGAGAAAATTGGAACAAAAAACATACCTCCTGGGTTATGAACGTCCATTTTGAATCCAACAATGCTTTCGCAGAGTGAGCAGGAAGGTCTTTTTCGATTGCATTAAACCCTAAAGGTTCTCCATCTATATAATTGAACAACATCAATGCTTTGTTGGAGCTTATTAACACCATTGTAGATATAGATGTTAAAAATGCTTGCATTTTGTATAACCAGTATAGAACAACTTCACAATCAGACTAGATCAAAATGTAGTATATTTTAGCTATACTTTAGCCACATAATGGTAGATCTATCAAGATCAAAGTTAGATAGCAAGTCAGAAGTCAGACCTGAACTTCCAACATATTCACATACATAGATTTTGGTGGCCTCTCTCTCTCTCTCTCTGTGAAACTCACACTCAAGAAGAATGCCTCCCAAGGAGGAGCAATTAAAGACATATCAGATATGTTACCACGCATTGAATCAAATGAATAGATTTCTGTCCAGATAATGGCAGGATTGTGTTTAGAATCCTATGTTTGCTCATAAACTTGGGACAAACAATTAATCATCTTTTACTTCAATGTTTCATCACTAGAGAGTTAGAAGTGTTCTCATTATGGGGAATGGAAATATCGGACCTTTAATAGTGTTGAGCATAGGATGTTGTTCCTTAAATTTTCAGTTTTGAAAGGATTGTATGATTAGATGTCTGCTGTTGGCAATGTGTCTTCTCCGTTTCCTTTTCTTCATTTGCTTGATTGTATGAATTTCGTATTGTAATTCATTAGAGAATTTTCTTGTTCTTTTTGCCCCCTACTTCCTAGGTGGCTTCTCTTGTATACTTGTGTATATGGGGCCACCTTACGCTTTTAATGAAATTTCGATTAATTAAAAAAAAATCATTAGGGGATTATTGTATAAACTTCCTGTATACATGAGAGAGAGAGAGAGAGAGAACTTGAAAAAAGACAGGCTCACAATTCTCCTCTAGATGGGTCTGAACCATCACTATACCAGTTATATTATGCTTGAATCTTCACGAAGAAAATGACAGTTTATTTCATTCATTAATACACTCAATAGCCTATATTCATTTAATTGAGATAAAGGTTTAATTGAGTTGAGTAGATTAATAACCTCCTTCAGTGGTTCAAACCTCTATGCAATACATCAAATGATGGAAGCAAGTCCAGTCAAACCTTTTTTTTTTTTTTGATGAATGAGTAACTTTTCATTATCTACGTATCTCTGTACAAAGAAAGCTTTAGCAAAACTAAAGCAACTTTAGCTTATATACAAACCAACCCAGAGGACCAACAAAAAACAAGGCTCAAAGAGAAAACCAGAAACTATGCAAAAATAAAAAATAAAAAATCACACCAGAACCCCATGTAAACCCCAAGCATTACAAAGAATAACATTGCCTTCAGTTTTCTAAGTCCAGTCAAACCATTTTTTTTTTTAAATAAGTAATCAAAATTTATTAAGAGCGAAAGTGTGCAACCCAAGTACACATGAAGTATAGAAAGAAACGCCTAACTAGAAAAAGACAAAAGATAGAGAAACAAGAAAGTCCACTAAAACTAAAACAATGTAAAGTTTATTTCCAGCATGGCAAGGATTCACATAAGGAGAAGAGTTCATCTTCAAGTTTAAATTTTCAATTCATGCAAAATTCAATTTACATGCTCACATAAATATAAAAGTGGATGAAGGCAGCAAAATGCCTCTCTTTCTTCCCCTCTAACTTGGATTTCCAAGATTCCATAATAGTTAGAAATGCAGATGGAGAATTCGAAGTAATCCTTGTCATCCATACATACTTATTTCACAACTTGTTCCTGCCTGATGGCTAGGTGTTGCATTATTTCAATGGTTCAAAGTTAGTTTTAATCATGACAAATGCACAACATGAGAATTAATAACAGGAATTTTTTTTTGAAATAAAATCAGAAAAATGGGGGAAAAAAAAAAGGCTGATCATCACCTAAGAATTCGGAGCATGAATTTTCAATTCCCAAGATTTGAAAATGTTCAACCATAAATTTGACTAGCATCCAAAGATGTTCTAAGAAGCATCCTTGGCCCCTAAAATAAAATAAAACAAATAAACCAAGCCAACAACTTTCTAACGCAAATAATAAGAGTCAATACTTGCTAATGTAGCCTACGGAGGGTGCCGATTAGGCCCCACATCAAAATTGACCATATTTCTGAAGAATTTTGATCTTAAATCTTGCTCTTAAGGGAGCTTCTTTCTCCCACATAACTTTACTAGTGCAGCACAACAAAAAGAGCTGGCAAACTTTGAACCAGAAGAAGAAAGAGGAGATGATGGAGCTAATATTGATGATTAGCAACTATCTCAAGCACTCTGGCAAGTACTATCAACTTAAAAGGATGAAGAAGACTGGAAACAAAATAGCATATTTCAAACATGTGTAAGATGCAAGAGTCAGCTAGTACTATGGTCATTGATAAGAGCAGCTGAACCAATGTTG
>NC_081541.1:48470974-48705918 GCF_901000735.1 Corylus avellana
CTCGCTCTTAGGTGGAAGGATACTTATCATTGGAGAACATAATTCTCAGGTCAATTGAGGTTTGTCCTTGATGTTATAATGAAGCAGTTCTAGCTATTTAATTGGTCGATTGATCTTAGCATTATTATAGTTGCTATGCACAGGAAGAACATGATGAACTAAGTTGCCCTCAGAAAGAAGAGACAAGTTGCTCCGAGAAAGAGGAGCTCATTGATATTGCCACCTTAGTATGTCTTTTAACTGATATCCTTGTCTCTGATTCCTTTGTTTGATATCAATCTTGAAGTGTATTAAAGGACACATAGATATCGCTCATGAAAGTTGCATGTTTTTCTGTTACCTGTTGATTCTTGTCTCTTTTACTACATTGATCAGATCTTGCTCTTATTGCAAGGTCCAGAGCAATTGCAGCAAAGTACCTTACTATGATCTCCATATAATATATAGTGCTTCATACAGAGTTCCAGTGCTATTTTTTCGTGCTTACTACGGTGGTATGTTCATCTCTATCTAATCAGATCATAAACAGAATGCAGAGTATATATGTACACACACACACACACGCACATGCATGCATAGATACACACACAACAGTATGATATATTTGCATATATATGTCTATGTATGGATGACGCACACACAAATGACAGTCTGATACAAGAAATGCTTGCATAGTCTTATATATGTTCGACAGAAACCAATTATGTCTTTGATAATGTTAAGTACATAGAGAATTTTTTCCACAAACAAGCACCTTCATAAATTTGGTCATTAGTACCACATAACATGTATGGTAAGTATGTGAGCTTATGTTTGGGCTTTGGTTGGGTCTATTTCGGCCTCTTGTGGGTGCTCCTTGAGCTTAGGGTTTTTCTTGGGTGCTTCTAGGCACTTATACCCCTTGTGTATTTGTGTTGCGCCCTTTTGGATTTTTTGATATATACATTTTTACTTATAAAAAAAAAAAACATGTATGGTAATAGGATTTTGTTGTGTTTTATTTCTTGTTTTCATTGACATAATGTGCATCCCGTCTTTCAATTTTTCTCTTTTTAAGAAGCACAGTATAGTTTGTTTTAACTCGACATACTTCTATAAATGATTGAAATGCATCCACATTAGTTAGATTGGCCAGATTTGTTATTTCAATCAATGAGTTTGCTGGTGGTTATTTGCAAGTTTATTGTGTGTTCACTTTTTGGTTCTCTATTCTTGGTTGATCCATAAGGAGTTTTCAGGGAATGCTTTAAATGCCTCTTCCTTAGATCACTTTTTGATGTCTTCCTTTTGTGATAAGTTATTTTTTTTATATTTAAAAGAAAAGAAAAAATGTGGATACAGAATGATGCAGGACATCATTTAATTAATTGTTTCTAAGATTGTCTTGACAGGAAGGTTGAGTGGCGAAGGTTAGAAAAGAGAAATAGAATCATAGGTGGGATATAAAGAGGGGAAAAAATCATATTTTTGTTTGGGATCAATTATGTGAGAAAAAAGAGATTAGATTTCTAAGAATTGCAGCAGGAAAGAAGGAAAGAACTGCTGAGAACATCAACAAGAAAGAGAATTGAGAAAGAAGATTAGATAGGAAGAGACGAAGGAGGGAAGGGATTCCAAAGTAAAAAATAAAACAACTCAACTTTCAATTTATTGAATCACTGCCAAAAGAGTTCAAGTAACATCCTTTTGTAGCCAAGGTTACTTCTTAAGGAATTACTCACATTTCATTGAAAAGTAAGTAGGACAGCTCATTAGATCCGAGGAATTTAATGGACAGCAGCTGCCAGGGAGAAGTAACTGACTTTCTTCACCCATAAGTTCCTTCAAAGCAAAGTACTATCATCATTAGTAACTAGCTCCTATTTGAAGTAATTCTGGGAAACTTTCATTTAAAAAATGAAATACTTTGCTCATAATTACTAGCTAAGTCTTCAACTACCCCATTATGCTAATTTGGGATTCTTCTAGGCAAAAATTTCAAAATAGGCTGCTGGGAAAGAAATATGTATTATCTAAGCCATAGTGCTATACTCTTTTTATCAAATAACCGTGGTTGGCCTAGCGAGCACACCATTGGAGGAAAAACATCGCATTGCACTGTATCTATGAATTTGCAAATCAGATAGGTAAGCAAACATCTCTTATAGATATTTAAATTTGTGTTGGTTACCCAAGCAACCTTGTAAGGATTAGCATGTGTTAAGTTTTTAAACCCTTAGCATCCTCTGGCGCAACATTGGTTCAGCTGCTCTCATCAATGACCATAGTACTAGCTGACTCTTGCATCTTACACATGTTTGAAATATGCTATTTTGTTTCCAGTCTTCTTCATCCTTTTAAGTTGATAGTACTTGCCAGAGTGCTTGAGATAGTTGCTAATCATCACTATTAGCTCCATCATCTCCTCTTTCTTCTTCTGGTTCAAAGTTCGCCATCTCTTTTTGTTGTGCTGCACTAGTAAAGTTATGTTGCAGGGAGAAAGAAGCTGCCTTAAGAGCAGGATTTAAGATCAAAATTCTTCAGAAATATGGTCAATTTTGATGTGGGGCCTAATCGGCACCCTCCGTAGGCTACATTAGCAAGTATTGAGTCTTATTATTTGCGTTAGAAAGTTGTTGGCTTGGTTTATTTGTTTTATTTTATTTTAGGGGCCAAGGATGTTTCTTAGAACATCTTTGGATGCTAGTCAAATTTATGGTTGAACATTTTCAAAGCCTGGGAATTGAAAATTCATGCTCCGAATTCTTAGGTGATGATCAGCCTTTTTTTTTTTTTCCCCATTTTTCTGATTTTATTTCAAAAAAAATTCCTGTTATTAATTCTCATGTTGTTCATTTGTCATGATTAAAACTAACTTTGAACCATTGAAATAATGCAACACCTAGCCATCAGGCAGCAACAAGTTGTGAAATAAGTATGTATGGATGACAAGGATTACTTCGAATTCTCCACCTGCATTTCTAACTATTATGGAATCTTGGAAATCCAAGTTAGAGGGGAAGAAAGAGAGGCATTTTGCTGCCTTCATCCACTTTTATATTTATGTGAGCATGTAAATTGAATTTTGCATGAATTGAAAATTTAAACTTGAAGATGAACTCTTCTCCTTATGTGAATCCTTGCCATGCTGGAAATAAACTTTACATTGTTTTAGTTTTAGTGGACTTTCTTGTTTCTCGATCTTTTGTCTTTTTCTAGTTAGGTGTTTCTTTCTATACTTCATGTGTACTTGGGTTGCACACTTTCGCTCTTAATAAATTTTGATTACTTATATAAAAAAAAAATGGTTTGACTGGACTTAGAAAACTGAAGGCAATGTTATTCTTTGTAATGCTTGGGGTTTACATGGGGTTCTGGTGTGATTTTTTATTTTTTATTTTTGCATAGTTTCTGGTTTTCTCTTTGAGCCTTGTTTTTTGTTGGTCCTCTGGGTTGGTTTGTATATAAGCTAAAGTTGCTTTAGTTTTGCTAAAGCTTTCTTTGTACAGAGATACGTAGATAATGAAAAGTTACTCATTCATCAAAAAAAAAAAAAAGGTTTGACTGGACTTGCTTCCATCATTTGATGTATTGCATAGAGGTTTGAACCACTGAAGGAGGTTATTAATCTACTCAACTCAATTAAACCTTTATCTCAATTAAATGAATATAGGCTATTGAGTGTTTTAATGAATGAAATAAACTGTCATTTTCTTCATGAAGATTCAATCATAATATAACTGGTTTAGTGATGGTTCAGACCCATCTAGTGGAGAATTGTGAGCCTGTCTTTTTTCAAGTTCTCTCTCTCTCTCTCTCTCTCTCTCATTTACACAGGAAGTTTATACGATAATCCCCTAATGATTTTTTTTTTTAATTAATCAAAATTTCATTAAAAGCGTAAGGCGCCCCCATGTACACAAGTATGCAAGAGAAGCCACCTAGGAAGTAGGGGGCAAAAAGAACAAGAAATTTCTCTAATGAATTACAATACGAAATTCATACAATCAAGCAAATGAAGAAAAGGAGAAGACACATTGCCAACAGCAGACATCTAATCATACAATCCTCTCAAAACTGAAAATTTAAGGAACAACATCCTATGCTCAACACTATTAAAAGTCCAATATTTCCATTCCCATAATGAGAACACTTCTAACTCTCTAGTGATGAAACATTGAAGTGAAAGATGATTAATTGTTTGTCCCAAGTTTACGAGCAAACATAGGATTCTAAACACAATCCTGCCATTATCTGGACAGAAACCTATTCATTTGATTCAGTGCGAGGTAACATATGTCTTTAATTGCTCCTCCTTGGGAGGCATGCTTCTTGAGTGTGTGAGTTGCACAGAGAGAGAGAGAGAGAGAGAGGCCACCAAAATCTATGTATGTGAATATGTTGGAAGTTGAGGTCTGACTTCTGACTTGCTATCTAACTTTGATCTTGATAGATCTACCATTGTGTGGTTAAAGTATAGCTAAAATATACTACATTTTGATCTAGTCTGATTGTGAAGTTGTTCTATACTGGTTATACGAAATGCAAGCATTTTTAACATCTATATCTACAATGGTGTTAATAAGTTCCAACAAAGCACTGATGTTGTTCAATTATATAGATGGAGAACCTTTAGGGTTTAATGAAATCGAAAAAGACCTTCCTGCTCACTCTGCGAAAGCATTGTTGGATTCAAAATGGATGTTCATAACCCAGGAGGTATGTTTTTTATTTCAATTTTCTCTTAATTTAGTGTTCTTTTTGGGTTTCTGTTATGATTATTATGATCATAAGTGATAGTAATGTATGTGCTTTTTATAATTTGGATTAAGACACAGAACTGCTGTTATATTTTTCTCAATGGATATTATGAAACTTAAATCAAATTGTCCCGCAATCTCTATTAAAGGTTGTGGGGGCACCTGGTGGTACAAGCTTTTACCTTTCCCAAGAATAGAGCATGATCTAACCTATTTATTATTAGAAAATTAGCCTAAGCTTTTTGGTAGATCTCAAGGTGACATTGAATGCCACTTTTGTGCTCACTTATATATTACATAAAATATGCCATAGGCATATATGACATAGGTCTGTACATTTGCTGCTTTGTGTTTTGCATGGATAAAGGTACTTATGCTGGTTCATTGAGCGGCATAATCTATATGACATATTAATGTTGACACGTAATATAGGTTTCTCCTACCATACAAATAGGACTATAGGAGTGTATCTTATCAAAAAAAAAAACAAATAGGACTATAGGAGTGTACGGTTCAGTTTGGATAAAGTTTGGGATAAATCTGAAACTGAATCAAATTTGGTTGGTTTCTAAGTGAAACTGGAATCTATTTGATCGTCAAAAAAAGCCAAAGATAAATTAAACCAAAACAAGCTTGGGTTAGATTAGTTTTGATCTTTAGATTTGGGGCCCTACCATTGTCTTCTTTTTTTTTTTTTTCTTACAGTTGTTGGGAGGGGTTTGAGGGTGGTGGCAGTGGCCATGGTTGTGGTAGTCATGACTAGGGCCATGAACATTGGTGGCGAAGTTGTGAAGGTGATGGTGGGGATTTTCTTATATTTGTGGAAGGAAAGAGTTTTGGTCATGATGAGGCAATATATATATGTTGTACATGGATGATTTGTAGCAGTGGACACTCTGCAATGTAGGGATGAGTGCGAGTACATTTTATAAGGTGAAATAACTGTAAATGAATGCCTATGTAATGAAATATATAAGGCTTCTAAAATATGAACATCAACCTTGAGATTTTTTTGTCCTGGTTATGGTGCTTCTGTTTTACTTAGATTTTGTGCATCTATTCCATAGAATCTCCCATTTCTCAGATCAAATCCCTGATATTCTGAGGAATCAGGACAAGTCTTCTGGTAGTAATCATATTGTACATCAACTTAGTTGTTCGCAGTGAAACCAAACTACTGTCGTATCTTCTTGTAAATATGGTTCTTGCAGTCAAATTATGTTTAATGAATCATTAGACTGAAGCATCTTGTGAAGAACCTTGTATTCATCTTGCATGTGTAGTTTTCTATGCTTAGCTTTTGTATGCAAAGCAGATGTTGAATCATCGCTTGTCAACTTTACATGTGAGAGCTTTATGTTTCATGAAGAATTTACTATTTATACCTTTGGTGTTGACTTAAAGCGGTGAGAAAACTTTGACAACATTGACTTTCTCAATTTAGGAGCATCCATACTTGAACAGGCCATGGTTCAAATTACATCCATGTGGGACAAGTGAGTGGATGAAGCTGCTTTTCCATGTTGATGTTTCTGTGGCTAAAAATGGAGTGACAGTTGAACTCTATCTGCTTTCATGGCTCTCAGTCGTTGGGCAAGTGGTTGGTCTTAGAATTCCTCTTGAAATGCTGAATCAGCAATAATGGCTTGTTGATAACAGTTTCTTTGATAATATCTGCACATGATTTCTTTTTTCTACATTCTACTAAATGAACATGCTGGAAACCCCCTTTATGATGAAATAGAAAAGGTATTAATTTTAGTTTTTTAGTGGATGAAATTGCGGGATCATGAGAGGAGCCAGTTAATGGATAGGATTTTCTCAAAAAAAGTCCCTAAAAATTGCATGTTATAAAGAAACAAACAAATAAAAGAAATAGGTGTAGTTTGCTAGATCTAAGGCATGAGAACGTGCTCAGTAATGAAGACATGCACCATTTCTTGCACTTGGTGATAGCAAAATGGATTATTCATGGTGCTCAAAACAAAGGCAAATAGGGTTAGATTAGAAAGTGCACGATGGAGACAGTTGAATTACTTACATGGGTGGTTACAAGTGAATGTGGGTCTTGGAAAATCAATTGTAGCTATTCTATCTGGGTGTGACCATAGTAACACCTGTCCATTAAAAGCTATACAGGAGAAAGCTTAGATGGTGAAAACTGTAGGCATTCTCATCCTAGTACATGCCTAACCACTTTGAGAATTCCTTGAGATCACTGAACTACCACCATTGATAGCCTTTATCAGTACTTTTAGTCACAACACGATATAAAATTCTTTCACTTTAGTTACAAATACAACCATGTTTGTAAGCATTGTGTTTCTTAAACAGACAAGCTGTGGCATAAAAACAAACGTTGTCACCTATTGGGTGCCTTAAGAAGAACAAACACCACAACCATGTACTGTGTAAATATACACGGAATTCACTAAGTTGGGGGATAAAATGTGCTATGTAACTCAATCATTGGTACTTGTTACATTTCTTTTAATTAATTGTTTTATTTTTCTCCAATGAATGGACTACACAGTCTACGCATAAGTTTAGTAAGCCTCCATCACTAAAAGATTTAGTACTCTTGGCATTTTTCTAATAGCTAATGTATTTAGTAGGTGGGAGTTAAAGTATGCTTTGTAAGTAGACTTTATGGCTTGCTTGAGTCAAATGGCCTTATGGGTTCTTGTCTTAATGGGAAGTTAAGAAGTAGTAGTGGGCAGTTTTCGGAACTAGAATCCCATTTAATATGCCAACCCTTTATTTTGGTGCTTATGGGGCCACCACTTTAGAAATGCTATTGAATCAATTTTCCAGACCGTTAGAGATAGTGAAATCATATGGGGGTAAAAGTAAGTTTGGGATTGTGTTGAAAATTTCAGTTTTTTTTTTTTTTTTTTTTTTTTTTTTTAAAAAAAAAAAGAGTTTTGGTCATTTTTAGAGTAAAAAAGTCAAATAAGTAGTTAAATTGTTTTTTCTAGACATGACAAATTTTTGCTTGGCATAGTTTTTTAAGCATTAAAAGTATTTTTTTTTACTTTCTCTAATGCAATCCCAAACAAGTTTTAAAGAGAAATTTGTATCATCATGATAATTTGCGGCAATCGGTCCACGAAAAGTCACACTAAGAGTCATTTTATGTATGATAATTTATTTTGTTTCATTCAATTCAAAGGTGTATATAAAGCCATGTGGTAAATATATGGTCACATTATTTAAAATTTTTAAATAATGTGACATCATATACCCAGTTCAATAAAACAAAATAAACTATTGATTGTGAAATGGCTCGTTTCCATTTAAAATGAAATAGAGTGAAAGCCTTGTCCACTTTTACAACCTTAGCAAGGTTTTAAATAAGAGTATTATTAAAAACCACATTTTTATTTCACAATTATCTCACAATATTAACGTGATAGTCCCAACCAACCTTTGAATCAGTCTTTTACTTTTTCACATCAGCATTATAGAATAAAAATACAATTTCTACTATTTCTCTTTAATAACATATACATAAAACAAACTTAAGGCAGCCTTTGCTAGAGAAATCAAAATTCTCTACAACCTTAATGATCTTTCCAAGAACCTGGACAACAAATCCAAATCAGTAGAGCATATCTTTTTGGAGATTTATTCAAATTCAATGGCAATTTGTGTTTTATCTCATTTCCAAGCAATCAAAACGGAGCCTTGAGGTACAAGTAATAGAAAAGCCATGCAAATTAACAAATAATTGAATGGGTCCTAATCAAGAAGTATACGGAAGGTTGAGAAGATGGAGATAATAAAACTAAGTAAAACATACAAGAAATTAAGGCCAAGACTTGACTTAGAGCCAGAGCACCAATATCGTGCCCAAACATTTTGGTAGTTTATAGGTTTGAGTTTTAGAGATCAAATTACAAATTGGTTGATAGTTTGAGGAATAAAAGTGTAATTTATCTATATGTAATTAAGTTACAATTTGAGCTTTTTATAATTACTTATAAATAATCAATGTAAAACTTAACACCCATTACACCTCGGAACATGATTATCTCTGGTTCAAATAAATTAAAAAGTATCCAGTTAGTTATATTTGAAGGATATTTTTGTCTTTTCACTTTTTGATTAGACAAAATACTCATCTAATATAATTAACTAAATATTCTCTAGTTCAAATGAACTAGAGAGTATGCTAATTCTAACACCTCTATAATTTACTGAATGTAAACAATTCATTTTTTTAATGTGTGACTAACTTTTTGAGGTGTTACAGTATATATATATATATATATATATAGATAGTAGACTGTCATACAAACGTTACACTGAAAATTAGTATTTTTTTTTTTTTTTACAAGTGCAAGTTCAAAGAGCTAACATCATTAAATTATATGATAGTCATATAATAGTTCAGTAAATAACATTATTCATATAACAATTATTGAAATCAAAATATCTTTTGTCATATTTCTTTAGTGTATAGGAACTATGGTTTTTTTTTTTTTTTTTTTGGATCCCAACTTATAGATAAGCATGTAAATACATATAGTCTCTCTATATGTGTGCACGTTTATGTAAAGTAAAAGTAGACAAAATAAAAATAAAAACAGGCAAGTCTTAGACTCAAGAAAAAAAAGACAAGTCGTAAATTTAATTTTATATTAATTTATACATTATAACTGTCAAAAGTTGTATGTCTATAAAATCATCTTAAAATAAAACTTGCTTTCCGAATACAAAGATTTGCTTTTTTAATAGAAATAAGAAGTAATTGATAGAATATAAAGTAAAAATGAGTTTTGAATTTTTTATTTCTTTTATTGAAAAATAAAGAAAATTGTTTGACAATAATTTTAAAAAGAGGTTAACTTTTTTTTTCTTTAAAAAAAATAAAAATAAAGAAGAATTGTTTGGCACGTTAAATTGAATGGCAAAATGTTAAATTAAAAAAAGCTGCCATTTTGCAGGTCATGCCAGGGAGACTGGGCGTGGACTGCAGAGCAAAAAAAAAAAAAAAAAACTTGGAATTTGACACTGCCATTATTGGCTTGTTTGGTAAATTCAACTATTAAATATTCTTACAGTAATTATGTTTTATTACTATTTAAATAAAAAAAAATTATTACAAAATAATTTTTTTTTTCTTTTTATATTTTCATATCAAATATATATATATATATATATATATATATATATTTTTCACATCTATTAAATTTAAACAATAACGGTCCAATGGGGTTGTTTGCCAATAAAAAAAAAAAAAAAGCAACGTACTATTCATCTCAAATTTAACTCTCAACAATCTTATTTTTTATATCATATTAATCATCATTTACTATTATTTAAATAAAAAAATAACTACAATATATATATATATATATATATATATATATTTTACTTTTTATATCAAATATTCTTATTTTCTTCCTATACAAAACAAACAAAGCCCAAATTCCAAACAGCCCCTACAGAGACCCGCCACCTGCCCATCAACTTTTTCTGTTTTTGACCTTTTAAAAATTAATTAATATTTTATTATTTAATTTAAGTGGGACACGTGTCATCATATCGTATAGACTATTGAATAAACATGAATGGCCTGAATTGGAAGTTGGAGATTTTCCAATTCACTCAATAATGAAAGCGGATCCTGATCCTTTCTCGTATGCTTTTCTCGTATACTTTTCTACTTCTCTCGGTATTTCATTGGTCCACCCTCCTGTTGCTTGTGTCCTTTTTCTTGTTCTTAGGAGTATCTTTTCTATTCTATTTTTTTTCTTTTTTTGGTTCTTGTTCTTAGGAGCAACTTGTTTGTTGGTCCGGATTACAAATCATTACTATGGTGGTCTATATCTTTTCCAAACAGCAACCCTCCCATCATGGAGGAGAATGGAGACTAGGGCGAATGCAAGGCCAAAAGAGACTCCTTTTATGTGTTCTTATTTGTTTGGGCAAGTGAGCGAGTTATTTGAAACTTTTGGTTACGTGAGTTGTTATGATCTTTGTGTTTGATTATACGATCGTATGTATATAAGTTTAATCTTAACTGTATGTATATAAGTTTTAGGACACTCTTTTTGTAAGTCCATTTTTAAGAATAACTTTTATTAAAGATTTGTATCATCTTGTATCAGAGTCAGACACCATATCGTAAGTTCAAGTCATAAAGGAGATGAAGCAGGACGAAAAGAGAACAACTGAAAATAGATAAATAATAACATAAAAGGATAAATAAACCACGTTGATCAAAGGCTTACCGATCAACAATGAAATTTTGGTAGAGTCTCACTACCAAGAAGAAAAGATCAATTATGTTTCCAAGAAAATATATTTTTTCTTTAATCATAATGTAATCTCCATAAGAGTACAAATAGTATTTAAATAAACATGGTAAAATAAACTTTAACCCTAAATTGACTAATTTTTGGGCAAAGCTCATTATTAAATACCAAAAATCCTAATTTAATAGACTTTAGGCCAAACCTATAACAATAACTCTTAAATACTAAAAGAAAAAGAACCCCTACTATCAGGTCTATCCTTAAAACACCAACTTTATAGCATTTAATTATCATGTGACACATCATCAATTTGATAAAAATATAAAAAATGAAAATGAGAACAATCACACCAAAAAAAAAAAAAAAAAAACCGTAGCTGACGAGGCACCGCTGGAATCCGGGCCACCGGAGCACCGCCAGAGAGCTGCTGAGTCGCTGGCTTGACCCAGTGACTTAGTGTGGGTCACGACCAGATCTATGCTGGGTCAGGCCAAGACCCAAGCTGGGTCTGACCGGCGACCCAGCGTGGGTCATGGCCAAACCCACGCTAGGTCAGGCTAGCAACCTAGCCGTGGGCTCGTAGACCCACAGCAGGTTTGTGGCGGTGCTTCGGCGGCCTGGATCCCGGCGACGTTGTGACTCTCTGGATGCTTCAAAATCTATTTCTAATATTCCAAACCCCGTTTCTAATGCTTCAAAACCCATTTCTAATGCCTAAAAATTATTTTTTGGATTCAAAACTAAAACTTAGATATGAAAGGTTAATCCTTTAGGAATTTTATCACCTTAAAATCTAGTGTATTTTGGTCCAAGTTATTTTTGTGCACCTTTTATGTTTTTGCTTATGTATCGGTTATTAATTGGGAGCTGTAAAAAAAGTGTATCAGGATGGTCCATAAAAGGTTTTTCCTTAGAAAAAAAGAAAAAAAATCACTTAAAAGAAGTTAAGTTAATATTATTAAATAAGTAAAATAGATATACGTGAAGAATAGAAAATCTAATTTTATCTTCGTGGAAGCCAGCTGGCGCCTTGAGGTACCAAGAGCTGAATTAGCTTCCTCCCTAAATAACTTGTTATGGTTATCAAAGCTTAGACATGTTCAAAGAATAACCGATGTCAATTTGGTTCTCAAGTATATATATATATATATATATATATATATATAGTCCACTTGAACCAGATTTTTTTTTTTTTTTTTTGTTGGAAAAAAATATAAAATTAGTCTATACAGTTTACCTGATTTATAATTAATTTTCAATGGTATCAAAATAAACTCAAAAGTCCTTGAGATATGTCAAAAAAATAATTTACCATTTTTAGAGTAAAATTTTGTCAATTGAATTAACAAATTTTTTTAGTGTGACACTGACTTAAATAGGACATGTGTCACAATTTTGTTGGCTCTAACATATCACACTATCATAAATTAATTTTTTTTCTTTCCATATCTCTAAAATATTTGAGTTCATTTTGATACCACATGAAGCTAACTAATTTTACAATTTCTTCTTTTAAGAACATACAATGTTGACCAAAAGCACATGTAAATTATAGTGTAGGAAAAAATTCCAAAATCTTACAACTAAATTGTTATAGTTAATGTGCTATATATATATATATACATATGTGTGTGTAAAATTAACAAACATTTTACTTTGAAGCATTAAAAGTTAGAAGAGAGATTAACGGCTCTTTTTATGTGTTTGAGAGAGAATACCTAGAGGTTAAAAGAAGAAACAAGAGAGGAGTTAATCGTGGCGCTAATAACTCTATTAAGTATGTTAAAAAAGATAAATGTTAGGTGTTGTTTTAGTGTTCTCTTAGTCGCAGGTTAAAATTATTATTTTAAAAAGCCAAAAAAAAAAGCCCTTATTTTTCTCATTAGGTTTTTAGAAAATAAACACCTACATAAGACTAAGACAATATAGAGCATTTGTGCACACTAAGAAATGGGGAGGATGATTCGAACTAATGACCTTTATTCTATAAGATGTGATTTATAACTAATTAAACTATTATTTGAGGACTATACCTCTCACTTATTATTAGAATAACATTTAGCAATTTATTAGATTATTTCTTAAGAATTTTGACAACTGTAATTTGAGAATTTATTTTATAATCTTTAAAATATGAAAAGCAGTAGCTTTTGGCGGCTCTCGAGTCTCGAGGTCGAGGGAGCTGAGGCCCATCATGTGAGTACTGAGGTCTACTTTTAAATGATTGCCGTTTGGCAACCTTTTTTATTATTATTTTTTTTTCATTTGAGAAAAAAGCAGACGTGTTTCACGTAAAAAAAAAAAAAAAGTGTTTGGGTAAAAATGTCATTTCCTACCATTTCAGCCTCTTAACTTTTATGAAAAGCATAATTTAAGGGGGGAAAAAAAAAAATTATGAGAAGCTAGCTTTTTCATAATCACATCAATGAAGCCATTTTATCCACGTGCGAACTTATCTTTTCAAGAAATCTGAAAGCAATTATAAGAGCATTTACAATGAAGAAGGTAAATGTTACTTTTATAAAATAATTAATTAAATTTATAAAAAATCTCTCGCATTGAATTAAAATACTTACAATGAAAGAGTCAAATAGTATTTTTATTTAAAATAATTAATAAAATTTAAAAAAAAAACTCTCTACATTAAATTAACTACAAAAAATAAAAATAAAATGATTTGACATAAATGAAATTATAGTGTATGGTTTAACATAAACGTGGTGAACATGACACATCCACTGACAATTAAATAACATTTATAGAAAGAATAAAAATTACAAACTAATTTTGACATGTTTACATAAAAAAAAAAAAAAAATTAATAACTTTTATTTTATAAAACGTGAAGTATCGATTCACTTAATTTTTAATATTAAGTCATCTTATTATCCCTCTTGATCCAATCATGCACGTGACACAGTATTAATATAAAATAAAATCAATAAAACGTCATTTCCACAGTTACCAGTTTGATTTGCCTTTCTCTTTCTTGTTCATTGGGCAGCGTAGTAGACCACCAGTTTTTTTTTTTGTAATTTTATAAATGTAATAATACCCCAAAGAAGCCTTTTCAGTTGTCCTTCTCTTTCTTCCTTGTTCCTCCGCCTTTTATGAACATGAACGTCAATGTCGGCATTAATAACATTTTTTGTCGTGTTTCTCTTTATTGATGCTCATTGCTCTGTCTCATGACGCATGCCATGATGCCAGATGGACATGATGAGCCATACAAAACAACATCTTTCTCCATCCTTGTTTAAATTCTTCCCCCATTCACTCACTTAGATCACCCTCTGAGAACTCTTGATTCATCTCTTCTTCATGCATGGTAACCTGATGATCATCAGCTCAATTCCCTTTATATTTGTCAATATATCATAAGAATAATCATATTAATGTTGATGATGAACAGGTTTGGGGAGCAGAAAATCATATTGGTAAAAGGGTTGATCAGTTTGAAGATTGAAGAAGTTTTGCAGGGGTGGATCAACAATGGCAGAAGGTTGCAGAGAGGGGCTTTTGAAGAAGAAGACTTACTATGAGAATTGTCCTGGCTGTAAAGTAGACCAATATAAAGAGTTGCAACGAGGTTTACCCATCAGAGAGCTTGTTTCCACATGGATTGTTGTGCTTTGTACTGGTAAGTGGTAACCATTCTCATCTCCATACTCTTAGATTTCATGGTTATCCCATCGAAACCATTACGTGTCAGTTTCAACCAATTTTTGAATTCATTAATTATTAAAAAGATAAAAATAGTAAATTATATGTCAGGTTGAACCAATCTCTCGATCAGTTGCTAAAGACATGAAAATAGTTATTTATTTATTTATATTTTTTACATGTCCGCGTAAGAGGGGAGGAACATTCAAACTAATGCCCTTCGATTCATCAAGCGTGGTTTGAGCGGATTCGAACTATATATATATATATATATATATATATGCTTTGCATTTTTTTTTTTTCCTTGAAGCGAAAAAGTTAGCTGATTGACAATAACACTCCATTATTGTGACAGAGAAAACTTAAGTTTAAGGAGTAAATAAAAAAATCGTATCAGGCAAAAAAGGTTTGTTTGGTTAAAAAAAAAAAAAAAAAAAAACTTATTTGACCTTTTTTGCTTTAAAAAGGCGTTTTGGGGAGAGCTTAAAAATACACATTTTTCTAAAAAATTCCAATGCAATTCTAAACAAGCTATAAGTAAGTACTTCAAGTGTTTGTTTTATGATGTAATTAATAATAAAAATTATCATTAACATGTTTATAATATAATAATAATTTTCATTATTGTTACATCGGAAACTAAACACTTGGGAGTAAAAATTGGAAAGTGTTCTCTTTGTGACATTGAATTCACTGTTCCCTTTATAGCCTGTTCTTATCTTTGTAAAATTTTTATTTTTTATTTTCAAAATAAATATATTAACAAATAATTCAAAGGTGAATTGACTAACTAAGAATTATTTAATAAGATGAGATTTTTATTTGAAAATGATTTTCAATTGGAAACCAGTGGATTTATTAATTTCCTGCTTTGAAAGAAAATGAGATTTTTATTCAACCAAATGGGTAGGTGTACTCGGTACAATAACATGCAGAAATATTCTACATGAAGATTCTCTTTGAAAAAGCATACAATGTGACCCCATTAATGTATTTATTTTACTCTTATAAAACAGTCTATTTTTGCATAGATTTTATTTTTTTCTTTATATGTCCCACCAGTTATTCCTATGTTGTCTAGATACACGCAGACAGTGAATGAATGTTTTGGTATAGGCTTGGAAAATAAATCTGGGTCCATTTGTTTCGGTTTTAAATTTTTTTTTTATATATATTTAGAGCAGATTCATAAAAGTTTAAAGGATGTTGTTAATGTTCTTTGATAAGACACCTCACGTACCATGTTGTCTTTTGTCTGGCACACTTTATTTACCATCTTAATAATTTCTTCCACTGTACTACCATATAATAAAGTAATTAAATAATTAAAAGATATAAGGCGTGGATCTCTAAAACTGACTTTACAATTTGTTTTGTCTCCTAGGTCTTTCTTTATTCTGGAAAAGATTTTCTTTATATTATATTATTGGGTTAAACATACTTTGGCTACTTCAATTATCAATTATTTTCAAAAACGTCCTAGAAATATTTGATAGGTGTGGCACTTAGATACATCAAATTACAATTTTATTATAATTAAGCTACTTTTTTGTCATTCTTTGAAAAAGATCCCTATTTTCTTAAAAATAAAAAAAAAAATTTTTTGATTAAATACCAACATACATAGACTAAGGTTCTATTAGTATAAAAAGAGTTTACAAGAAATTTTGATTTTTGATTTTAGTTTTTAATTAAAATTTAATTTTTAAGAAAATATGGGTATTTTTGGACAAAAGACAAAAAAATAGCTTAATTACAATAAAATGATAATATGATATATCCAAGTGTCATAGTTGTTAGTCAGTTTATGGGGCAAAATGAAAATGACGAGTAGTTAAGGAGGCCAAAGTATATTTATCTATATATTATTTTATTCCTATTTTATCAAATACAATGTAATGGTCAATTTGGTTGTTTAGTAGTGCAATACACATTCTTACAATTGCACTTTTATTTTTATAGATGTAATTTTTGAAATTATTATTAAATTTTAGATGAATAATAGTAAGTTATGTCATAAAATGTGAGAATAAAAGTATGAGAGGAAACATGAACAAAAATTTCTAACAATTTTGTTGTTCAAATAATTTTTATTGTTGGAATTGCTTATCATTCAAGTAGTAAATGTGAGGAAATTCTTACAAAGCTCACTTATCTGCTATTAAAAAAATATGTACGTATCACATGTTTAAATGACACATATTATTTTTATAGATTGAATTGGAAAAAATTCTTCCAACCCAGTTTATAGGAAAATTTTGTCCATTTTGAGCCGTCCAGCCCCTTTTTGGACAAATGATCTACTTACAATTTAGGTAATAAATATGGGAGAATTGTTAGGAAGCTCACTTGTCTGCTTATTTTCGAGCAGTCTGTCACTTTTTTGGACAAATAGACTGCTTATAATTTTGGTAATAAATATGGGAGAATTCTTACGAAGCTCACTTGTTTGCCTAATTTTGAGCTGTCCATCCATTTTTTGGACAGACGGACTTAGGTGTGTTAAGTGAGCGAACCCCTCACGAGTGAGCTCGGACTTGGCTCGTACTCGACTCGATTATTAAATAAGACGTTTCGTGAACACAAATACTGGCTTGAATATTAAACGAAGCAAGCTCGACTCGACTCAGTTAAGTTCATGAACAGCTTGTATAAGGCTCGAATTAGTAGTTATTCACATAGTTGCTCATATTAATATTAAAAATTGATTAATTATTATTATTATTATTTTTCTCTAATAGCATCATTTTATTATAAAATGATGTATATTCTCTCTTCGAAACCAAGTGCCTTGTAGTATTGACTCAGGCTCCATACTCGGTTAATCAGACTAAGCAAATGCTCATATATAAGTTGGTTTCTTGAGTCGTTTAAGAGTAATTGAAGTTTAAATTTATAATTAAATTAAATTAAATATAAGAGCTCTGCTCGGTTCAACCTATTATGATCTCAAGCTTAATTTTTTGGTTCATCCTTGAGTTCAAGTAAAATTTAAATGAGCCGAGCCCAAACAAGAAAGCTTGCCCCTTATCTGTTTACACCCCTAGAAGAACTGCTTGCGATTTAAGTAATAAATATGAGAGAATTCTTAATAAGCTCACGTTTCTGGGTAATTTCGAGCCAAAAATTCTTACCAATTAAGCTCACTTGTCTAGGAACCTATTTTTGGACTGATGGCTTCATAAGAACTTTCTTACTAATAATTGGGATAATAAATTGCTGAGAATCTGACACATGAAGGTTTTCTTCCTACGTAATCCTTGGAAATATCATACGACTCTGTTTGCATTAGTGTTATGCTCACTCTTTTCTGGAGTCTCGCTCCAAGCAAAGTTCAACGCGAGGATTTGAGGCTTCTTGCACTCAACTGAATCAGCTTCTTCGTAACTCCGCCTCTGTATACATCAAACATCGATGTTATGGATCGATGGTCGTGGGTATGCGAAATGGGTCGGCCTCGGGAGGCCCAGATTGTGTTTGAAGAAATGCGCGTGAGAGGGCTGAAGGCGTCGCGATTTGAATCTGTTTTGTTCGTGTATGGGAGATTGGGATTGTTTGGAGATATGTCGAGAATCGTGCACCAAATGGAGGACGAAGGTTTGGGTATCGACAGTCTGTTCGAACATGAGAAGCTGGCAGTCTATCATGATCTAAAAGCGAGAAGATTGGAGATTATTATAACACAACAGTATTCCAAACCACAGTGCTGCGGCGTCTGTCGAGTTTTATGGAAGATGTTGATGAGTTTTGGGCAGCCCCTGTGATTGCTTGGCTCATGTACACACTAGGGACACAATGCGTGAACTACATTATTATAGTGTAAGGACTACTCCTAACGTTAATATTATATACAAAGGTGGCAGGAAAAGATTGGAGATTCCTTGCATGAAGTTGCTCTCGTTAAGTTATGTCAGTATGTCTGTATTGGATTTGAGCCTTCTGCTCACTGCATGTCCAAGACATGAGATTTTGGCTCTTGTTAATAGGATATTGCAATGGAGCTGAGATGCACAGGGTACTATGGAACTGAGCTGTCCCTCGTTGAAGGATCTATAAGTTGAAGCAATCAGTTTGGATAAGTTTTTGTTGGAGGCTGATGATAGCCTTGAGATGCTGCACATGTACCCTTGAGTTTTTTGATTTATTTATTTATTTTTTTCAGTTGTTTTATTTTTTTTTAATTATGTTTAGAGGGTATTTTGGAAAATTTAAGCAAAAAAGTTCATATGCATTTTCCATCCAATTTGACAGAAAATGCTAATAGACGTCTTAGCTATAATAGAGTGGTAGCGGGAGGGGGTCGAGGGTCACTTTTTAAAGTTTGGAGGTATAAGTGCCTAAAGGGGTGTAAGTTTGAGGGTCAAGTGTTTTTTTCCTTTTTTTTTTGTTTGTTTGTTTTTTTATTATTTTATTATTTTTATTATTTATTTTTTAATATTTTGCTTTTCTCTTGTACCATAAGCAAATGCAAGTTGTTTAATTGTAACCCTGTCGGATAGTTTATGGTTGAAATTGTACCATTTACTAAGATCACAAAAGAAAACGAGTACCTTTTCAAACCAAGTCCCTCCATTGGTTGTATTCCCTGCAATGCTCATATGAGCAATCGTTGTTCACTGTCATACATGATTTCTCTGCCTTGTATTGAGCTCTAATATGTTTTTTTCCCCCTTTTCAGCGCTGCCAATATCATCTCTCTTTCCTTTCCTTTATTTCATGGTGAGTCTATACATTTAATAGTTTGTCGTGCCCTTTACAAAATGCTTTGAATAAAAAATTGGGCAATATGTATGTTCATACACATAGGATTTATACATGCACTCTATGGCCTGTGCTATTGGACCCAATAAGTCAATTGGAACATTCTCATTTGCATTTGGACATTATATTCTTTTTATTCTTCTTCTCTAGAAATTTGTCTAGACGAATTTCTTTGATAGTGTATCTAAGAATATAGGGCGAATTGGTCAGAATAATTTCTTCTCTTTGGAATCCAAAATATCAAACACTTACTCATTTAACTTTTACAACCTTTTGCATTTCAACCATTATGCTCATTATTATATGATACAACTTCTGCTGAACTTTTGTTAATAATTTCTATTTACAGGTTAGGGATTTTCATATTGCAAAAAGAGAGGAAGATATTGGCTACTATGCTGGTTATATCGGTGAGATTACTTTTTTTTTTTTTTCTTCATTAGTGATGCAATTTTCCTAATCTTAATATTTGGTGCTGCAAGAGTTATTCCTAACAAGCCGTTCAATATCTTGAAGGGTCTTCATTTATGCTTGGTAGAGCTCTGACATCTGTTTTTTGGGGAATTGTGGCCGATCGCTATGGTCGAAAACCTGTTATAGTTATAGGGATTGTCGCAGTGTTAGTGCCCACTACTTGCCAATCAGTATATTTGCAATTAAAGTTTGAATGTTTTCTCCAATACGTCTAATATTTATCTTTTTGTTTTTTTTTGTATTTACTTTCCAAAACCTTAGGGTTATATTCAACACTCTCTTTGGCCTTAGTGTAAACTTTTGGATGGCAATTACTACAAGGTTTCTTCTGGGAAGTTTGAATGGCTTACTTGGACCAATAAAGGTAAAATCTCATTGTATATTTGACTACTTCCTTTGTTTTGCTTGATCCAATATTTTTCCCATATACATTAATTGCTAAATTACCAGGCATATGCAAGTGAAATTTTTCGAGAAGAATACCAAGCTTTAGGACTATCAGCAGTGAGTCTTATTTACCTATGTATAATATGCTGAGTTTTTTAAAGTGTTACAACATCCAAATTAAATATTGCGATTAATTTCAGGTTAGTACGGCATGGGGCATAGGATTGATTATTGGCCCTGCATTGGGAGGATTTCTCGCACAGGTACTTATTCCCTGCCCTCTCCTATGGGAAACACATTTTGAAAATTCAAATATATGTAATATTTTTTTACATGCACACGAGGTGCAAATTGTTAGAGAATATTTTTGAGAATTTTAATCTCGTGAGACAAATCCATGTTAAGGAGTGTTATTGGTAATAAAGTTTCCGTTTGGTTTAACTGTTTCAAAACGTGCAGTTTAAAAAAGTAACAATTTCAAACCGCTGTTAATGAAAATGTGATTTTTAAAATGAAATTAAGTATTTGATAGAATCTGTAAAAGAGTGCATTTTAAAAAATGAACACTTTTAAATTTTTGCGTTTTCTAAAACACACCCCTTACCTGCTGCGCGAGAACATGGATTTTGCCAAGTCTTCACACCAAATTTTTTTTAAACGCATTCTTAAATAGAACACTCTCTGCAATTTTGTTTAACGATGCTCGTTTGGCATGCGAAATTGCTAAGCCTAATACACTCAAATATTCTTTTAGTTTAGGTTTTATAAAAATTGTTGATCCATATGATACTAGAAGATATCAATTGGTTTGGAAATTCTCATTTTTAATAAAAAAATCCCGGGTTTTGGCACTTTGTTCAAGTTCTAGGAGGAAAAGAAGAGAGATAAAAAGGTCGAATATAGGGCAATTGATCATGTCGGAGATCAGGCTATTGATCTTGATCTTTTCCCTCTCCCTCTGTTCTATTTGCTAGACAAAGAGAAGGTTTTGAGAGAGATCCGACATACCTAATAATTAATAGTCTTAGGGAAGTGGTTTCGAAAACCTAGTAGTTTTGAACTATCCGACTTAGAATGAAATTGGTTGTTAGAAAAATTATTAGCTATTAGAAGTAGTCAACTATAGAATATTATATAACACAATTTGAAGTCTCTAATTTTCTTTTTAGTGTTTGCAAAATAAAAACTAAATCATATCTTGATGTTTAGATGTGTTTCTTGATTGTAGTATGTATTTTGAGTTAGGATTGCTCAGGTCAAGAATCTAGAGCGAAAAGGTTTGAGGTCAGAGTAATAAAGCTCAAAATGAACAATCAGAGTAGATAGAGCTCCAAAAACTATGGTTGCAAAGAAGAAGCTAACCAAGTCATGTCCACCAACACCTTGCGGCTTGGAGCATGTGAGGTGTAGGAGGATAAGGATTTTCTGCTATTGGGTTGTACATACAATTCAGGCAATGCCACAGAAGTGGGGGTTGTGGGGTTCACCTGCCTTGGGCAGTCTTGTGGAGAGCCTACCTGCAAGGGCAGGTGAGTCATGCAACCCCTTCTCCGAGGGGATGCCTACACGCAATTTGGACAACCAATTTATTGATATCCTGATCCGGTATAAGAGCTTTTTGCCTTCTACTTTTACTTTTCGATATTACATTTTGTATAAGTTTTCAAAAAAGAAACCCAAAGACCGTGCTTGGGCTGTCGTGTCCCATTACTTCTGTCATTCATTTTTGAGAGTTAAGTACTAGTCCTAGGTAACCTTGCTTTGCTGTTTTTAACTTGAGTTGCCCTCCATTGCAATTTTCAGAAACCTAATTATTTGACAGTTATTCTTTTTTTGCAACACCCACTTCGGCAGGGTGTGGTTCACCCATATAGTCGAACCTTGAAATTGTTGTTTGTATTTATGAAAACCATGTGTCACAACCAAAACCCAATGAATGTATTAGATTAAACCTGTACATTGGCTGAGTCTTGTTTGGGTTTGGATTTATGCATACACTAAGAAGAAAACAAGGAAGGCTGAATTCGGCTGGCCAGGATATTATGACTAATATTTAAATAGCAGCATATTTATACTTTTAACTTATTCCTCTATTGTTTTTGTTGCACAATTTTGCCATCAGCCTGCAGATAAATATCCAAATTTATTTTCCAAAGAATCTTTGTTTGGGAGGTAAGTTCACTTCTCTAGAATATTTCATGTAAGATGCACTTTGAATGTATTATTTCAATATTTCTCCTATTGTTTGATGTTTATAACATTCTAAAACATGACTTTGTGATGCAGATTCCCATACTTCTTGCCCTGCCTTGCAATATCAATTTTTGCACTGGGAGTAATTATACCTACATGCTGGCTTCCGGTACATATCAGATTTTAGTTCCCATGTCGAGCTCTTTAACTATCACTATTTGTGTGTTTAAAAATATTTGTCATCATTAGATTTCTAATTGTTCTGTTATTCTTTTTCACAACTTCTTATCATAACAGAGAGAAGTTGCTTGTAAAGTGCAACTTCTCTTATTATGATTAAACATTTTGTTATGATCTGAAAATGTTGGGTTCTTTCACATTTCAAATTATAATGTCGTGGAAATCAGTACTTTGTTTTCCTTTTATTCTCTTAAAATTTCTTAATGACTTAAGAGCTTAGGCAGAAATTTTATTTTATTTTTTATACTTGTTTCCTGCTTGTAAATAATCTTCCCTCATCCCTCTAGAAATTTTTACTAAAACACTTCAATATTAGGGTGGAGAGAGAGAGAGAGAGAGACATAATTTTTTGTCAAAAGGTTTTAGTAATTTAATTATGATTTTTTTTAAATTTTTTTAAATTTTTAAATTTTATTAATTCATTAACATTTTTGTCAAGTTTACACTTGACACTCTGTCCTCAATTATGATCACCTTGTTGTCCTCTCTAGTGCCAACTTTTCAATTTTTTTTATCTTGATTGTCTTTTTATGTTATATAAATAAACTATGCATTTTGTAATCTCGGATGATTTCCTTACACAATTTATTCTCATTGCAAGTGTATTTTTTGGTGTTATTTTAAATTCCTAAGCATGTATTAAGTGATTGTTACATTGTATGACCTTTTTTGCCAGATACAGATGTGTTGAAGCTCTTGTTTTATCTCATTAGTACATTTCCAAAATCTTTATTCAGAATTTCTTGTAACCCATGGAATTGGTGGAAGTTTATATTCAAAATGTCCCAGTTAGATTTCTGTATTAGATTAATTCATTATGTATATATAGCACTTCCTTGAGAATGACTTTTTTGCACTATTATTGACCATTTACTTGCTACATGTTGGTTTCCGATTGTTGCAGGAAACATTGCACATGCATAGAGAAAATGTATCACCTGATGACTCGGAGAAAGGTTTAGAAACTGGATCCTGCGAGTCTAATGTAAACGAAAAACCAAAACAAATTGAAGGAAGAGGTCCAATTGCTAAGGAAAGCCTCCTAAAGAATTGGCCTCTGATGTCATCTATCATTGTTTATTGTGTTTTCTCACTTCATGATATGGCTTACACAGAGGTATCTCTCATATATTTTTTTACATGCTTTATTTGTACTTTGCTGTATATTGTTTGTCCATTATCGTGTTTCTGTTGATAAAACATTCTTGCATATTGATTGTCCATTAATATGTTCTGCACTTGCAAAAGTGAAATATCCAGTTTTATCTTTTTTTCTAAGATGTGTTAAGTTTGCATGTGTTTTTAATAGTGGATACACAAAATTGCTGTTGAAAAGCATAACTTGGTTTTTGTTTTGTTTTTTTACTCTTTGCTTCCTTTCCTGTCTCCAAATTTTCTAATTTGGTGGTATTACTACGAACCAACATCTCTTGTAGATATTCTCCTTATGGGCTGTCAGCCCTCGAAGTCACGGGGGTTTGAGCTACTCAACTAAGGATGTCGGTGAAGTTCTTGCAATCTCTGGTATACACTTTATACTAATACTTCCTTTATATTATTATATAATAAAGTTCATTTCCTTCTTTTTTGCCCTAAAAGCTTTTGAACAAATCCTTGAATCAAATATGAAGGGGCATTTGTATACAATCCACTATATTTTATAAAAGACTAATCCTTATAGGTCATCGTATAACTTCTCCAAAGGCGTTTTTTCCTTTGTTAATCATTTCAAAGGTCTATCTTGGGACTATGGTTATACAAGTATAAATAAAATTAAAGGTCATAGCACAATTCTGTTGATGGATATCAAAGGTCTTTGGTTCTACAAGTATAAATTCATTTCAATGAGACTGTTTTACTGATCATATCACCCATGCAATACTTTTACACTTCAGTTTGTAATGCTTTTGTTACGTTCTCACATAACTGCAAGTATGATGGGTGTGATATGGGTAATGAAACAGTAAATTAAGGTAAGAAAAAGAAAAGTAATTTAGGTATTTTTAGGGTAGTATTGTAATTCAAGAAACCTTAAGCCTCTTTGGTAGGATATTTCTAGGAATCCTATGCCTTTGTGGTAGGATATTTTGAGGAATCCTAGGCCTCGTAAACATCTGAATTTGGATGAATTATGTTTGATCCCTTTTATTATTCTCCTTCTATAGATTTATAAGAAGAATTGGAATGAAAATACAACTTTAAAGGATAACATGCTTATCTTGGGACTCCTAATAATATATAACCCTAATGTTAACAAGACTCCTAATAATAAATAATCCTAATCCTAATAAGGCTCCATGTAATGAGATAATATATCCATGTAGAGTCTTCCTTCTTATTTGTAGATTCCTCATGTTGGCAGTTTTCCATGCAGTTCATGCTTCTCACGTCTCTGTCGGTTCATAACAACTTTTCTAAAACAAGTAGGTTTAAGTAACCTATTAGGACAATCCTTTGAGATTTGATATAAAATTAGACTTGATAACCTTCTAATGGTTCCTCATTCACTTTAATTTGATATTTGTGCAAAAAAATATGAGCGCCCACATCGGTATCCAGTGTGTCAATTTTGGCTCTCAAAGAAATTTTCAAGATGAGACACGTTTGATTATATACAGTAGTCATCCATTTCTCAACCATTTAGAGCTTGTTTTAAGTTATATTTTTGTGTTGGAAAGCTTTAGAGGTTTATATTTCATCAATAAAAGAAGCTGCTTTGAGACTCAAAAGTATTTTCTCGATTTTTGTGACCAAGGTCCTCGATCAATTGGGATCAAACAATTTTTCTATTGTTATTATGATGGTTTTTCAATATACTTCTGATTCTGGCCAAAGACTACTCAAATAAAAACAAACTTGAAATCCTGCTGAAGTATTTTTCTTTTCGCTAACAAATGATATGATTATCAGTGGTTTCTTGATGCAAAAATTCAATAGTATTCATTTTGGCCTTTTCTTTTTGAGATTGTATATTTATAAATTTTTTAATTTTGTTGGAAAAGATACATTTATTTTTTCCGTATGAAAGAAAATATATGTAAGTCCATTTTTCGAACTCTCAAAAACCTTCCTCTCATCATGTTTGATTGGAGTGAATGTTTTCTGGTTAGTTGATAGAAGTGTTTTAGCATATTGTTGACCAATCAAGTTGAGATAGAAGCCTGTGTAATAATAAATCCATTTAGTGAGTCATGCAATTCCAAACACTTGTCAAGAACATCCTTTCTTGATTTTGAAGTGAAAACATGACTTCTTTTATTTAATCATAGCGTTATGTGTGCACTTATCCTAGCCAACCCAGCACGTTATGAACATATCCCACCAGAACCAATTATGACTTGGCTAAGTTTTGTCTCAAACCCGACACAACTTCAAAACATAAGAATGAGTTCCGTAAATTGCAAAAATAATTTGGATCAGCCCCACATAAAAGCAAGGTATCTTCAGCAAATTGAAGATGAGAGGTATCAACCCCTCTCTTGACAGAGAAGCCAGACGACAATCCTCATCTCACTATGACAAACAGCAAAGGAGAAAGATGGTTCCCTTGCCTCAAGCCACAAGATTTGCTAAAGAAGCTTGTGAGAAAGCCGTTCACCAAAATTGAGAAATGGCTATCCATAAGCACCACTTCCCACCAAACCCGCACCTTCTCAGAATGTACAGTAGAAAATCCAAATAACCATGATTATAAGCATTTTCTAAGTCCATTGTACAAATAACCCCTGGTTCTTCTGATCTCATTCTGCTATCAATGCATTCATTGGCAATAAGAATAGCATCAGGATCTAATTACCTCAGATGAATGCATTATGTGATGTAGAATAATCTTCTCTAATACTATCTTAAGCTTCTTCTTTATAATCTTAGCAATAATCTTGTAAATGCTACCCACTAGATTGATCGGGCGAAAATCCTTGGGGTCGACAGCCCTTGGAATCTTCGAAATGAAGGTGAGGAACGTAGCATTAATGCTTGTCTCAAACTTACCATTAGCATGGAAATCACGAAAGACCTTCATGATGTTCTCTTTCAAAACAACCCAACAAGCTTGGAAGAACGCTATAGAGTTCATTAGGGCCCGACGCCTTGTCACCATTCATTGCTTTCACAACCTCCCACACCTCAAAATCTCTCTCTAGCCAGCTAGCCTCAGCCTCATCAATATAATCAAAGGAAAGACCATCCACCACAAGCCTCTAATTGAACTGCCCGGTAAACAACTTCTTATAAAACTAGACGATGTGCTTGTTGATCTCCGATCGGTTGGTAGAAACTGTGCCATCAATCAAAAAAGAGTCAATGGTGTTCCTTCTTCTCTTGGAGTTTGCCATTATGAGGAAAAACTTCATGGACTTGTCACCCTCCCTGAGCCACAAGATCATATATTTTTGCCTCGAGCTCACTTCCTCCATGAGACTGGACCCTTCTAATTTGCTAACAAATTTTTCCTTCTTCATACTCTCCTCAACACCTATTGCCCTCCCTTCTTCAATGATACCAAGAAAACTTAGCCCTTCCAAAAGGATCTTCTTCTTCGTTTTTACATTGCCAAAAACCTCATTCCATATCTTTAACTCAACTTTCAAAGTCTTGAGCTTGGTAGCTAAAATGAAGCTAGGAGAGCCTTGGAAAAGGCAAGATTTTCATCACTGTTCTTGTCTACAAAACCCTCAGACTTTAGCCACATATTTTCAAATTTGAAGGACCTAGTACCCCCTATGAAAGTCACCACAGTCGAGGAGGATTGGGAAATGATCCGAGCAAAGTGTAGGAAGCCTCCTTTGTGACACACAAGTAAACTGAGCTTCCCATTGTGCAGAGACCAAGAATCCATCAATTTGGATCAAGAGGGAGATTCCTGATTATTTGACCTGGTAAACTTTCCTCCACAAGAGGGAGGTCCATCAGCCCCTGCTAAAAAAATGAAACCAGAAAACTCCACCATAGCTGCCCATAAGCAAGCTTCACCCAATCTCTCGCTAGGGAATCTAGTAACATTGAAATCACCCCCAATCCATCAAGGCAAATTCGACCAGCTGACTAAACTAGCCAACTCATCCTTTATCCCTATTGGAATTAGGGCCTTAGACTCCTGCAAAAGCCCAAGTGAAATGATCCTCAACATTTCTAAGGTGATAGCCAAGGAGAAGTCCCCCCCCCCCTTGTCGACCTTCTCCACCGCCCTCCTATCCCACATAATCAAAACACCACCTGAGGCCCCTTTGGAATCCAACCAATACCAATCCACATGATGGCAACCCCATAAACTACATACAACACTATGAGACATGACTTCAAGCTTAGTTTCTTGAAAACAAACAATGTCAACCTTCCACTCTCTGAGTAAATTTCTCACCCTTAGACATTTATCTTGTAATGACTTAGGGAAAGCGTTAGTCACATCTACGCTATTAGCCTATCACCCTAAAAAGACTAGTCAATTTGAAGCTTCTTTAGAATTACTTATAAAGAGTTTCACGCAGTAAGTAATATGGGACTTAGTACCCATGAGTGTCTTTATAAATCACCCACTCTATGTGGATTACTCATCTTTCCAATATAGGACCAATGTGTTACGCTCTGATACCATTTGCAATGGCCCAGGGAAAATCACATTTGCGCTATCACTCTAAAAGGATTAGTCAATTTAGAGCTTCCATAAATCACTTATAAAGTTTAGTTTCACCTAATAAGTAACCAGTGCGGGACTTAGCTCACATGAGTGTTTTTATAAAGCATTCACTCTATGTGGACTTCTTATCTTTCTAATATGGGACCGGGGTGTTACATATCCCCCTCATTCAACCCTCTCACATTCCATGATAACAATTTAGGCTTCATAACAAAACTGCTAACCCCTTATCCTTACCTTTACCACGGCTTGAGCTCGCACCTTTTGAATCTTAATTGATGGATCACTCCAACCTTCTTAACTCCCTATTGTCTTTATTTATGCCTTTGTTTAGAACTAGAGGATGAGCTCTATTGATGACACCGAGCTTCAATTTAGTTGCCCATTAGAAGAGCTAAAAAATGCTCCTCAAAGCCCACACTCTAGATCTCCATAACTTTATGGATTTTCTTCGTTCTTTGCACCACCCAATATGAGCACTCAAAACTTGAGCCACCTGAGTTCCCCAACACAGTAAGGGGTAGGAACTTAGAAGGGTGTAGAGAGAGCTTTCACCCCATTGATAAGATCCACAACTCCGTTTCCCCCGTCACACCTCATATCCTTTAAGCATATGATGTCTCGATACTTCATCAACATGGACGATGTGATTTTATTTTGCTTGGTTTTAATAAGCTGGGATAATTTCCTAAATTCTAAATATTAAAGATTTTTTTTTTGTTTTTCATTTTCTTCTTTGAAAATGCTCCTAATTGGTATCCAGGGGCTTCAATAAGTTTTTAATTGTTTTATTCATGATTTACATATGTTCTCTTAATTTTTAGGATTATAGTCTGTAGTTGAAAAAGTTTTGGCACACAACAATAGTTTGGCATACTTTCATATTGAAAGTTGGTCTTCTGTTTACTTTAGAGGTGCTTGAAACTTGAACTTTTATGTTGCGTGCTTGACATAATAATTCAGTCAACAGAGCACAAAATGACATTAGTTAACTTTTTTATAAAGGTGAGGAAACTCAAATTTAAATTTAAAAACATTTCTTTGATATCTATTTCTGTACAAACGTATTGCTATATTTGAAACTTAAAGTATTTTTTGCATCTGCAACTGAACTGCTAAACTAGTATTATTCACTCAATACAATTGTTTAATTATTAATGACCACATATTGGACTTTTAGGTCTTGGCCTTCTCGTTTTTCAACTTTCTTTATATCCATACGTGGAGAGACTTCTTGGGAGCATTATGGTAGTTCGCATCGGTGGTGTAAGTTTTCAAACCTCCGAAGCAGATATGTATTTCACCTTTGTTTTTGCAAAATATATTTTCCTTGCATTTTTGGGCTTATAAATCCCATATACAGGTTGTATCCATACCTTTGTTAGCAAGTTTCCCATACATAGCTTTGTTATCTGGATTGAGCCTCTCCTTCGTGGTAAATTTTGCTTCTGTGGTGAAGAATGTCTTATCTGTAAGTGCACATATATCTTGAAGATCTAATTCTATTTTAACAATTCACCAAATTTATTATATTAAACCAACATTTTCATTTATCTTTTATTTGGTCGCATCTTCTCTCTTTTCATTGTTATGACTTTGAAGATTAATGACATTAAAATCCAATGTTGTATCACTTCCAATATTTTTGTGAGGTGGTTATAAATGGGTATCATATTTGTAAACATTGCTTTGAACTCTTGATATATTGGCCGTATTGGTATTTCTTTGTGCAACAAGCTGTATGGCCAAATGAAAGGTTAAGGTTTGCTTTTAGTTATGTGCTAATTGCTTAATTCATTAGGGGTAATAAACTATGGGTATCAGGGGTTAGGTTTTACATAGAGCAAGGTGTAAGCAATGGGGAAGACGAGAGGATTTTAATACTATGTATGTTAGCGAGCTGTATGCATTTCCGCTAAACCTAGGACGAAACAAGAATGTGCAATTAACCTTTGTATTGATTAGCAAACATTTACAGTTTTTAGATGCCATACTATATCAATGCATACAGAAATTGTACTTCAATTAACAAGCAAGAATGCGTTAACTATCGCACAATTATTTTGTATAGAACGGAACAACAAAATAGAATGTAGGGAAGCATTTACGATAGCTGATTAAGACTTCATATTCCAAGATAAATTAGGTTCATTGACTCCTTTTGTAGTTTTTGGGTATTTAAACTAGTTAATGTTTCTTTATAAGCAGGTGTCCATCATTACTGCCTTGTTTCTTCTGCAAAACGCAGCTGTGGTATTCTTCTCTCCTTAGTTTATATGCTGTCTGCTATTAATAATTTCTTTCAAGTGGTGATAAACTACAAGACTCGTCTAATGTCAATTCAACTGTACATTGAACAATAGGAGCAACATCAAAGAGGAGCTGCTAATGGCATCGCTATGACAGCAATGTCTCTATTCAAAGCAGCTGGTCCAGCTGGAGGTGGTGTAATGTAAGTCTCCTCTAAATTTGTTTGCTTTTATTTTACTTATAGGTGATGGTGAAATCCATTTATGGACCATAATAGGGGTTTACATTGTCAAATGCTGAGTTATAGATTATCTTTCACTACAATATTTATTTTTTAGATTATTTTATAAACTATTAATATTGATTTGATAATAGATGTAGTGAAGTTTATTCTTTTGGCCTTATTTTTCTTTTTGGGTAGTTTATATCTATATTGATAATATTTTCATAAGATGAGTATCAAGATTACCAATTGGAGTTTTGTGGGTGAATTAGCTGACATTTGTTTGCAAGTAGGTTTTGGGTTAAACTAAAATACCCTTAATGCAATTGATATAACTATGCTAGGAACATAGGATAGTTTTGCTAGACATTGAAATATAAAATGGTCATGATCCATTTAATTAAAAATGTTTGTATGGTTGAAAACATGAGTCTATCATCTTATGTTCCTAGAGCACTGTTGCCTCCCCGCTGTCCCCGCAGAGGAGTGCAATCATAGTACATAGGAAGTATATGAGATAAATCCTTTATTAAGGAGAAGAGACCTTAATTGATACCAATAAAAGATCTTGTATGACGATTTCAGACATATTTCTTTCATAAAGTCTGATCATGACTATGAGTAGATATCAAATCATGTACCTTACTTACAAGGAGTGGATCAAGACCTCAAGTATGAGTCTGTTGGAAAGCATTATAAGCAAGTTCATCATTAAATCTTGTCACCGAGGAGGTTTAAAAGCTTTAGAATGATTTTGGTACTCTTGTTGAGATTGAATGGACACAAGCGTCATAGCTTGCATAAAAACTATTTGAA
Organism: Corylus avellana; assembly: GCF_901000735.1. Lineage (NCBI taxonomy): Eukaryota > Viridiplantae > Streptophyta > Magnoliopsida > Fagales > Betulaceae > Corylus > Corylus avellana. Next base: position 48,502,619 of record NC_081541.1, read on the forward strand.
GAAGCTAAAGCAAGCTCTTAAGGTGAGGAGCAAAATCAAATGATAATTATGCTAAGAAGTTCATAACTTAATCAAGTTGTCAATTAGGAGTCATTTGGTTGGCTAACCTTTGAAGAGACAGATCTTGAGGCACATGAACATCTTTTATATGGTTATGAACTTTTGGTGATAGAATGTAGAGAAGATGAAACTTGAATGAGCTAGGTCAGACCAACTTGAACTGAACCTAGATTTTTGGGTTAGCTTGGGTTAGGTGTTTTCAAGCTTGGTTTGGGCCTGGGCTAAAAAATCTCAATCTCAATTTAACTTGGGCTAGGGTAGGGTAGGGTGCTACAATCCTAACTTAGCTCGTCTCCTTTTAGCAATTGTATTTGTTCATAACTTCTGATGGAATTGTTGATCATTAACTATGATGAAGACTTGTACAAGCTTTTAGATGATTAATGCCAATTTAAAAAGGAAGCTAATTCGTTGCTCCTTTAAGAAACCTTTATATTCAAGGCATAGCTTTTTGTTCAGAGAGCCAAATTGTGCAGAAATCATTTTGATCAATGATTCTGAAATGTAATATAATGTACTTGGACGAGATATGAGAGCAATCATTAGGAAAATAAAAAAATTAAACGAGGAAAAAGGTAGTGTGGGATGGTTGCTACGTATCAAAATCAACAATATAAAGAAGATGAGTTGTTAATCGAGCCCATGCTGGAGCAGGAACTTCTACACGGTTTATTAACTTCAACAAATTTAAACCATGATTGGGAACATGCTAGATGTGCTCAATCCCAATTGTTGTTTTTGAGCAGGTATTAGAAATGCCACAATGACGGAAATAAAGAAAACCCAAAAATAAGGAGTTTTCTTAGTGGTGGACATTTGGGAAAGTCAGGCTGATCTATTATTCAAGTAACAATAAAGAACAAAATGAATAAGAGGGACGGTGGTAGGGAAAAGTTCTCGTTGTGGGAGATCTTGGAACGTGCCCAAGACTCCAGTCGATTAGGTTGACTGGAGAAACAAAATAAATTTAAGATTTTGGCCCAAAAAAGAAACTGTACACGATTGAATACAGCGACAGATCACCATTGATGGAGATGAATATTTCGAATTACATTCGGTCAAAGACGACTTGAAGCATCACAAATAAACTAGGGTTTAAATGATATAGCATTCCTGATGTATTGAGTCTCATATTGGAAACATGTTACAAGTGTGAATGGTTAAGATTTGACTCCTGTATGATTCAGATTGGTATAACCATTGTGAGTATGATTGCTGTGTCTATGTTAAGGCCGTTGAAGATGGTTCTAATCATTTATGTTGTTTTACACGTATGATATGTCAATCGTTGTTAAGAGCATGTGTGAGGTTGACAAGTTGAAATCCTTGTTATGCAAGGAGTTTGATATGAAAGATCTGACCGCTGCTAGAAAGATTCTTGGTATGGAGATTCATAGGGATAGAGAGGCCAGAAAGTTATGGGTGTCTCAAAAAAATTATGTCAAGAAGATGTTCGAGAAGTTTAGTATGGACAATGCTAAACCAGTAAGTATACCTTTGGCAAATCTCTTCAGGTTATCTGCTAGTCAACTTGTCGCTAGTGCAGTATGATGTTTGATGTATTTGATTGCATGTACTGGGACTGATTTGGCTTATGCGGTCTAGCATGGTTAGCAAGTACATGACAAATCCAGGAAGAGAGCATTGGAAAGTGGTTAAATGGATTTTCAGCTACTTGAGGGAGGGATACAAGAGACTATCATATTATGTTTGCCAGATACCGAGGCTGTGTTTCTGTTGTAAGATTTGTACATAGAGATTATGCAAGTGATTTGGATGACAGAAGGTCTACTACAGGTTATGTTTTCTCACTAGAATGCGGGCCTATCTTTTGGAGATCCATGTTGTATCCGTGGCAGCTATGTCTACTACAAAGGCTAAATACATGCTAGTGGCTGAGGCTGCTAAGGAAGCTTGTGGTTAAAGGGGTAAGTCAAAGAGCTTGGTATAAAGCAAAGTGAAGTTCAGTTGCATTGTAACAATCAGAATGCCATTTACTTGGCAACGCACCAGGTGTATCATGCTAGAACAAAGCATATTAATGTGAGGTTCACAGGATAACATACCTGATTGTTATAGCTGAAGTGATACTTGAGAAAATTTGCACTTTTGAGAATGCATCTGACATGTTGACAAAGCCTATCCTACAAACATGTTAAAGTATTGTTTGGACTTGGTTAATGTCTCTCGGTGCTAGAGAGGAGACATTTTCCAACCTGGTGGTTCAAGGTTAGCCTAATGGTTGAGGCTTGTGGTTTTAGGGAGTATCACCCCATAGATCCCAAATTTGAGACTTGTTAGGTGCAAACTCCCCCTTGGGGCTACACCCCTTGGTGTAAAAACCAGTGATTTACCTTGATATGTGTAGGGAAACTTCCGAGGGTGTGGTGCATGCGTCTGAGGTTTACTCTACAAGGGTGGGTCCGAAGGGCCCTGCTTTGTCGAGGTTCCCCGTCATAAAAAAAGGAAAAAAAAAAAAGGTTGAGGCATAAGAATTTGATATCTCCAAAGGGGCTGAGTATTCGCCAAGGTGGATATTGTTAGAGATGGTGGCTCATATTCTAAATGAGAAGGTATCACTTGTCTCTAGTACGAAGGCCTTGTAGGTGGAGCAGAGCCCATGAAGCCAATACATTTTAATTTAAGTTTGATATGCCAGGTCGAATAATTGGTTTTGAGGGGGAGGTGGTAAAACCCTCCATGGTATGGTAAGCCCAAATAGCAAAAGGCGCATTGCGTTGGTAAGCCCATATAGTGCACAAGTGATCTTGAAAAATAGCCCATAAGATTAAGAAAGCTTCCGTTCGAGGGGAAGCATAAAGATGTGGTGATGAGATGTGACTTGTGAGGGGGAGATTGTTGAGTTTCCACGTATGAGTGTTGAAAGATTGAGTCCCACATTTAAAACATGTCACACGTATGAGTTATTAATATAACATAGTTGGGTCCAAACTCATAGGTTTAAGCATTTGGGTTTGGATTCAACTATGCTATAGTAATTACTCACACTTGTAACATGTTTTGAATGTAGGATTTGACATTTTTACACTCCATGCGTATACTCAACACAATGTAGTAAAACTCTTTTTAAAAATTCAGTTAGGGTTTGAAAATAAGTTCAAATTGGGTTTAATCTTGCATATTATCTAAAGAAACGGAAAAAGAAAAATTTGTGACTTCTTTTCATGAACCATTATCATGATTTTAAATAGCATGAAAGAGAGTTCTTCAATACTTTCCAATACATATCAAATATTTCATTAATGAATTTGAAAATTGAAAGACAAGATTTTTAACTTTTGAACCAAGTCCTTACTCTAGAATAATTTTCTATGAGCGCTCAATCTAGATTAAGAACAACATAGAATTTTTATTGTAAATGAACATGTGTAGAGGACTGACTATAATGAATCAAGACTAAAATTGGTCCTACTTATGTTTTAATTGATATATGAATTAAGCATCCTTGCATTCTATAACTGTTTATTAGTTTAACATAAAACTGACAGACAGTCTTGAAAGGCAAGACTGTTTGGTAGCATGTATTCTCTGTATCAATTGTATCCTACTTTTGAGACATTTTTCATACTAACACTGGAGTACATCTCATATCCTTGCACGTGCTTCATAGATTTGATTAATTTTGCATGGTATCATGACCAATCTATTGGGAGTAAAGTAGAGCATATACATGAAATATTCGTGTAACATAGATATCATTTACATTGTTTTGCAGATTGCCATATTTGTATTAAATTTGTTTACTACATACCCTTTTATATAGAGATGAGACTTCCAAATTATATCATTCATTCGGATATCTTGTCTATGTAGATTTTCTTGGGCACAAAAGCGTCAAGATGCTGCTTTCTTTCCAGGTATACACTCATCTGAAACCTAAGGGAAATCCTACGTCTGCATATGTATGTCACATTCAGAGGTGATTGTTATTAATTAGTGGGTCAACAAAAAATGACCTTAGAAAACTCAAACAATTCTATTCAAATTAAAGAGTTGTTAGGGGTACTACAACTTTTACTATAAGTCTCTTAGAAATTGATGTGGCAATCTAAGTGACACTTACTACGTCAACCACTAAAACATAGAGTGCCATATGATTGTCTTGTCTAAGTGACGCTCATTTTTATACAATGTGGACTACCACGTGAGTTTGTAAGTTGTAATACTCCAAACCTTTTTGCAAAAGATATTATCAACTGAAATAACGGGCTCTTTCATTCCTGGGAAGAAAAATGCTTCATAAGAAATAAAAAACATGCGAACTTTCTCAATAAGTGTTGTCTGCATGTATCTTTGCATAACCATTACTAGCTACTTGCTCTAATTGCCATGATGAGCCTGATAATCATTAACGTCAATGCATTATTAGCGCTAGTGTTGTTATTGTTACAATGTGAGTTGAACAATTTCCATGGTTTCTCTAACCAATATTTTATATGAAGATACATATTACGCATGGTCTTCTTTTTAATTATAACCTATCACTCATGTTTCTAGTGGATGACCTAATTTTCTAAGTGATAAGCTACATGTAGATTTTCAATTCATGATTTCACCCTCCATCCTATGTTTTTTTGGGTGGAAGTACCATTTTGAAAGTTCATTGGCTTGTTTATGATCTGCTTTGCTCTTTGAATGATTCCATGTTTCTTGTACTTATTGGATGAAAAATGTAAGTAATGAGTTTCACCAATACAGTACTCATAGAGTGATCTTAATTGACAATTTGTGAGACTGAGCAACTTTGCAATTGATGTTGAAATATAGGTGACCAGATGGTTTTCTTCATCTTGAATGTGGTTGAGGCAATTGGAGTGTTGATGACATTCAAACCATTTCTTACTCAGAAAGTAAAGGCCATTAGATGAATGTGATTAAATCTCATGAAATTGTTGAAGAAGATTCTCAAGACAGCCATTGATTCTTCCTTGTAGCGGTAGATCATTGGATGCATTATATTCCAGATTGATGATGATCACCCATTTGGTCAGTGCAATATATAAATAAAAGAAACCATTATGTAAATAAAAGAAACCAATGCTATAGCCATTAATGTCTGATATCATTGAAATATTCTTAAAGTTTTCCTTAAATTGTTTCTTTTCCACACATTGTTATTAAACAGATTGTATCATAATTTAATAAAGTGACTGCTGCATCTAAATCTTTTTAATGCCTCAATCTCCACTAGTTTCCCAGAAGTCATGAGGATAGACTTTAAGGCAAGGTGCAAAAATGTGGGCAGAACACAAAGCACAATACTTGTATACTTGAACGCCCAATACTTTCCATAGCCCATCCAATCCCAGATTTGGGTTGTTAAACCTATTGACATGTACGGTAGGGCATGTCAAACGAGAGTAAGGTGATACAACGTTAATTAATTAGACAATAAGTTTATGGACGGACTTATTTGAAACTGTAATTTTTTGAAATTGAAAACCGAAGGACTAAATAATTGCATGAAAACTTAGGACCAAATTTTATTTTTCCCAAAAGAAAAAATAAAAGATAAACGATCTTGAATTTGTTGATTTTGCGCACAAACACTGAAAGTAAAACCCTCTTTAAGCTTGTTGATTCAGTGAAAATACCTGCAATAAAGGTATCGACAATTAGTTGATACAAGAGACTCAAAAGTTGGAAAAATAATAGAAATATCTGAATAAATTGTATTCACCAAAACATACTTATGCCCAAATAAAGCCACAAGTTGCCCTTGAATAAACTACAAGTCTTGATCCTAAGAGAAAAGTCTGGCTCTTTAGGTTTCTCTCGGGAAGTTTAAAGGTGACAGTGTAAAGTCTTCAACCGGTGATCGGCTGAGGAATATAGCAAGATAGTTATAGTCAGGAATCAGTAGGGCAGGAAATGGTGGAGGAATTGGCGATCATGTGTGACAGAATATCTCTTACTGAGGGGGAGAAGGAAGGAATTACAATAGTGGAAGGGGAGATTGAGGATATTAGGGAGAAAGGTGCACGATGTATTGTTGGTAGGATTGGTTCGGAAAAGCGAATCAATAAGGAAGCTTTTAAGTTGATGATCAGGAGGTTATGGAAGATTGTGGGAAGTATTGTCTTTAAAGAATTGAAAGATAATATGTGGATCTTTGAGTTCTCTATCGTAGAAGATAAGTGCAGAGTGCTTGAAGGAAGACCGTGGTTGTTTGATCGTTATATTTTGATTTTGAATGAATTTGATGGTAGTCCTCCATCTCAGATCGATTTTTCCAAGTCTCCTTTTTGGATTCAAATTCATGATATGCCTTTGGTCTGTATGAATGGCGGGGTAGGACGTAAAATTGGAGAGTCTCTGGGCGAGGTGTGGGATGTGGATGTAGCCGGTGATGGGGTTGGATGGGGAAGTTTCTTGCGGGTTCGGGTCCTTCTTGATTTATCAAAACCGCTTGAGCGAAGGAGATCCCTTCACGTTGCTGGGAAAATGCATTGGGTTACATTTAAATATGAAAAGTTGCCTCTTTTCTGTTTTACTTGTGGTCGTATTCTTCATGGCCCAAGGGGTTGTCCTGATTTTAATGTGGGACGTATGGGTGATAAAACATTTGACAAGAAATGGGGGGTGTGGTTGCGAGCAGATGGTTACAAACGTTTACTTGGGGATGGTGAAAGGGGGTTGGTTTCTGGATTCAGGGAACATGGTAGATATCCAACTGGATATGGTGGTGTGGAGCATGTGGGGGAGCGTTCTTATCTGGGAAAAGATGGTGATAGCCAATTGTCTTCTGCTGGCGGTAGAGCAAATCATGATGGTGGTGATCTGGGTAAGTCTTATCTCCTGGCTTCTGAGGATGGGAACGGTATTAGGCGAGTTGGTCGGATTGGAGATAATGACTATAGTGCTGAAAATCTGGAAGCGACATATTCCAATAAGTTGAAATTGGGTGATCATTCATGTCCAGAAAGAGATGGTGGCAGGCAGGAGACTATTTCTGCTGGTAGTGCTAGTGCCGATGGTGGAGCTCCGGTTGATTTCTCTATTCCGGCTTCGGAGGCGGTTAATGAAGAATGCCGAGATTCTAGGAGTGGGAATTATGATAACTGCTCTGGGGGCGTATCTCCAGCATCTCCTAGATTTGTGGTTGCAGCGAAAAGGATCTCTCAGTTGGGACATGTGGCTAGTGTGGGATGTACGGATAATTTGGAACCTTTACATGAGTTGAAGTTAAATTCTGGTAGGTCCGAGCCAATACTCTCTACTGAGGGGGAGTATCTTCTGCGTGGAATGGAACCGTCTAGGAGTCATGGTATACAAGTGGGTGATGCTAAGTGGTTACAGGATATTCCCCAAATTAAGGGGAATGTTTCCTTGGATGTCCAGCGAACCGCACCTTTTTTCTCTATGGAGGTGGGCCTAACTAAGGGTTCTATGTTAAGCAGGCAGGGGGTTGACGTGGTAAAGGAGAATAAAAAGAGGCCCATCAGGAAAATACACAAGGTCCAACAGAAGGGAAAGCAAGTGGTGGGGTCATTCAGCCGGGGTCAGAGTGGGCCAATTATTTCTGAAGTTGCAACTCTGTTAGAGAAACATCTCTCCCAGGACAGAATATGTGACATTCCATTTTCCAAAAGAGACAGAGATTACGTAGGAGAGGATGAATTGCAGAACGAGATCCCTGATGGTTCAGTGAGTCCGAAGGGGAAGGTAAGGTTGGGGAAGAAAGGGAAATGGCAGGGGGATGCACCAGAGGTCAGTATAAGGAATTTGGCGGAGGCTGTCACACAGCCCCGCCAATCTCCATGAGTATATTGAGTTGGAATTGCCGGGGGCTTGGGAACCCTTGGACAATTCGTGATCTTTGCCGTTTGGTCAAAGAAAAGAAACCCAAGATGGTTTTCCTTATGGAAACCAAACTAATGGCCCATCGAATGGAAACTGTTAAAGCTAAGGTGGGGTTTGATAATTTGTTTGTGGTTGATAGTGTCGGTCGAAGCGGAGGATTGATGTTGTTGTGGAGTGATGACATTCGGGTGGATATACAAAATTTTAGTAGACGACATATTAATGCTGACATCACAGAAGAGTCAAATGGTCAACATTGGAAGTTCACGGGCTTCTACGGTCATCCTGAAGTGGGGAAACGTTGTGAGGCTTGGAGTCTCCTCCGCCATCTCCGGTTTTTTTCTCCCATACCTTGGCTATGTGTGGGGGATTTTAATGAAATAATGGATGAGTCTGAAAAGTTTGGTGCCGGTACGAAGCCAAGGGGACAGATGTCTGTTTTTCATGATACATTGGAAGTATGCAATCTGGAGGACCTTGGGTATTGGGGCTCAAAATACACTTGGTGTAATATGAGGGCTGGGGGACAATTTATAAAGGAGAGGCTAGACCGTGCCACGGCTAATGTACAATGGCGGGATTTATTCCCAGTGACGAAGGTAGAAGTTTTAGCTAGTAGGTGCTCTGATCATACTCCAGTATTCATCACGTTCCAAAAGACTAGTAGAGGAATGAATTCACATCACAGGAGGTTTATGTATGAAGCTATGTGGGGGAAACAGCAGCAGGCCCGTGATTTACTTAAAAAAGTTTGGAGAGTTAAAACTCCAGGGGTAAGAATATGGAGGGAGGTTTGCTGTAAAATTGAAAAGAGTAAGAAGGTGCTTTTGAGGTGGAGAAAAGTGCAGCAAGGACCCACAGAGGGAGCTATTGTTAGTAAAACTAAAAATCTGCAGAAACTACAAGAGGTAGAGGGGCTCCCAGACTTGGCTCAAATCTGAGTGGTACAGAAAGAAGTTAATGCTCTTCTAGAACAGGAGGAGTTACAATGGCGACAAAGAGCTAAGGAGCATTGGTTGAAGGAGGGGGACAAGAACTCAAAGTTTTTTCATGCAAGTGTTAAACAGAGAAGAAGGACTAATAAAATCAGTAGTATCCTTGATGAAAGAGGCCAACTTCATAATAACCCGGATGCGGTTGAGGGTGCTTTTATTCAGTACTATACATTCCTTTTTACCTCTACTACCGCCGAAGGTATTCATATGTGTTTGGAGCCATTACCGAGTAGTGTTACAGAGGGTATGAATGAGAATTTGCTGCGGATGTTCACAAGGGAAGAAATCTGTGAAGCTATGTCTCAGATGGCTCCTTTGAAGTCTCCAGGACCAGATGGTTTACCGGTATGTTTTTATCAAGATAATTGGGCAGAGCTAGGTGATGAGGTATGTGAAGCAGCTCTCCAATTTTTTAATTCTGGTGTTCTTGAGGAGAATGTTAATTTTACGCATATAGCTTTGATTCCTAAAATCCGAAATCCTACTAGAGTCACAGAATTCCGACCCATAAGTCTTTGCAATGTACTCTACAAGATTTTGTCTAAAGTTTTGGCAAATAGGTTGAAAACTATTTTGCCTCACATTATTTCTGGTACTCAAAGTGCGTTTATCCCGGGACGCCTGATTTCTGATAATATCTTAGCTGCCTATGAAACCTTACATACAATGCATTCTCGTATGTGGGGTAGAGTAGGGTACATGGCTCTAAAGCTTGATATGAGTAAGGCGTATGACCGGGTGGAATGGGGGTTTTTGGAGGAGGTCATGAAAAAGATGGGATTTGCATCTAGATGGGTTGGTTTGATTATGGCTTGCATTACTTCGGTTAAATATTCCATTATCATTAATGGTCAACCGGTGGGTCATATTAGTCCGTCAAGAGGGATAAGACAAGGGGATCCTCTTTCCCCTTATCTTTTTCTTCTTTGTGCGGAGGTTTTGAGTTGTCAATTTCAGCGGGCTGCAGTTTTGGGGCAGCTAAAGGGGGTTCCCACATCCTTAGGTGGACCAAGGCTTAATCATTTGTTCTTCGCAGATGACAGTTTAATTTTTTGCAAGGCTTCCCAAACAGAGTGGCAACGTTTATCTGATTTGCTTGATTTGTATGAGAAGGCTTCCGGGCAAAGACTTAATAAAGATAAAACGGCTGTCTTTTTTAGTAGAAATACTAGTAGGGAGGCAAGGGAATGTATTCTTAATCTGACAGGAATTCCAGTTTCACATCGTTATGATAAATATCTGGGGCTGCCAGCTTTGGTGGGAAAATCTCGAGTTGGTGAATTTTGGGATATTATTGATCGTGCACGTAAGAGGGTATTGAACTGGAAGAATAAATTTCTATCTCTAGCTGGAAAGGAAATTCTATTGAAAGCAGTGATTCAAGCGATCCCAACTTATAGTATGAGCATCTTCCTTTTACCCAAGACTTTATGTAGGGAGTTGAATAGTATTATGCAAAAATTTTGGTGGGGGCATAAGGATAATGATAAGAAAATTCATTGGATGAATTGGGAGAAAATGGGGTTTGCCAAGAATAAGGGTGGTATGGGTTTTCGTGATCTTATGGTCTTTAATAGAGCTTTACTTGCAAAACAATGCTGGAGATTGATTCAGTTTCCAGAAAGTTTGGCAGGACAAATCATCAAAGCAAAATATTTTCCTAGGGGTTCACTGCTTAAAGCTAAGTTGGGAAGCAGACCCTCTTATGCTTGGAGAAGCCTCCTTTCAGCTAAGGATGTGCTTACGGAGGGATTATTGTGGCGTATTGGAGATGGGAAATCGGTGCGAATTTGGGGTGATAAATGGTTGCCCACCCCCACTACGTTTGAAGTGCAATCTCCATGTATGAGGTTGGCGGTAGATGCAAAAGTTGAATCACTGATAGATTGGAATTTGGGGGGCTGGAACACAACGCTTATCTATGAGGTTTTTTTGAATGAAGAAGCAGAAATTATCTGTAATATTCCGATTAGTCGATATGGATATCCGGATAAGTTAATTTGGAGAGCTACTACATCAGGTATGTTCACAGTGAGAAGCGGGTACCACATGGAAAAAGAGCGACAGGTATTACAAATGGGAGAGGGCTCGGGTGGTTCTGGATATACGACTCTGTGGAAAAAACTTTGGCAATTGCAGGTCCCAAACGCAGCGAAGGTTTTCTTGTGGAGAGCGTGTAGTAACATACTTCCTACCAAAGATAACCTTTTAAAAAGGAAAATTGTTCAGGAGGATGGATGTATTTTTTGTTGCAGAGCTACAGAATCTGTTGTGCATATATTATGGGAATGTCCATCGGCGATGGATGTTTGGAGTGCTAGCTGCTGCAGTTTACAAAAAAGTCATGTTTTCTCTGATTCTTTTATGGACATCTTTGCTGGACTGGTGGAGAGATGCAGCACCCATGATCTAAATTTATTTGCTCTCACTGCAAAGAGAATATGGGCTAGGCGGAATACTGTTGTCCATGGAGGTGAATTCCTGCATCCTTGTAAAATTGTGCAGGAGGCTAACTCCATGCTATCTGATTATCATGGGGCATTGTGTGTTACATTGGAGGGAGAAGGGAATCAAGTAGTAAGGAATGTTGTGCAGTGGAAGAATCCTCCAGTTGGTTAGTACAAAATGAACTGGGACGTGGCTTTAGACAATATTCATAAATGTATGGGCTTTGGCATGATAGCTCGTGATGTTCAAGGACATGTTATAGCAGCCCAGAGCAAACGTATCAGTGTATTCCAGGCTCCAGTTGTTGGTGAAGCTATGGCAGCTTTGGAAGCGGTGGAGTTTGCTAGGGAGGTGGGGTTACAAGAAGTCATCTTAGAAGGAGATTCTTTACAAGTTGTCCAAGCCTTACAAAAAACAGAGCAGAACTGGATTCCCTATGGGCATATTGTGGAAGATGCTAGATTGATTTTGAATACACGTAGGAGCTGGTTGGTGCAACATGTAAACCGCGAAGCTAATGGAGCAGCTCATGTGCTAGCTAAGAATGCTCTTAGTGGTCCTTCTGAGCGAATTTGGTTGGAAGAGATTCCTTTATGTATTTATGATATAGTTTCTATAGAGCAACATGCTCTTTCTGTTTAGAGCGTTATGGCTCTAAATGTTTCCTTATTCTAAATGAATGAAATGATATTCTCATTTGACAAAAAAAAAAAAGTCTTGATCCTAAGATTATTTGAAAAGGATAGAAATTTCCTCCAAACCGGTATGGAGGAAATATTCTCTAACCCATGTAAAATAGTGTCAAGTGTTTATAAATATTTAAAAAGTACATTAAATTCTTAACCTCATTAATAACAGTTTACTAATTTAGACTAAATTTAATGTGCATTTTAAATGTTTATTATAGACACTTGGTATTCTTTTACATGACTTGGAGGATATTTCCTCCGATTTGAAGGAAATTTTTGTCGGTTTGAAAATTCTAATGGAATTAAATAAGGATTCCTAATCCTTAACGGACAAAGATTCATAATTATTACATATAAAGACTCATGATCTTTAATGAAGAAGAATTCCTAATTGTTAGGAATAAAGACTTTTAATCCTAATGAACAAGGACGCATAAAATAAGGACTTTAAAACTCTTGGTAAGTGATCCCCACGTCTATTTATTTGAGTTCCCTGTATCACAACAACATGTAATTTTGGTGATGTGTTTTGCATCAACACAATGATTTAGGAACGATGAATCTAGATAGATGCCAAAGTTTTTCAACCGCTTGTCTGATTGGGACTTGTTGAGCCTGTGGATCTGACACCTGGTCCATCAATCAACCGACTCAAGAACAACTATATGGTACCACACTGGATCCCTTCCTATGGCACGTCAGCAACTGTCCCCATGATTCCTGGCATGAGGCAATTGCACGGAAGAGTCATAGGATGTAGGGAACACTGCAACAAGGAAGTCTCCAATAAAGGCATCGCTTTGGGCAAATGGTTAAGACAAATCCGCTATAAAATGCAGTAAACATCATGTAAAAAGGGACTTTCGTTTCCTGTGGATTACCTTTTTTTATTATTATTTTTTCTTTTAAGTTACTCTGTTTGATTCATTCTAACTTAAACATCAGAGTTATCTCTCAACCTCCTCCAGCAAACTCTTTTACTAAGCTATTCTCTCCTTGTAAGTACTTTCAATTGTTACCTCAACACGGGAAAACATGTTCTAATAGTTTAATATATGTGGGAACCGAGAGCAGTTCCTTGATAAAAGACCAAAATGTCAACTACATGACCAAGGAATGCTCGTGGCAGTGATGGTATAACCTCTGACCCACTTGGCATGTGTGATGCCCCAAAACATTAAAACCCTAAAAAGAAAAAGAAAATACCACTACTTAAAAGCAACCATTTTTGTATAACAATCTCTCAATGATCCCTTAATTGCAAAAGTGTTTTAGAAACTTCATATTTGAAAAACAGCCAACAAACGCAACCTTTGTTTTTGGTCGAACATTTGATGGGAGACCACCGAACATTCAAGCTTAACTCCTAACATGAACGTTTGACTAGGGACCACACCAAATGTTCGACCTGCAACCCTAGACCCACTAAGTAATAGTACACCGAACATTTGAGCATAGTACCAAATGTTCGATGACAGTCTGAAAATCAATTTTAACCCATTATCCACCTTTTCAACTTTATGCACGTCTGTCCCCTATAAATACCACCCCTCCTCGTCCTAGGCTTCACATCTATACCAAAAACCCTAGTCCTATAGTGAGAAGATATTTTAGAGAGACAAGGAGAAGATTTTGAAGAAGGTTGCCATCTCTAAGGTAAACCCCTCTGTGCTAAGTTAGTTTTCATATTGATCTTATGATTTTCATGCTTCTCACAAAGTTTTAGAGTGCCATGATGAGTTTGTGTTATTATTCTCTTTAAAAAGCAAAAAAAGATTTCAAACGTCTTAAAAAATACCTCTTGTTTTCTTAAGCTTGCATGATATTATAATTTGCTATCTTTGTATGAACGTATTAAGAGCCTAGAATGAGATTTGTTACGTAATGATTTGAATATAGGAGCTTTACATGCATTTTGGCATCCTAACCAAACATTCCTTGCATTATGACTGAACCTTTGTCCTCGAGTCCGAATGTTTGACCATAAGCTAGAACGTTCGAACATTGTTCAAAATGAGTAAAATTAGGGTTTTGTAGCCTTCTAGCTAGTTTGCTTCTCGGTTAAGACCTTATGTGTTCTCTAGTACTATGCGTATTGATAAACTATGTTTCGTTATAGCAAGAACTTGAAATGTCTAAGGATTTGAGCGAGTATATAAGGTAAGCAGGGGCAGAACTCATATTTGTGGTGTGGGAAGACAATTTTTCTTTTTCTTTTTTGTTAGGGGAATGGACGAACTTATATAAATACAAAAGCACATAGATACACATAATCTCTTTATATGTGTGTTTGTGCACTTTTGTATAAAATAAAAGCATATAAGTCTTACATCTAATCTCATGATATCACAAATACACAATAACATAAATAACTACCAAAATAGCTTAGAAAAAAAAAAAAAAAAAACTAGCTTAATAAACTAAACACGATCTATAGGATCCAAGAAAAATGGTACCTTTGATCATGAACTATTTTTCCTAACAATCCCATGAAGCCCTAAATAATAATAATGCTAAGAGTTTAGTCAAACAATGGTGCAATCATAAGTGATTAAACCATTGAACTTATGATGTCAAAACAAATATTGTAAACCTAAATGACGAAAAATAAGTGCTAAAAAAACTGATTGTTGGTTAGAAGCCACTCAAAGAAGTCAAACCATTTAATTTTTTCTTTCACATATTCAACTAGAGTCTCAAATCAAATATTATTATTATTATTATTTTTTTTTTTTTTTGGGCGCAAAACTAAAATAAAAAAAAATTAAAAGGGACACAAATATTATTTTGGGGGGACAAAATTATAAAATAAGTATACTTCTAAGGAAATTTAAGAAAATTTGTAAAGATTTTGGGGGGACATTCGTCCCCCTATCCCTAGTTGTAGTTCCGCCCCCTAGAGGTAAGTAAATACTTGCAATTGTTTTCATAAAAACGTGTGATAAGAGGAAACTGAAGAAAATAATAATAATTATAAAACTAAGGGCACATTTGATAACAAGGAATAAATTCACAAGAAGAATTCTAGAACTATGATGATGTAACAGTTTTAACCAAAGTCTTTGTTATATATATATATATATATATATATATATATATATATATATTAGTTAAAATTGTTACGTCAGCAGCAATGTGAAATAATTGTAGAATAAAAATGTAATATATAAAATTACTCAATCTAAAAATGGAATAGCTATTTTGTTATTTGGTTGCACTATCATTCTTGGGAATACCTAAATGATCTTTTATTGTGCATTTGGAAATGTGAGACCGAGAGTTTGTGTAGTATTTCTCATCTCTAAAAGTAATATATATATAGGCACCAAAAAAAAAAAAAACTAAAGATACCACAATTGAAAGGCTCAGAGAAGAATACTTAGTATAGGTGTGGTGTGGTAGAAAAGAATTTGGGTGGGATGGGACCCACCTGCAACATAACCATACACATCATTTCCTTCAAGATAATGCATAATTTGGGTACCTTAAACTAAGAATATATTTGAAATTGTGTTGGGAAATAACGATTTTAAAGTTAAAAAGAGTTATAAGTGCATTTTAGCCATTTTTAGAGTAGAAAAAAAAGTTAAATAAATACTTTAGGAGTTTCTTTACCAATCAAACCAACTTTTTGTTGGATACAACATTTTTAGGTACTAAAAGTATTTTTTAAACTGTCTAACGCAATCTCAAACGCCCATTATCACTATCACAAGCAAGCTTAACATGAATGGACTGATGAAGTGATGGCAAGGGAGTCGATGAAAACAGAAATTTGGGAAATGGAAGAAGAAGAAGAAGATGCAGATGGTTTGGTAGCTGTCATACATACCATAGAAACGTCTGTTTACTGTTCTATTTATAGAAAAAAAATATATTACAAACAACATTATCGAAGTACATGGCATGTTACAACCAACTATTTGGAATATGTAAATTTAATCTGTTATGATGTTATGCATCATTTGACTATTCAAATATATCTGTTACATATTTAAGTTTGACTTTGTCGATGAGGATTAGAAACATCCTTATCTCCAATACGTACGGAGCATAAGCATTTATATATATATGTAGACAAGAATTTATAGAGATCGGAAAAACAAATTAATGGGTGGGATAATAATGGGAGGGCAATGTCTCCCATTTGTGGCGCATGTGATAAGAGGAAAATGGTTTGCATTTTATGCAGCAATTAATGATGGTGATGGCCGGGAGTGGAACATCCTACATCTATAATCTCTACAACCAGCAGATTGAAGATAATCTTGGATATGACGAAGCTGGAATGAGTAAAATAGCTTATTATAGAGTTGTTGGAACATGGCTGGCGGTTTTCAATGGTCTCATCATTGAGCTCATACCAGCCTGGTTTGGGCTCTTCCTCAGTGCAACCATGAACTTTGGCGGCTATTTTATGACATGGCTTGCCGTCACCGGACAGATTCCCTGCCCAAAAGTTTGGTAAATGTGCCTTTATTTGGCAGTGTCAACCAACTTTGCAAACTTTTCAGGCACAATAGCCATTGTCAATTCTATCCATAACTTTCCAATGAATTGAGGTGTTATTGTGGGTCTACTCAAGGGTCTGGTGGGGCTTAGCGGGGCTATCATAACTCAACTTTACCATGGTATTGTTAAAACGCCACTTATCCTAAAATTTTAAGCGAATATGAACAAAATGAATTTATTTATTTAATTTTTATTGATACTGAAGAAATTCATAATCAAATGAAAAAATAAAATAATACCGGAATTTAAATAAAAGAGACACAAAGATTTTACGTGGTTCAGTCAACGACCTACATCCACAGATAAAGCCCATAGGGCTACATTAAGCTCTTATTGAATGATTTGTTTACAATACAGAATGCTCTATTTATAGAGCTTATATATAAATGTAATCTTAATCAAATCCCATAATTTAGGGTGATCAAATCATAATCAAATCCCCTAAATTAGGCTAATCTAATTTTCATCAAATCCCTAACTTTAGGGTCATTCAAATATACTCTAACAGATACCCCTCACGCGGGAGTTTGGAATATTTTAATTGATTACTCTAATATCAAGATAAATCTTTACTTATCTTAAAAACTTAAGTTGATAAGAAGGAATGGATTCAATCATTTAAGTTATATTCTAAAACATGTATATATGGAAATGATGTCAAGGGTCTTATTCTTCTCTGTGCGTTGCTCCCAGCCTCAGTATCAATCCTATTTATGTTTGCAATTAGGAATATTGTGAAGATTGGAAGGCAACCCCATGAGCTCAAGGTGTTCCTCAATTTCTTTTATTTAACCATTTTCCTTGCCCTATTTCTCATGATTTTGCTTGAGAAATACATGATTGATCTGACACAAGCAGCAACCAATATAAAGAGTGCCATTGCCATGACTGTCACTGCCTTGCTCTTCCTCCCGCTCATTTTTGTCATTAAACAAGAAGTTGCCATGTGGAAACGGGTAATATTAATACATTTTGAGCTCATAAGAAATGATAGATAATCATTTAATTTATATTTTAATATTCACCTTCATGAGTTGGTTGAAAATCTCCCTTAATAGGTAAGGCCCAACATATGAAATATTTAATTGAAATTGAAAGTGAATAACAAAGAGATGGTTGGAACTGAAAACCTTTACTTTTGTACCATGTTAAATCACCACTTATCCAAAAAGAAAGTTTAAGCTAATATGAATAGAGTGATTTAATCATTTAATTTATATTCTAACAAGTAACCATTGAGAAACTACCACAAGTATTAACATTGCCTGCAGATTCTTCTATTATTCAGCCGAAAGAAAATTGTTTTGCAAATATCTTCATAAACAAACCAAAAAGAGGAGAAGACCACACCATTTTGCAAGCAATTCTAAGCACAGACATGTTCTACATCTCACTAGTTATGCTATGTGGATATGGGTCAGCCTTAACATTCATTGAACAGTTACGGCCCATTGGGGTGGCGCTTGAATATCACGAACGACTCATACAATCCATCATAACCTTGACAACTATATGGAATTATTATGGGAGGGTTTACTCTAGGTTCGTCTCTGAACTCTTGCTCACGAAATGGAAACTTTCCCGATCGATTATGGTGTCAGTTATTCTTCTTCTGCAATGCAGTGGCTTGCTCCTAGTTGCCTTCCCAAAAATCCCCGGCACATACTACGTGGCATCAGTGATCATTGGATTTACATTTGGAGCACAAGTATCAGTAAACTTGTCAATGACTTTTGAGTTATTTGGCCTCAAACACTACGCTACATTTCTCAACTTTATACAAGCCTCAACTCCAATGTGGATATATCTAATGAATACATAGCTTACCAAATTCCTTTACGTAAGAGAGGCATCCAAGGATATACCTCCGGGAATAGATCCATCAACTTTGAAGGATCTCACTTGCATGGGACACCACTGTTTCAGGGTATCCTTTCCATTTTGGCAGCCATTGCTTTCATTGGAGCGTTTGTCTCTCTTCAATTTACAAGAAAAACACGAGAATTTTACCAAGGTGACATATATAAACGGTTTAGATTTGCAACATAACATATAGAAGGGGTGATTTGTATTAATTAAGAGGTTTAATGATGAAACATATGTGAAGTTTTGAGATTAGAGCATAAAGGCGACATAGATAGAGATGGTTCAATCATCCTCTATTAATGGATGATAGTGAGGTTCCAGGGAGGGAGTACTAGACAAAGATGGGATGAATAGAAAAAGAAGAAACACATGCTCAAAGAAGGGGATTGAGATTGTTACTATATTACTGTACTCTATTCCCATATTTGTGACAAAATATTTTTATAATATTCTTAATCTATTATGGAAATATTCTCCACATATTATGGTAATATTCGCTACCATATTAGTTATTGTAAGTTTGCTATGAATATTTTGTGATTATGTAATTTTTGTATCTCCTTTGTGATAAAACACTAGGATGGTGTTCTACCCCCAACCACCAACTAAAAAGAAAGATAATATAAACACAAAATAATCATGCGCAACGGAAATTTAAAACATCACAATCACAAAACCAAAACTTGTTGACGAAGTGGAAAACCCTTTGAGCCAATCAAAAGGAAAAATCATTTCAGAAAATCACAATATGAAGATTCAGATTATAGACAAAAGAAAGTGCTCACAAATCCTTGTGAATCTCCAGACTCTTTAAGAACAACATTGTTACATGCTTGTTTTCTAACCGACCATATTCATGGAGCGCATTTTCATATCGACCATTCGGTAGACTTCTTCACAGTTGTAGAACAAGCACAATTGTAGATTGTAGAAAGACGATCAACACATCAAGAGGATGGACAACCCGAAGGTTTCACCATGTGCTCTTTCAGAAACCAACTCACGAGAACTAACTCCTCGGAGGAAAACCCTCGAGACTATTGAGAAAAATGCCCAAAATTTTTACAGTGAACAATAACAGGAAAAAAAACTTTATAGGGGAGAATTTTTACTCATCACGTCTTAACGGGACTCATTTCGCTTTAAGACGTGATGAATAAAATATACAGATCTAAGATCTGGAAATGTTCAAGTCTTAATGGAAAAGGAGTCTCGTCATGACGTGAAGTGTAAAATCATTTCAGCCTCGTCACGAGTCCCTCTTGATGAGCCATCTGGCAAGGGAACAAGGAGCTCGTTCTTCAGTCACGTCATGTGTGTCGTCCTAACAATCCATCTGACAAGACACCGGGTAGCTCTATGACGCTCTATGGAAATCAATTAACTGGTAATTGACTATATGGTTCGCTTTCCAACCTTATTCATATCGGAACAAGACTCAGGGATTATAACTTCTCCGAAGAGAGACTACAGCGAAAGATTTTTAACTACAGAACAAAGATAATAATAACTAAAAGTATAATCACAATAACCAGAGTAAATATAAAGCATCATAACATATTTTGTGATTATGTAATTTTTGTAATTCCTTTGTGATAAAACACGAGGATGTTGTTCTACCCCCAACCACCAACTAAAACTAAAGATAATGTAAACGTAAAATAATCATGGAGAATGGAAATTTAAAACATTACAATCACAACACCAAAACTTGTTGACGAAGTAGAAAACCCTTTAAGCCAATCAAAGGGAAAAGCCATTCCGGGAAATCACAATATGAAGATTCAGATTACAGACATAAGAAAATGCTCACATATCCTTGTTCAACAACCGTAAAGAAGTTTGCCGAAGGGTCGATATGAAAATGAGTTCCATGAATATGGTCGGCTAGGAAACAAACATGTGACCTTGTTGTTCTTAGAGAGACGGGTGGTCCACTGGGTGTACGTCCTCACTTAAGACAGGTGCGTACGTACGGGTGGTACGTACGCCCATAAATGCTTGGAACTTGGGTTTGCCTCAAAACACTCAAGGAGTGGGGTTACTCATAAGTGTCTAGGTATTTTGTTATAAAACCATGTTGTATGAAATCATTAATCGTAATGAGTCATTAATCCTTAATAAAAACGGTTGTTTTTATTGGGGTATTACATTAGTTCCATAGTTTGTTTATTTGGTAATTAGAGGAAGAACACGATCCTCGTTGTTCTTTCAATTACTTAAACTTTTCTTAGAGATCTTACTTGAGCATCGGACGGAGATCACGCTCAACACATGACGTTTTCTCTTCGTGTTTACTTTCTTTGTTTCAAGATTCGATCTCGGAGCCCGCGTTCACATCGCACCAGAAACTGTTCCAACACAAATAATTAATTAAATAACAAGAATTATATTATCTAAAATAAATATCATTCTTCAATAAGTATTTTCGTACTTACCTCCTTGTAGGTTGCAGGTATGAACACGTCAATGAATGGTAAATACTGCAATTTAATATAGTAGTTTCATTAGTCAATGGTCACTATTTTAAACCCATTCTTAACCACTTACTTATTTTATTAACCATTTAGGCCATAACCAAATTTTATTACACTTGATCATTATTTACTCATTAATCTGTGACGATCACTTATAATAGTCTTGGAAATAAAAGCTTATGATTAAACGCCGAAGTAAGCCATAACCATGTGACCATAACGTTTAAGCATGGACTTTTAGTGATTAAGATATATTATAAGAAATAACCATTTAGGCCATAACCAAATTTTATTACACTTGATCATTATTTACTCATTAATCTGTGACGCTCACTTATAATAGTCTTGGAAATAAAAGCTTATGATTAAACGCCGAAGTCAGCCATAACCATGTGACCATAACGTTTAAGCATGGACTTTTAGTGATTAAGATATATTATAAGAAATATATATATATATATATATATATATATATATATATATATATATATATATATATATATATATATATATATATATATATATATATATATGACTAAATGTAGATCAGAAAGTAAATAAATGATTAAATTTACCCTTCCAATCAGCTTATCTACTTAGAATGAGTTGTGATTTAACATTGTATAAGAGTAGAAGACCTGAGTTTGAATCTTGTCTCCGACATTTACCTCTCATTTCAATTAAATATTCCGTGCTGATTTAACAAAGGATCTTGAGTTTGAACCATGTGTCTTTTTTGAATCCTCTCTCATTTCAACTAAATATTCTATATGTTCGGCCTCACCTATTAAGGAGGAGCTTGAGTCTGCACGTGAGAAAAAATACTAAAATATTGATTAAGCTTTTGAGATAAGCGGCGATTTGATGTTACCTCTCTCAGCCATGTGAAAGATCTCCTTGTTGAATAAAGACACCGGGGGAATTTACCACACTCGTTTCCCTTTTGCCTTTTTGTATTGAAATATGTCGGTTCCAACTCCTCGTAGTCGTTACCCGGCACTCCATATGCTTGTACTACGGTACCACTAAAGGATCCATGTCGGAAGAAACACTCTCATACACTTTGGAAACATGTAAATTGTCGAATGAAATCCTTGGAACATAAGACTTGAGAGTTGTATTAGCCGTCCATGCGAAATGTTTATTAGAAATTATGCAGCTTGGAGAGGGTTATATATATATATATTGGTTGAGACTGTTACATCAGCAGCATTGTGAAATAAAAATGCAATATATAACATTATTCAATCTAAAAATGGAATAGCTATTATGTTATTTGGTTGCGCAATCATTCTCGGGAATACCTATATGATTTCTTATTTTGCATTTGGAAATGTGTGACTGAGAGTTTGTGTAGTATTTCTCATCTCTAAAAGTAATATAGCAAAAATCCTTCTTTTTTTTTTTTTCCCCAAAGGAAGAAAAAAAAAAAAAGAAAAAAAAAACCCTAAAGATTCCTCAATTAAAAGGCTGAAAGAACACTTTGGGTACATACAACTCATTTCCTTCAAGATAATGAACAATTTGGGTACATCAAACTAAGAATATATTTGAAATTGTGTTGGGAAGTAAATATTTTAAAGCTAAAAAGAGTTGGTCTAGAAAAAGCTTTATTTTTAAGCTTTTTTCATAAGTGCATTTTGACCATTTTTAGAGTAAAAAAAAAAAAGCCAAATAAATACTTTTGGAGTTTTTTTCCAATCAAACCAGCATTTTGTTGGATACAACCTTTTTGAGATACTAAAAGTATTTTTTTAAACTGTCTAAAAAAATCTCAAACACCTATTATCACGAGCAAGCTTTACATGAAGGGAATGATGAAGTGATGGTAAGGATGAGATGTGTGTGGTATGGCTGTCATACACGAGTAATGTTATAAGTCTCTCTTGAATCCTTCAAAGAATGATGTGGTTATTAAAATCACCAATGGGCTTATGATTGATCATTATTGGATTTTGATCAAATGGTAATTTTAATAGTCACATCATTTTTAGGGGACTCAAGAGGGATACAAAAAGGACTTCTAGAATTACTCGTCAAACATACTATATAATGAAAATTTGTTTGAAATTAAAACGTGTGTTTACTATTCTATTTATAGAAAAAAAATATATATATATTACAAACAAACATTATCGAAATACATGGAAATTTACAACTAACTATCTGGAATATGTAAATTTAATCTGTTATGATGTTATTTGACTATTCAAATATAGACAAGAATTTAAATATGTTACATGATGTTATCCGTCATGTGACATATTTAAGTTTGACTTTGTGTATGAGGATGAGAAGCATCCTTATCTCCAATAAAGAGCATAAGCATATATATATATACAAGAATTTATAGAGATCGGAAAAACTAATTAATGGGTGGGATAATAATGGGAGGGCAATGTTTCCCATTTGTGGCACATGTGATAAGAGGAAAATGGTTTGCGTTTTATGCAGCAATGATGGTGATGATCGGGTCGGGAACATCCTACGTCTTTAATCTCTACAACCAAACGATTCAAGATAATCTTGGATATGACGAAGTTGGAATGAGTACAATAGATTATTACAAAGTTGTTGGAACATGGCTGGCGGTTTTCAATGGCCTCATAGTTGAGCTCATACCAGCATGGTTTGGGCTCTTCCTCGGCGCAACCATGAACTTCGGCGGCTATTTTATGGCATGGCTTGCTGTCACGAGATGGATTTCTCGCCCAAAAGTTTGGCAAATGTGCCTTTATTTGGCGGTGGCAACCAACTCTCCAAACTTTTCAGGCACAATAGCCATGGTCAATTCTATCAACAACTTCCCGATGAATCGAGGTGTTATTATTGGTCTACTCAAGAGTCTGGTGGGGCTTAGCGGAGCTACCATGAGCCAACTTTACCATGGTATTGTTAAAACACTATTTATTCTGAAAGTTTAATTAGCTAATACGAACAAAATTAATTAAATTATTTAATTTATATTGATTCCCCTCATGCGGGAGTTTGAAATATTTTAATTGATTACTTAATTTATATTCTAACAGGTATATATGGAAATGATGCCAAGGATCTTATTCTTCTCTGTGCATGGCTCCCAGCCTCAGTATCAATCATATTTATGTTCACAATTAGGAATATTGCGAAGATTGGAAGGCAACCCCACGAGCTCAAGGCGTTCCTTAATATCTTTTATTTAACCATTTTACTTGCCCTTTTTCTCATGGTCGTGATTTTGCTTGAGAAATACATGATTGATATGACACAAGCAGCAACCCATACAAAATGTGCCATTACCATGACTGTCACTACCTTGCTCCTCCTCCCGCTCATTTTTGTCGTTAAAGAAGAAGCTGCCATCTGGAAACGGGTAAATATTAAATCTTTATTTATTCTAAAAGTTTAAGCTCGTAATTAAGAAATTATGGACTTAA
Organism: Corylus avellana; assembly: GCF_901000735.1. NCBI lineage: Eukaryota > Viridiplantae > Streptophyta > Magnoliopsida > Fagales > Betulaceae > Corylus > Corylus avellana. The sequence continues at coordinate 48,526,906 of NC_081541.1, forward strand.
ATGATTTTAATTTATATTGTAGCAGGTAACGGTTGAGAAACTGCCACAAGTATCAATATTGCCTGCAGATTCTTCTTCTATTCAGCCGAAAGAAAATTCTTTTGCAAATATCTTGATAAACAAACCAGAAAGAGGAGAAGACCACACCATTTTGCAAGCAATTCTAAGCGTAGACATGTTGTACATCTTACTAGTTACGCTATGTGGATACGGGCCAGCATTAACATTCATAGAACAGTTACGGCCCATTGGGGTGGCGCTTGAATATCACGAACGACTAATACAATCCATCATAACGCTAACAACTATATGGAATTATTATGGGAGGGTCTACTCTGGGTTTGTCTCTGAACTCTTGCTCACGAAATGGAAACTTTCCCGATCGATTATGATGTCAGTTATTCTTCTTCTGGAATGCAGTGGGTTAATCCTAGTGGCCTTCCCAAAAATCCCCGGCACATACTACGTGGCATCAGTGATCATTGGGTTTTCATTTGGTTCACAAGTATCAATAAACTTGTCAATGACTTCTGAGTTATTTGGCCTCAAACACTATGCTACGTTTCTCAACTTTATACAAACCTTAGTTCCATTGAGCTTATATCTAATGAATACAAAGCTTACCAAAGTCCTTTATGCAAGAGAGGCAACCAAGTATATACCTCCGGGAATAGATCCATCAACTTTGAAGGATCTCACTTGCACGGGACAACACTGTTTCATGGTACCCTTCTCCATTTTGGCTGCCATTGCTTTCATTGGAGCTCTTGTCTCTCTCCGATTTGCAAGGAAAACACGAGAATTTTACCAAGGTGACATATATAAACGGTTTAGATTTGCAACATAACAAATACGAGCTAGGGGTGATATGTATTAATTAAGAGGTTTTGAGATTAGAGCATAAAGGCAACAGAGACAGATCGATGGTTCAATCATCCTCTATTAATGGATGATAATGAGGTTCCAGGGAGGGAGGAATAGAAAAAGAAGAAACACATGCTCAAAGAAGGGGATTGAAGATTTTTACTATATTAATGTACATTTTGATAAGCTATTGTATATTAATACCATATTGGTGACAAAATATTTCAATAATATTCCATATTAGTTATTTTAAGGAAAAATTACAGTTTACCCCCCCAAAGTTGACAGCGTTTTTCAATTCGGACATCAAAGTTTTAATTTTTGCAATCCACCCCCACAAAGTTTCAATTTTTTTCAATTCGACCAATATCATCCCAAAATTCCCATATTGCCCCTGATTTGTTTTTAATTTTTTTATTTTTTATAAAAACGAAAACAAATTTAGGGGTGCAAAAATAACCAGATGACCAAAGGGGTGGCTACGGCCACCACGAATTTTTTTAAATTTTTTTTATAAAAAATAAAAAAATAAAAATTAGGGGCAATATGGGAAGTTTTGGATAAAATTTGTCAAATTGCAAAAATTTGGAACTTTGGGAGGGTGGATTGCAAAAATTGAAACTTTGGTGTTCAAATTGAAAAACTCTGTCAACTTTATGGGGGTAAACTGTAATTTTTCCTTATTTTAAATATACTAGGAATATTTTGTAATTATGTAATTTTTGTATTTCCTTTGTCTTCTTGATCTTATTCAACTATAAAAAGAAGTTTTCACATATCAGAAATACAAGCTTTCTCAAGTTCTATTTTATCTGTCTGATCTTTTTCTTCAAAGACTATTCACAAATTGGGTTACAAGCATCATGTGATTAGCCAATTTGAAATTATTTTGAAGGGCTTTATTTTTTGAAGTGTTGTTCATTTGGATTTGATTAGATGTTTACTTTAGGAGAAACTTGACTTAATCTCCAAAAACTCTAAATTTAATGTATCGAACTTTACAAAATTTGCAATAGCACCCCTCTGTTAGGATTTTCTGTTAATCCTAATGGATGGATGAAAATTTTTCAAAATTCCCCTTTATTTTTTCCAGTTTTTTTTTTTTTTTTTTCTCTCTTTGTTTCACCTTTTCAAAATAATAATAATAATAATAACTATAATTTATGGGTAATTTTGTAATTTCATAAAGTTTACAGAGTTATAATGGTCAATTTACCCTTTGACTATTTAATTTAAACCCAAACGAGAGGGGTGAGATTGCCAATTTTGTTGAAGTTTGATATTCTAAATTGAGAGTTTTAAAACTTTTAAGAGAGAAAGATTGCAAAAGCGATGAAATTTCAGGGGGCTTAGCCATGATTTGCAAACTAATATTTACTAAGCCTTTTGTAGGTCACCCATGTATAGAGTGAGAAAGTTCGCTAGGATGAAGACACCAAGTGAATGTCTCACATTTTTAGGAGAGGTTGGTCATTTAGATTATTGTTGGAGGCTATGGTTTTGTAATTAGTGATATTTATGATTATAGTAATCTTAGATCATGTATTTTCGCTTCCTACTTATTTTACTCTATTTTGTCCGATGGGTGATACCATCAGCCAGTTACTAGTTAATTGATTTGGATGTATTGTCAATAACCCCTCCAAGATGGATCATGTTAGGTTTTTGAATTTGCTAATTCAGTTACAAAATAATTATGGATGCAAGTTATTTTGGTAACAATTTGATCAAGGAATAGTTGTAAAGGAATTCCCGAAAAGCTTGTTTGATGTACATACATACGAGACATCCAAAGAAGACCTAGAGGATGTGGTTAAACCTAACAAATCATAATAGAGAACCTATATGATGTTAAATTTAATCAAATGCCTGAAATGTGACTGGACTAAAGAAGGAACTCCTTGGTTCCTTGTTAGATGGATCGTTAGGACGGGACACGTGATGCAACTGAAGAAGAAGCTCCTTAGTCTCCTATTAGATGCCTCATCAGGACGGACTTGTAATGAGGATGAGTTACTTTTGTTCTTCACGTCATGACAAGACTCCTTTCTTGTTAAGACTTGGACATTTCTAGATCTCGGATTTGTGTATTTTGTTCATCACCTCTTAACATGAAATGAGTCTCGTTAAGATGCGATGAGTAAAATATTTTTCCTATAAAGGTTTCAAGTTAGACTTGGTGGGAAATTTTCTCTAATTAGTCTCAAAGGTTTCCTCCGAGCTGTGTGTCTCGTGACTTGGCTCTCAAGAGAGGACGTCGTAAAAGCTTCGGGCTATCCTTTTCTATTGGTGGTTTGATCGTCATTCCACAATACACAACTGTTCGCATTCTACGTCGTGAAAGAGTCTACTAAAAGGTTGGTGAGGAAATACACTCCATGAAAATGGTCGGCTAGGAAACAAGCAAGGAGCTTGCTCTTACAGAGTCTAGAGATTCTGAAGGATTGTGAGTATTTTCTACTATCTGTAATATAAATCTTCGTATAGTGATTTTCCATGTTTGGCTGCTCTGGAGTGGTTTTTCCCTTTAATTGGTTCAAATGATTTTCCACTTCGTCTATAAGTTTTGGTGTGGTGGTTGTGATATTTTAATTTCTACTGTGCATCATTAATTCTATGTTTGCATTATCAGTCTTGTTAATTTGGTGATTGGGGGCGAGACACAATCCTCATACTCCTTCAAACACTCTAAGAGAAATTTAATGCTCATGCTCTAAATCTTTAAAAACTTTCTCTTAGCACAATATAGTTTTTGCCCCCTTTGTTGCTTGGAAAAATCTTGCTTAGAAGAGCCATATATATAGGTAGCTAAGAATTATGTTTCCTTGCTAAAAAAAGGAACCCTAATATGGAAAAACCGAGGCGGCGTTCGGACACCTAAAGACTCTATTTGAACGCATCTAGGGTTATGTAGAAATTCAAGCTGGAGTTGGGAACCCTAAAACAGCAACTGACAGCTTGCGTCCAGACGGACTAAATCCCCGTTCGGACGCAGCTAGGTTAAACAACTAATTTAACACATCTCGTTCGAATCCTCATCGAACAACCTTGAGAATGAAGCTCTCTGCTTTTAGAACTAGATGCTGCATGTTTGAACGGACTTGCGAAGAGAGCTCTCGACTTTTAGTACTTTTAGCTACACATTCGAATGGACTATGAACGGTCTTGCAAACTGAGCTCTCTGTTTCTAGTACTAACTGCTGCACATTCAAACAAGTTACAAACGATCTTGCGAACATGTAGCACTTGAAGTGGTACAAAGCCAAAATGTAAGAAGATAAAGTCTTGGAAGGTTTTGATCACCAAATTTAGCCAACAAAAATATCTAACACTTATTGTGCCTGTGACGTAAGTGAATACATAGCAAGGTTATTGAGAATATCTAATTCAAAGTTAATACTTCCGAGAAGGATCAAATACTAGTGCAAAATTTCTTGGGCTTTTGTTGGTGATTTGAACGAGATGATGTAACCAATCACCCTATGACCTCTAGTCTAAAAAGGCTACTGCAACTGTGCATGTGCAATGATTTGCCTAGCTACGTGGGGTGCTTTTGAAGTGGATGCTAGGACCTAAATGTCAAAGGGTTAAATACCTAATAGGTTTTCTTTTTTTTATTATTTTTTATTTTTCTTAGGGTTTGATTTATGTCTTTATAATTTTGATAATAGACTAAATTAATTCTTTTGTTAGGTAATCGTTAATTGACCTAATAGAAATTTATGTGAACTAATTAAAAGTTGACACTTGACACTTGACATAAGTGGCCATGTCATCACTAATGACATAGCACCTAATTAAAATTTTTTATTTTTTTAAAAAATTAAAAATTAAAAATTAAAATTTTTTTTTTTTTTTTCAAAAAAAAAAAAATCGGGCACTCCCTTTGGCCACCAGATGGGGGTGGCCCAATTACCCACTGAGGGTGGCTCAACCACCCCCAGTGGGTACTAGGGGTGGTTTCGGCCACCCTCAAATTTTTTTTAAAAAATATATAGATATATTTTTTAAATTTTTTTTTCAAAATAAAAAATTTAATTAGGTGCCATGTCATCACTGATAACGTGACCACTTATGTCAAGTGTCAACTTTTAATTGGTCCACATGGACTTCCGTTAAGTCACTAACGTTCAACTGACAGAATAACTAATTTGGTCTATTATTAAAATCACAGGAACCTCCTGTAATAAAAATCAAACCCTAAGAAAAAAAAAAAAAAAAAAAAAACCCAGTGGTCTGAGATATTCAACCCTATTATAAGACTAAGGACACATTTGATACCAACGAATAAACCCAAAAGAATACCGATAGAAACTGCATTCCATTTCACCTTCTTGTATTCTGGTAATATTCACTCCTATTTCTGAATAAGTAATCATCATTCCAGTTTACCAAAATTTCTCTAAGTATTGATTATAAAGACAAAATTAAACATATGTTTAAGGACATTGACCAAAGCAATAATAAATCCTATGATTCAATTTGTAATGTTTGGATTAATAAAATTTCCTCACTTCCAAAGGGTTGAGGAAAAGAACAACAGTGCCAGTCTACCAAGGACATCGTCACATCAATGATATTTAAGTACTATTTGACACAATGATGGACCAATTAATCAGAGAGTCATGATTCAGAGCACGCCTGGCGTGCTTCACTGTCAAATGATGGACCAATTAATCAGAGAGTCATGATTCAGAGCACGTCTGGCGTGCTTCAACAGTGAAGCACGCCAGGCTAAATTTTTTTTTTTTTCAAAAAAATTAAAATAATAAAATAATAATAAAATAAAAAATCACGGCCGGGCGTGCTCTATATCTTTACCCATTAATCAGGTATGTGGTTTTCTTTTTTTTATAAATGTGTTGAAGCTACCCTTGATGCAAAAATTTTTATGGGCTTTACTTTCTAGGACAATAAATTGCTCTGAAGGCTAAGGCTTCGTTAGCTTTCACATAACATCTTTTCTAACAAAATTTCTTTCATATTTTCCAGTGTTTAGTACAACCAGAAATTGAGATTAAACTTTCTAGGGGCTTTGGGAACACGTTCATCGCAGTTACGAAATTCATTGTCAAATCTGGGAACAATACTTATTTTAAAATATAAAATAAAAAATCTTAGGATTGGTTAAGATTGTCATGTCAAGATAGTTGTGGGATAAAACGTGATATGTAATGATAGAAAACATATTGTGAAAATATTAGAATTAAGAAATAGACACAAAAATTTTACATTGTTCGGACACGTGATTTAACATATCACATTATTCAATCCAAAAATGGAATAGTTATTAGTTTATTTGGTTAATTGCACTATCATTTTTGGGAATACCAATATGATCTCTTACTGGGTATTTGGGAATATGAGTGTGAGAGTATGTGCTGTATTTCTCATATCTAACACATATAGCAAAAAGTCATTTTTTTTCTACAGGCACCCATAAAAAAACAAAAAAACATTCGTATTCATCTTCTGTGAGAGAGGAAATAATAGCACTATGGATGAGCTTGTCCTAATGATACCATAATTGAAAGGCTGGAAGGAGAATACTCAGTACAGGTGTGGTAGAAATGAATTTCGGTGGCCATGGGACCCTATTGAAAGACTAAGAACTAATTTGGGATTGCGATAGGAAATAAAGATTTTAAATTTCAAAAGAGTTTTATAAATAAATTCATTTTTAAGCCTTTCTTATAAATTTGTTTTGACTATTTTTATAGTAAAAAAAACATCAAATAAACACGTGCTTAACATGAAGAGAATTATGAAGTGATGGTAAGGGACCGATGAAGATGGAAGGGGGTGTTTGTTAAACACCCCAGTATTGTTCATTTTCCAGGACACTGTTCATGAATAAAATAATAATAATAATAATAATAATAATAATAATGATTGGTATGGGAAAATGAAAAAATGGTATTGAAAAGTAAAAAATTTTGTTTTATAGTGATTATTTTATTAGAATAGCAATAAAAAGTAAATGATGTGATATAAAAAAAATGAATGATTAGATATAAAAGTGAGAATGTTTTTTTTGAAAAAAAATGAAGTGAATAGTGTGGTGGAGAATGAATAGTGCCAAGGTGTTTGACAAACACCCCCGGAATGTTGGAAATCGGAGGAAAAGAATTGGAACTTGGGTTTACTGTTCTATTTATAGAAAAAATAGATATATAAATATTACAAACAACTTTACCAAGATATACGGGTTGTTAGAACTGAATATTTTGAATAGGATAAAAATTTCTTTCAAACTAGTTTGGAAGAAATATCCTCCAAATACATGAAATTTGTTATGATGTCATATATCAGATGAATCTTCAGATATATCTATGACATATTTTAAGTTTGACTTTGTCGATGAATCGAAACTGTCAGGTCAACAACATTGAGAAAAATCTAAAAATATAATAGTTATTCTGTTATTCGGTTGCGCAATCATTTTTGGGAATACCTATATATATATATATATATATATATATATATGATTTCTTATTGTGTATTTGGAAATGTGGGACTAAGAGTTTGTGTAGTATTTCTCATCTCTAAAAGTAATATAACAAAAAACCATATTTTTTTTTTTTTAAAAAAAAAAGCCTAAAGTCAAAGGTACCACAATTGAAAGGCTGAAAGGAGAACGTACGCTTAACCATACAAATCATTTCCTTCAAGATAATGAACAATTTGGGTACATCAAACTAAGAATATATATGAAATTGCGTTTGAAAATAAAGATTTTAAAGCTAAAAATAGTTGATTTAGAAAAATTTTATTTTTTAAGCTTTTCATAAGTGCATTTTGACCATTTTTAAGGGTTGTTTTAGAGTGCATTTGAGGGACCCAAAAGTGCGTTTAACACTCAAAAATTTTGTTTGAAGAAAAAGTGTAGTCATTTGGTAAAAAAACTTAAAAGCCCTTTAAAAGTTCAAAAAGCCTAAAAATAGAAAAAACATACTTTTGACAAAAACTTCATTTTTAAGCTTTTGCCAAAAAGCGTTTTTTAACTTAAAAACTCAATTTCTCAAACACAATCTCAAACAGGCTTTAGAATAGAAAAGAAATCAAATAAATACTTTTGGAGTTTTTTACCAATCAAACCAACTTTTTTGTTTGATACAACGTTGTTGAAGTACTAAAAATATTTTTTATTATAAGGCAATCTCAAACGCCTATTATCATGAGCAAGCTTAAACTTGAAGACAGAAATTTGGATGAGACGTGTGTCAGTGTGTGGTTTGGTTGTCATGAGTAATACTACAAGTTTCTCTTGTATCTCACTTGAGTCATCCAAGAATGATGTGGCTATTAAAATCATTAAGTGATTGATCATTATTGAATTTTGATCAAATCATGATTTTAATAGGCACATTATTCTTAGAGGTACTCAAAAGGGACACAAGAAGGATTTGTAGAATTATTTTGAGTGTTATACATACCATATAATCAATATTTGTTTGAAATTGAAACGTGTGTTTATTGTTCTATTTATAGAAAAAACAAAAAAGAACAAACAAAAATTACAAACAACATTATCGAAATACATGGAAATTTACAACTAACTATTTGGAATATTAAATTTAATCTATTATGATGTTATGCATCATTTGACTATTCAAATATATCTGTGACATATTTTAAGTTTGACTTTGTGGATGAGGATGAGAATTAAGCATCCTTATCTCCAATACTGAGCATACGAGTATATATATATACATATAAGCATTTATAAATTAAGATTGTTCAGAAAAACTAAGTAATGGGTGGGATATTAATGGGACTCATAGAATGTTTCCCATTCTTGGCCCATGTGGCAAGAGGAAAATGGATGGCTTTTTATGCAGCAATGATGGTGATGGTCGGGGCTGGAACAATCTACGTCTATCCTTCGTACAGCCAACAGATTAAACATACTCTTAGATATGATGAAGCCGGAATGAGTAAAATTAGTTATTCTAGATTGCTTGGACAATGCCTGGGGGTTTTCAATGGCATTATTGTTGAGCTCATACCAGCATGGTTGGGGCTCTTCCTCGGCGCAGTCATGAACTTGGGCGGCTATTTCCCGACATGGCTTGCGGTCACCGGACAGATTCCTCGCCCAAAAGTTTGGCAAATGTGCTTTTATATTGCGGTGGCAACCAATTCTGTAAACTTTACACAAACAATAGCCATTGTCAGTTCTGTCAACAACTTTCCGATGAATCGAGGTGTTGTTGTGGGTCTACTCAAGGGTGCCTTGGGGCTTAGCGGAGCTATCATAACCCAATTTTGCTATGGTTCGTACCTTATTCTTAAACCCACCACTTACCCAATTTTGAATTTAATTAATATTTAATTTATAATATTGTTTCCCATTCTAATATCAGATATTAAATCACCATTTATCCCAAAAATTTAATTATTTATTTCGTATATATTCAAACAGGTATATATGGACATGATGCCAAGGGCGGCCTTCTACTTATCTGTGCATTGCTCCCAGCCTCAGTATCACTCCTATTCATGTTCACAGTCAGGAATATTGTGAAGAATATTGGAAGGCAACCCAACGAGCTCAGGGTGTTCCTCAGTTTCTTTTATTTCACTATCTTGCTTGCCCTTTTTCTCATGGTAACGATGTTGCTTGAGGAATTCAAGATTGATCATCAGACACAAGCAGCAGCAGCCCATACAAAAACTGCCATTGTCATGGTGGTCATTACCCTGCTCTTCCTCCCGTTCATTCTTGTCATTAAAGAAGAGGCCACCATCTGGAAACAGGTAATATATATATGGAAAAATTCACTTTTAACCCCTTAAACTTCTACGCGATTTGACAAAACCCCTAAACTTTCAAATCTCTCAATTTAGATCCTTAAACTTTCAATTGCTCTCAATGTGGACCCCTCTGTCAATTTTAGCTGTTAAAAATACCAAAAAAGACTAAAATATTCCTTATTTTTTAAAAATAAAAAAATAAAAAATAAAAAGTTTTGGAATTAAAGGTAAAGTTGAAATTTTATACAAAAGTTAGGGGTATAAACGTTATGTAACATTTAAAATCTAACGAAAGAGTTCACATTGATAGCAATTGAAAGTTCAAGGGTTCAAAGTGAGAGATTTAAAAGTTTGGGAGTTTATCAAATCGTGTAAAAATTCAGGAGGTTAAACTGAAGTTTTCCCATATATATATATATATATATATATATAATCATCTCTTGTTTTTATTAAACTCATTGATCTGGATTATTTAATCATTTAGTTTATATTATATAATAGGTAATTGTTGAGAAACTACCACAAGCATTATTAAAAATGCCTGTCGTGGATTCTTCCTCTACTACTCAGCATAACAACAGATCTATATCGTCATGTTTTGCAAATATCTTCAAAAACAAACCAGAAAGAGGAGAAGACCACACCATTCTGCAAGCAATTCTCAGCGCCGACATGTTTTACATCATCATGCTGTCGCTATGTGGATACGGGTCAGCCATAACATTCAATGAACAATTACGACCCATCGGGTTGGCGCTTCAATATCACAAACGACTCATAGAATCCGTCATACCTCTCATGAGTATATGGAATTATTATGGGAGGGTCTACTCTGGGTTCGTCTCTGAACTCTTGCTCACGAAATGGAAACTTTCCCGCTCGATTATGATGTCGGCTCTTCTTCTCATGCAATGCTTTGGGTTACTCCTCATTGCCTTCCCAATAAGCCCCAACACATATTACGTCGCATCGGTCATCCTTGGATTTACCTATGGTGGACAAATAACGTTAATCTTGTGTATGACTTTAGAGTTATTTGGGACCAAACACACCGCTACACTTTTCAACATTTCAAAACTCGTACATCCACTCTGGAAATATCTATTCAATACAAAGCTTACCCAATTCCTTTACGCAAGAGAGGCAGCCAAGAACGTACCTCACGGCCGAATGGATGCATCAACTCTAAAGGATCTCACTTGCACGGGAACCCACTGTTTTAGGGGATCATTCTCCATTTTGGCTGCCATTGCATTCATTGGAGCTCTTGTCTCTCTTCGATTCGCAAGGAGAACACGAGAATTTTACCAAGGTGACATATATAAGCGATTTAGATAGAGTTGCATGGAGCATAACTATTTTGTAATGTCTCCTTAAAGTTCAAAACCTCTCAATTTAGTGTATCTAACTTTTGATTTTTTCAATGTCCATCCTCCATTAATTAGGATTTTACGTTAAATCCCAACAAAATTCTCAAAATACCACCTTTTTGTTTATAAAAAATATCTTTTTTTTTTTCTTTTTTTTTTTTTTTCAAATATTGAGCATGTGTATTTTTGCAAATAACGTTTAAATTCAGACAAGTGCCTCAATCTTTGTAATTTTGGGAAAAGTTAACAAACGGGTAAGATTGCAAACAATTGAAAGATTGATACACTAAATTGAGATAAATTGAATTTGAGGGGGAACATTGCAAAAGTGATGACAATTCAGGGGTAAAGTAAAGTTTCCCCATTCGCAAAATACCCATTATTATAAATAAAGAAAAAAAAAACAATTGCAAAGAATTAGGCATAGGTATTTTTGCAAATTCAGTTAAATTTTGACAGCATGAATCTTTGCAATTTTTTTATTTTATTTTGAGAATTTTAATAAGATTTAACAGAAAATCCTAACGAATGGAGGACATTGGAAAAAATTGAAAGTTCGATACTTCAAATTGAAAAATTTTTATCTTTGGGGAGGATAATTTTAAAATGCATACAAATTTAGAGGAGTTAAGTGAAGTTTCTGTATTAATTAAGAGGTTTGATGGTGAACCATATGTAAAGTTTGGAGATCAGGGTGTAAAGGCACAGATATATAAATGGTTCAAACATCCTTTATTAGTTGGACAATAGTGAGGCTCTAGAGAAAGGAGTACTATACAGAGATAAGACAAATAGAAAAAGAAAAAAATACATGCACAAACAAGGTGAATTGAAGATGGTTAGAATATTATTGTATATTCTCATACTCTACCGCATTGCCATATTTGTGACGAAATATTTGCATAATATTCTCAATCGGACACAAATTTCCTCTAAACTATTCTCGTGCCGTTTAATATTTTTGGTTTCTAAAAAATTAATGTTTAAGTTCCTATATTAATGGAATGACAATAAATGACTGTTAACATATTAAATAAAACTTGTGAGAGATGATATTTGGCACTTTTTAGACTAAGTCAAAGAAAATTTTCTCCAAACTGATTCAGAGGAAATTTGTGCCCTACTCAATATATTATGAAAATATTTTTCACATGTTATGGTTATATTTGCTACCATATTAGCTATTATAAATATGCTATGAATATTTTTGTGGTTAAGTAATTATTGTATTTCCTATGTTTTCTTGGCTATAAAATGATCATTCAATTGTATAGTTTACACATATCAAAAAGACAAGCTTATTTATGTCAAGTTTTATTTTATTTTGCTTGTCTTTTTCTTTAAAGATGATGCACAAGTTGGGTTTACAGGCATCATGTGGTTAGCAAATTTGAAATGATTTTGAAGGGCTTTATTATTTGAAGTGTTGTTTATTTGGCTCTCATTGGATGTTTAATTTCCTTGTCTTTTCTTCTTTATTTGTTGGGACAAAATGATGTACACCACCAGTTAGGAAATTCATATATTTTCATCTTCTTCTGGTATTCTAGTAATATTTATTCCTATTCCTAACTAATCATCATTTCAGTTTACAGAAATTTCTCTAAGTATTGATTTTAAAGACAAAATTAAGCATATGTTTAAACATAGTGACCAAAGCAATACTAAATCCTATGATTCAATATATAATGATTCGGTTAATAAATGAGAAATGCTATGGGACCAAATTTTTTACTAAGAGATGGGAACCGAAATGATGTGAAGCTTATTCATTGGTACCCGTAGCATTTATTTTGATTAATTGTTTTGATCATTTTCAAGAAATAAGATTCACATTATTTTGGTATTCATATCTTGTTAAAAGATTTGGTACCTTAGCACTTTTCTAATAAAATTTCCTCCCTACCATAGGGTTGAGGAAAAGAACACCGGTGACAATCTACCAAGGAAACTAATATACGCCACTATTCAAATTAACAACGACGTCAATCATATTTCAGTACCATTTGACACCATGATGGACAAATTAATCATCTATGCATTTTTTTTTTTTTTTTAATAAATGTGCTGAAGCTATTTGACGTCAATTTTTTTTTTCTGAAAAATGTTTTTCCTATTTTCTGGTACTTGGTACGACGAAAAATTGAGGTCAAATCGAAAATATTTTATGTTCAATAGGAAAATCTTCTTGAATATCAATAAAATGGTTTTTTTTTTTTTTTTTTTTTTAACTATAAACCATTTTTCAAATTTCAGCTTCTTCTTCTCAAATCGCTAGAGTTCATAGTTTCGGAACTAGTGTTCAAAACACCAATTGGTTGGATGATGTTTTGATTATATTTGAATAAATGTTATTTATTCTCTGATTTTATTATTGAATAGTGAGTATATACATTTATATTCTTTACATGGTATATACGTGTGAGTGTATCTAACTATACATTTATAATCTTAAAAGTGCCTAAGATACATTGTATTTAAGTATGGTGGGAGTAAGGGAATTATCACAGAGAAAATCATGGTTAAAGGTCCTTACAACTTATAAAATTATTTTTGTAATCATAAATGGAACTGAGAACTCCATCTAGATTATAACATGTAAATATCAACAATCTATCTTGATTAGGAGAAGCAGGTGAGCTTCGGGTTGATATGCTGGTATAGGAGCAAGGTAGTAGCATGCGCCGAACAGACCACGTGAGTCATCATTCTTTTATAACACTACCAAAAAAAATGATTTACATGCACATCGACTTATAACAATTACTCTAAATCCAGAAAAGTTCGTGAACTTAGATGTGAGTGCAGGTTGCTTTGATATATCAATGAGTGAGATCTTTTTGCCATCAACAATCTCGATGTGTTAGGTAATCTCATGTAACATTGTGCAATCACAATACTTATTAAAGTGCAGTCACAATTTTTTAATGGAATTAATTGTGACTACGACAATTCGCTTTGTTCAAGATAAGTTTTCAGCCAAAAAAAAAAAAAAAGTCATATGTTTCATCAAGCGGGTCATCACATTAGACGTCTTTGATACAATTTGTAACAACTCAGAAAAAAGCTCTAGCCACACCTGCGGTATTACCTCCAAAAGGACTAGCCAATTTGGAACTTCTATAATTCCTTATAAATCTCAGTTTCACATAATCACTAAGCAATGTGAGACTTAATACTTATGACTATCTTTATAAATCATCCACTCTATATGAGCTACTCATCATCTTTCCAATATGAAATCAAGATGTTACAGTTATATACTTTGCACCTCAAAGCTGATAGATGGATAAAACACTAGCAACCTGGCAGTTAAATATGAGTATTCTCATAGCAAACTCTAGTGGTTAAATAAGAGTATACATTTAGCTTCTGTAATACGTGATTATGTGAAAATATGACAAATGAACATGTTAGTGTATGTATTTATATGATATAATATGTACCGGTTTACGTTTAAAATGATATTTTGCATTATCTTGTTATAAACTGTTTAACGGATCCATATTATGGGTGGTGGGGTGATTTACGTAGTATAGGAAACGTGAAAGAACAATAAGTGATTTTATTATTATGTATATATAAACCTCTAAGATTTGTTTGCAAATAGCTATGATTTTAGAAACCAACACTTTTGTGAAAATCCTGCTTTGCAATAGCTGCTTAGTAAACTCCAGTTATAGAAGTTTTCAAAGGAAAAAATTGATCTCACATCACACATGTATGGTCAAAATGTTTAATACTTGTTGAGCAGTAAACTCATACATCCACACGTGAAATAGGAGAAATTTTACAAGTGTTGTCGTGGAGGCTGTTAAGATAAGAGTTTTGTTCATGAGGTTAGCAAGAGGCCTACCAAATGGGGCCTACCAAATGAGCTCTTCAATTGAAAAAGCAAATGTGCCCGATGGCTAGTTGGCATATTTGGATTGGTCGCCAATCCACCACCAACAAATGAAAATAGAATGCTACGCTTTGCATCCATTTATCACATCCTTTGACATGACAAGTTTTAAACGGGCTTATACTTTTGTTTTTTTAAGTGTTTGACAATACAAACCCCCAATACGACATAAATATGATTAAAAATAAAATAAAATTGATTTGGCACCAGATATCCGGAGATTCGCTCCGACTAATCTTAAGGGTGCACAAGCCCTCAGCAAAGAGTTTTCCACAAGTGCACCTCGGTTATTCAAAGGGCAAACCCCCACGCCGATGGCCCCAAGAAGAAGTTTGAACTCCATGGGTTTCGAACCTAAGACCGGCTGTAAAACCACTAGGCCAACCCCTTGGGGTTACATAAAGTGGATAAATAAAGTTGATAAATGGGTAATGAAGAGTAGTATTATTCATTCACAATCAACAAAACAAGAAAGCAGGAAGCATACATGAAATGCTTGAAAACAGAAGCTATTAATCCTTCCCTGTGACGTATCATAATCTCCGCATCACTAAGTAAGTTGGCAACCTTGTCCCCTAAAGCTCAGAATCCACATTATCAAAAAGACATCAACAGAGGGCATGGTAACCAACTGATCAAAAAGTTACTATGAAAAAAATCTAGGTAAGAGAAAATCTTAGCCAATAGATCAAAGAGTAAGTATAAAATCTCATAATCACAGCACAACTTAGTAAATGGGTAACCTCGTCCCTTGATTAGAATTTAGGATCAAAATTACAACACCTTCAGCACAACCCATTACATATTACAACTACATTATTTAAAAAAACAACATTTCATAGGGTCAAAATAATTATCCCCAAAAGCCCCCACAGATCTCTCAGACCAAGTTCATTGATGCAAATTCGAGAAGAGAGAGAGAGAGAGAGAGGTTAGTGCAGCAAGTAGCTTTTCATATACTTACAGGGTATCCCAGAAAAATGCAGAAGAAGAAACTTCAATTACCTCACTTAGCGAATTATCCACGACTGAGCATAAACTGAACTTAGATGATTAGATGGTGGCTGGGAGAAAGAGGCTATATACCAAACATCTATAGAAACTCATTAGTGCAAAAGTACAACGGTGTGCTGAAAATTATATCGAACATGATCTCACAGAGAAATAGACACAAGAAACATCTCATAATAGGGAGAGGCAAACCATCCACAGGAATGCGAATGCAAAACGACGGCTCATTCAGAGAGGGATCAAAAGACACTCATTCAGAGAACGATTGGGAGAGTGCCTACATGCATCCACCTTAAAGTAAACCAAACGGAGCACCGCAACTGCTTCATGTCTACAGAGCTTCCACATATAAATACAGATGTCAGAATGGGGCCGAGGTTGTTCTGCGAAGCTGATACTTTGGCTCGGGAGGAGGTGCAGATGGCAACATGTTCTCCAGCTCCTGTAAGATAAGGACCAATGTTAAATATCACACATAAGTAATGAATTGGTTGAAGTAAAAAGGAGCATATAATGGGTTCCTATTTGGGTCAATTCAAACCAGTATATAATTTTCAATCATATTCTTAAGAAATTTTCACAAGGAAACATCAAATCTAAACACCCACCCTCCCCTGGGTTATTAAAAAGTATTCCTAGATTCACTCTATTCTTTGTGTGCATTGTAGTGCGAGTATATATATATATATATATATATATATATATCTGCTGTTGCGTAATTTAAAGAAATGTCCATTTAAGATGAATAAATATAATTAAATATGCCACAAGAGCCATATGCATATATAACCAATCACACCACGAACTTACCAAAAGAAAAAAACTAATCACACCAAACAACCATAGAATATTTAAGAACTTAGAACAATATTGACATGCATGTGCGAACATGTAAAGACAATACTATTTACTACCATATCCTTGCCGATTCATATCCTACTTCTTCAAAAATTATTGTCTCAGTTTATTCTTATAAAAGGCATGTTGCATAACTGTATCGATGCTTCACAGGAGACCACAGACAAGAATGCACAACATGGTCACACTAAACCCACATATTGATTCTTTCCATACTATTTTCAATTTGGTTGGAGTAGTCCTTTAAGCCAAATCGATATTTTCTTTCTCTAATCCTGCAACTATTTTTTTTGTTGGTAAACACAACTCATGCACCCATATGATATTGGATGGCTTCACCCT
Source organism: Corylus avellana (assembly GCF_901000735.1). Lineage (NCBI taxonomy): Eukaryota > Viridiplantae > Streptophyta > Magnoliopsida > Fagales > Betulaceae > Corylus > Corylus avellana. The sequence goes on from NC_081541.1 coordinate 48,544,012, forward strand.
CTGTCCCTTTTCTTTGTTTTTTTCCCCCAAAAGGAAATATGTCATTTTTATCTGAACCATTGGCACATCTAAATGCTTATGCCAGACTGGCAAGATTCCTTGAAATGTCAAATAAATATTATTGCTGTAGGCAAAGGGTTAAAATATAAACTAAGGGAGTAAGTTATATTCAATTGCACAATGATATGGTATTCAAGTTATGGTATAATCGCAGAACAGCAATCCCCACGAGAGTAAAAATAACAAAAAGATCATGAAGCTCAGAACATATTGCTATGAAAGAACCCCTGAAATTACAAATTTACAAATAAAGGGTCCAAAATAATATTCAAAATTGTACAAGGCAGGCTGCCTTTAACAGACATCCACTGAAACAACAAAACCATTTGTTTAACTTCCCAAAACATGAATAAAAAACATCAAATGCAAACTAGTTATGAGCTTAATAAACAATCAAACAGCCAGCAGAAGAAATTGAGAACATCTGACATTTGAAATTGGAGCAAAAGCGGGAGGTATAAAAATAGTTGAGAGCAATAGTTTCTGAAGGACAAGCTTTAATGCCCTGGTTTGACAATTATATCGATAATATTTGGTCTTCGGTATTCTCAGCAAGGAATGTTCATAACAAAGTGACTGAAAACTAACAGATACCCCTACGAGATGGCTTCTTTAGCGTTTACAAATTGTTATGGAGCATTATTACAGAGTCGATATATATATATATAAAGAGAGGGAGAGGGAGGGGAAGAACTATGGATTCTCCATGACGGCATTGCTACATCAGGCTTTCGCCCATTGAAGAAAGTTCCTCCTGTAGGAATCTGGGCCGTGTCTCAGTCCGTGCAGTAGACTCACTTAATCCATATATATATTCACCTCGCCATAAAAGAACACACCTCACCTTCCTCTAGCATAAAGAGTTGTCTCACACACTTCTCTCAATCTGGAGCATATATATTATATAAGCCTAATTTGGAACAAATGAACTCTTAACTTGTTAAGATACAGACTTTGTAAACACGTCAACAAGTTGATTGCCCGACTTCATGAATGACATAGATATATCTCCACTCAATATTTTTTCTTGAATGAAATAACAATCAACCTCAATATGCTTAGCCCTTTCATGAAACACAGGATTAGAGGCAATATGATTATCACAAAACAATAGAATAGGAGTTGGAGTTGGAAGACCAATTTTATAAAGAAAATGTTGTAACCATGTTACTTCACGTGCAGTATTAGCCATTGCTATATACCCACTTATGCACTTGATCATACCATCACAGTTAATTTCTTACTTTTCCTTCTAACTAGATTGCCCCCTAAAGAACGTACAGTACCCTGCGGTAGATTTTCTATCTGATGGAGAACCTACCCAATCAGCATCAACGAAACCTTCTACCTTGACATGTCCATTTCGCTTACACAATATACCGAGACCAGGAGCTCTCTTAACATAACGTACAATACAAGTAACCATGTCCCAATGTTGGACTCTAGGAGTCTCCAAGAATAGACTTACTACACTTATTGCATAAGAAATATCTGGTCTAGTAATTGTCAAATAATTTAGTTTTCCAATTAGTCGACAATATCTACCAGGATCTTCAAATAACTCCCTGTTGTCTTTTAAAAGTTTCTGATTTATTGGATCCATAGGAACATCGACAGGCCGTATGCCTAACATGCTAGTTTCATCTAACAAATCAGGTCTTCCTAAGTCTTTGATATGAAATCAAAGTGCATAAACTATTTCAATCTAGCAAAACCACCTAAGTCATTCCACGTATTTCAATTAGTATGCAAATGGAATAAATTATTTGTTTGGTATTTGTGAACATCAAACTCCAATTCAGTATTGTGAGATTAACCAAAATGACTAATGGGGTGATTGGTGACACAAGAACTTGTACCTTTTCAGAGAGCAACAGGCAACGATTCTGGCTCAAATGGTGAAACCGAATCTGAAGACGACGAGAAAATTGATGTAGGCACAAGAGCAGATGGCCTTGGGCGACGAGAGAAAACTTATGAGTGAGCAGGAGATAGTGCAGGCAATAACTCTGAATGAAAAGTGGCTAAGGTACACAGGATAACAAATGGAATAGGGGGTGACACAAAAACAAAGTCATCAGGAGAACTAACAATGAAGTAATATGATGTAGATTCAAAAAAGATAAATCAGCACTAGTCAAATGTCCTCTCAGAACTGGACTATAACACCGATAACCATTCTGGGTGCAAGAATAGCCAAGAAATACATATTTAGTAGCACGAGTATCAAGTTTATTAAAGCCAGAACCAAGATTGTGAACATAGTAGGTACACCCAAAAATTTTTGGAGGAAAAGAAAACAAAGGAGATGAAGGAAGCAATATGCAATGAGGGGATGCACTATCTAGAATAGAGGAAGGCATCCAATTGATAAGATAATATGCACTAAGAACTGCATCACTCCAAAATCGTTTCAGGGTATTCATGTGAAACAGGAGAGATTGGTAACTTCCAATAAATAATGGTTCTTACATTATGCCGCACCATTGTGATGTGGAGTGTGAACACAAGATATTTGATGGATAACGCCTTTGCTAACCAAATAGGTAGAAAAAGTAGACTCATACTTTTTGGCATTATGAGAAAGCAAAATGTGAATTTTCTATCCAAATTGAGTTTGAATTTCACTATGGAAAAGTTGAAATGTAGAGAATAACCCAGAATGATTTTGCATCAAACATAGCCAGCGAGAATGATCATCCACAAAGGTTACAAAATAGTAAAATTTTAGAAGCAACATCTAGTGGTCCTCATACATCAAAATGTACCAACTCAAAAGGACTAATTCCAACTAGGATTCCCAGTAGGGAAAGACATAAGATGATGTTTGTCAACTTCACAAGACTCGCAATGAAAAGAAGACTACGCTATCAACCTAAAAGGTAGCTCTGATACAATTTGTAACGACTCAGAGAAAGCACTATCCACATCTACGCTATCACCCTAAAAAGACTAGTCAATTTGAAGCTTCACTAGAATCAATTATAAAACTCAATTTCACCTAATAAGTAAGCAAGCAATGTGAGACTTAACACCCATAAGTGTTTTATAAGCCACCCACTCAATATGAGCTACTCATCTTCCTAATATGGGAACGAGATGTTATAGCTCAAGATAGTAATCAAATCATAATTGGATGTCTAACCAGTGGTAGGAGGTCTAGATGATGATAGAGAGAGGTTCTCCTAAGATGACACCTGATTGGCTGTTCCAAACTGTTTACCATGGAGAGCCCAATAATAATCCACAATATGATTGTGACGACCACAATGAGCGTATTTGTGAGATTCTCAACCACTGGATCGACCACCTCCCCTCAAATTCCGACCACCTAGGGAGCCATGGCTTCTTCTAGCACTACATCCCTTGCTAGAACCACCTTGAGTTGCAACAAAAGTGGATTGGTATCTACTTGTCCAGGGACTAGTAGAATTAACACTCTTGAGCATAGCACGCTGAAGTTGAGAAAAGACTTTTTGTGAAAAAGTGAAGGCTAGTACTCACAAGCAGGCTCATATTTTAGCTCCAAGCCATGAAAAAAATCAATATCCTCACGTTTTTCCATGCATGCAAAATCAGATGCGAGTGATTGTGACATATTTCTTCTTCAACCAATCTCATGACACGAGAATAATATTCCTCCAAACTCTGATTTCTTTACTTGCTCCCTAAAGGATTTTGTGTAATGCTGCTTACCTCAACCAGCATGGCAGTGTTTGTGTTATAGTAATCAATGAGTTACATATAACATCTAACTTAAACTCTTCACTATCAATACAAGTTAAACACTACTATCACAAGTGTTCTTCTATTGATACTTGATGTTTATCTTCCTCTTCTTCATCTTGTACGATATCTCTAGGCGGTTGAGTTTGAGTAGGTCTAATACACCCCCGCAATTTCGATGGTGGAAATCTAATGTTGAGATTGGACTTGAGTAGTGTGAACTTTTTGGAGACTAGCGGCTTTGTGAGAAAGTCAGCCACTTGATCCTTGCCGGAGATGAACCAAACATCAAGACTTTTGGATGCCACCTTGTCTCGTACAAAGTGACAGTCAATGGCGATGTGCTTTGTCCGAGCAAGAAACATAGGATTGGAAGTAAGATACATTACTCCAATATTATCACAATGTAGAATCGGAACACTAGGTAGAGAGATTCCAAGTTCACCCAAGAGAGATTGAATCCAAGTTAATGCAGCAGAGGTATTAGCTAGAGCCTTGTACTCTGATTCTGTCCCAAAGTATTACGTATGCACCTCACACATCCAGGTAACATTCTCAATTGCAAAGGATATGCGCTTAAGGTGCTCCCAAATAGCCTTCGCAAAACGAAGATGCAATAGAGTAGAACCAATACTTGGTTCAATAATCGTAAGCATGAGGGACATGATTTGATTGTCTTTCTAGTCCCAAAGGCAAAAGGAAAAAACATTATGATGTAACATAAAAGTGAAAACAGTTTTTGTGTTTTGAAGAGTGTCTTGTGCTTTGAGTTGTTTGTTAATGTTTTGACTTGAACTTCAAATACAAGATTGAAAACAAGTTGTTAACAAACATAGCCAATGTTTTCGACTTATCTGAAAGAAGATGATCAAACAAGCCTTTAACACGTAAAAAGGCTTCAACAGATCATGTCCAATAGATATAAATCTAAGAAATCATTGGAGAATTGTTTTTTTTTTTATAAGTAATGATGCATTAAGAGAGCGCAGAGGGGCGCAATCCAAATACACAGGAAATATACAAGAGAGCAACTAAGAAGGGGAGAAAGAAGAAGAAAACATAAAAAGAAAATCAGGAAAATTGATCACTAAGGGTGCAAGCCAGCCTGCAGTCCAAGTATAGAAATCATTGGAGAATTAAACACTGATGTGGTCGGAATGAGGTCAGGCTTGATAACCATTTCATGAATTAGCTGGAAATTGGTTGGAAAACAACAAATCGGCTGGAAAATAGGCTGTACGGGCCAAAAAATAGAGTGACCGAGCAAAATAAGCTGAAACCAGTCAAAATAGGTAGAAACCAAGACAAAATAGGCCGAAACAGAGCCAAAATGAAAACCACCAAAATCGGCCGACAAGTTGATAGAAACCACCAAAACCTTGCTGGAAACCACCTAATTGTTGGGAACATTGCTAAAAACCATTGAAACCAGCAGAGGTGAGCCAGAAAACACCGATATCAGCCAAAATGTGTCGTAGAATACCAATTCCGTCCGGGTCAACTCATATTCAGGTCAATCCTATTTGAAAATGTGTCGGGGCTAACAAGGCAGGTTTGGGCCCAAGCTAAAAAGTGGCTCTTTTTCTTTTTTGTTTCTAGATATGGGCTTGGGCTGACCTTAGTTGGTTGAGCTCGACCCAAGTGATTGGGCTTGGCCCAAGTTGATTGGGCTTGAACTGATCTGGTTGGACTTTCTCATGATTTAGGTTGGTGTTTGGGTATGTGTGGGTTGGGCTTCAAGTTGGCCAAAGAGTGAAAGTGGAATAAGGCTAATCCGGGATAAGAAATTAAACTTAAACGAGTTTCTCGGATAGGAATAGGATACACTTGCAACCAATCACCGGTGTTCTTCAAAACTTGTCAGAGGCCAGTGAACAACCGGATGTCGCCAACAAAACCTACGACAACAACTACAAAGGTGACCAAAGACTAGAACAGCAACAACCACAAGCCACCACACTTCATCGGAGAACCACTACAACACCAAATTATGCAGTGATTCCACCACTAACTAGAAGGCACAGACATCTCCGACCACCACAATGAATACCTAATCACAACTTTCGATCGCATCTTCATCCAAAGATCCTGGTAACAAAGGCGCCATCGGCTCCACATGAGAGTCAAAACTTTGATCTTGCTACAGACAGCCGAACTAAGAAAAATAAAAAGAAAAATAAAAAGAAAAATGGGGATTTACAAGTTGATACAAATTAAAAATGGAACAAAAAAACTATGATTAAGAGAAAGATTATACAGGCTCCATACCATGTAACAGAAAGTAAATGGAATGGGGAATTATAAAAGAGTCACAATTTTCGCTAGACCTCATAATTCATAGAGATATATAGAAACAAATACAATATTCTGGAAAATGGACACCTCACCATGGGAAAACTCATAGGGACACCTCATATGAACACCTTAGCATAGGACAACTCACTCATAGGGACACCTCACCAGCTATGTTTTCCTCTCTTTTTTTCTAGTTAATAAACATAATTGACACAACCATACAGGATCGATCCCATGACCATACCCCACCCCTTGTTTTAGGGGGCAGGAGAACCTGTTATATTGTTAAATTGATCCTCCAATGCTCATATAAAAATTTCCCATATCCACCAAGCTATTTGTGTTAAAAAATTATCCACAAAGTTTCAAAATGTAGTAAAATAAGCATCCAGCTACACTGCAATTCCAAAAATTGTGCCTGTGTGAGTGTCTGACAACAGGCATGTAGATGAAACCATATAATCTGCTAAGGGAAAATATGTCAGTGTCTGGTTAACGACAAGCCTTGTGTTAAAAAAAAGGCATACAGTTTCTAATATTCAAGACACCGAATTAGCATAGAAACTGCTAGTAAGACGGTCTACGACGATGCAGCACATATACGGATATGACACTTCCCAGTATGTACCCAGTACTACAACAATGCATGCAAAGTTTGAAAATAAGAATTTTCAACTTTTGTAACATATCTGATACTTCTTTTTGGGTGCTCTTGAATGAGTACCAGATACACCTGAAGGATATGACCTTTTTTAAGCATATAAATGGACATAATTGTAACAGGAACACATGAAAGGTTTATAACATTTTTTTTTCTTATTATTAATGTAGCTTGCATGATTCAATAATAACTATAGCATATTTAAAAGTGTAACAGAAAATTTACTATATACAAAAGTATCATATTTTTACAAGGGAAGTACATTAATCCCCTCTAACTACTAAGCAATTTGCAATGTCCCCCAAAACTTTCAATTTATGCTCCCCACCAAAAAAAAAAAAAAAAAAAAAAAAAAAAATCATCCCATTGGAGTTGCAATGTAACATATTTGCGTTAAAATGACAAAATTACCCTTGATAAAAAAAAAAATTACAAAAAGACAAAAAACAGAAAAACAAAAATAAAATAAAATAAAATAATTCAGAAAAATAAAAAAGACAAAAACTTAGGAAAAATGCTTTTTGTACGTTTTTTTTAATAAAAAAAATTACCAAGTGTATTTTTGCCATCTTTTGTACAAAAGGATGAAATTGCAACACCAGTGCTACTTTGAGAGGGGGGAGGGAGACATTGCACAAATTGAAAGTTCAAGGGGACATCGCAAATTGCTTAGTAGTTAGAGCGGGTAAATGCATTTTTCCATATTTTAATTTATTAGCATGTCTCCTCCCTAATGTATATTACTTTTTCAAAATTTTCATGCTAACACATCTGCATCGAAACATACCCATAACCCACATCCATGCTGCTTCCTAAGACTTATAATTTTCTTTGCATCAGCAGTTGAAAAGATAGCAGACTACCATTATGCTTTTGAGACAGAAAAAAAGCTATTTAAAAAATAAATAAATAAATAAAAGTAAGATAAACCCAAAGAATATGTCAATGTCTTAAACGAAGAACCTAACCTTCCGTTTCCGGAGCCTTTCATTTTCTTCTTCCAGACGTGAAACTTTGTTCTCCAGTTCATTAGTGTAAGCCTATTATAGTGATCTTTCAGGTCATTCAAAAATTCAGAAAACAAAAACTGAAAAGGAAAAAGGTAAAGAAAAAACAGCAACGCATTTGAAACAACCAACACTTTTGAAAGCTAACCTGCTTCCTTGCTCGTGAACGGGCAGCAGATTCACGGTTCTTGATCATCCTCTTCTGCCTTCTCTCAACGGTCTTCTCAACTGCGTCCTCTGGGATGCCTCTCTTTCTCCCATGCGATTGTGTGTCTGATAATGTTCCCATCAAAGGAGAAGTTAAGGCTAACTGGTTTTCTGGATATGGAACATCCATCACAGCACCAGCAGACATCTGCAGTGGTATAGGCTGGCCAGGCATATAAATCCCCATCATACTCTGCTGTGGCTGCTGATATTGTTGTTGTGGATACTGCATCCATTGACCTTGCTGTTGAAACTGCGGCACTACATTCTGATCAACCCCAACAGGACCAGCACTTTTTTTGTCCGAAGATGTTTCAGCCACAACTCCTGCTTTCACCAAGAAATCCTCCAATGTCATCTCTCCCAAAGTTGGCTGCCGGTCCCGAGATTTCTTTTCCTCACTATTCTTGCTTTGCTGAATATCTCTCCAAACCTCATCAACCGTCTTCTTGCTAAGTGCACTAGTTAATGAAAGGCTAGCCTGACGCTGCAGGGCAGTTTGATTGGCCTGTGCTGTGCTCTCAATGTCCATACCTGTGGACTGGTTGGCCTCAGCAGTCCACACATTTTTGAGAAGCTCATCAAGGTTCATGCTGCTAAGTGGTTTCCCCAAGTCACCTAACTGATTTTGAACCTCATCAAGCGTAAGACTGTACATTGAGTTTTGTCGCGCCAATGGCGCGAATTGCGACTGTTTGCCATTACTATCACCACCACCTTGAGACCCCATTATCTCAATCCCCATTCACCAACCCTCAATTCATTTAATCATTCAATCTCAAACTCAAATGTATATAGTAACAACCAAAAGAACTCAAAAATTTAGCCCTAAGATCTGCTGAACCCAACCTTCAACACTGTCCCGTCAATCAGAAACCTGAAAATCCCAAATCAAAAATTCAGACTCCCAGCAATTCGTCAAAATTCATGGGAGCTCAGATGATCTAAAATTACCTTCAAATAACTAGATCACATGCAAAATACACACTGCATATATATTTGGAAAACGAAAAGAAAAAACCTATGAGGGTTAGAAATCTTTAATCAATTTCTTCTTTCTGGAGATGGTTAGAAATCTTTAATATATTTCACACAAAGCACATGCATAGAACAGAACTATAACCTCCATTTTACCAGATAATTTTTGTAACCCTGAAGCTATTTGAAAAAAAACAAAAACAAAAACAAAGAAAGAAAGAAAAAACTAGTTAATCCCCATTAAATTTACAACTTAAAATCCCTTGAAGGGTAAAGAGTCAAGAGGATCCTCTTTAAAAGCTATCTTAAAGCTTACCTCAGAAACAATGAGCCTTTGAAATATTAAACCCCAAAAAATACATCCAGACGAGCCATAGACAATGAATCCCCCACCTATATTCACATTGGTGGAAAACAGGAATACTCTTTTTCAGAACAGAATGCGGTAAATCTCTTGCATGCACCAAGAAAAGGCATAACTTCGACCATCCCATGACCAATTCCTTCGAAACCCTAAACCCACTAGTCAAACCCAAACAAACAAACCCACAGAACGCCCCCAATGAAATTCCCATCTCAAAGCTAACAAGCCAATTCACTGGAATATTATAAAATCATAAAATGGAAAATGGAAAACGAAAAATGCAAATTTTTTTTATTACAATTGGATCAAAAAAAACAGATTACACAAAACAAGATCATAGCTTTACATCACCCAGAACCCCAGATTGTAATAAAAATGCGAAAAAACAAAAAAGGGAAGAAAATGGTATGCATGCAAGTCAATCAGTGTTCTTATTGGAAAATGCATCAACCCAAAAAAAAAAACACAAAAATTAGAAAGAACAGAGCAAAGATCAGAAACTCCCTTTGTGGACCCAAATGTAAAAACAAGACAGAAAACCAAGAAAGAAATGAGTGAGGGGGTCAAGAAACCGAAAGAAAATCAGGGTGTAACTTACTTGATCTGAATCTGTACTATTGTGGAAGGATTGAGAATAAGGAAAGGGACTTTTAGGCCTGTTGAGACTTGGGTTTTACTTTTCAGTGGAAATCATCAGCAGCAGCATGTACATAAACATAAGTACATGTTTGTAAACATGTCCTTGCTTGCAGAGGGACAATCCCAGGTGGGTGCCTGAGAGCGAGAGACTCGGGAAAAACCAAAACGCCTAAATTTTATTTATACTCCCACACACAAACAAACTTAATTGGCTCATTTTACTTTTGTTTATAGTTTCCAATGTGAATATAATAAGAAATTATACCATGTGGGCGCCCTCATGTCATAATCATGAGCTCTCCCACTTGCACAAATGACGATAAATGTGTCTTGCTTTCGCTCCTGCAGGCCCCAAACACAACACAATTCCTCACCTACAAATTTTTTGATCCATTATAACATCATCTTATATATATATATATATATATATATATATATATGTGTGTGTGTGTTAGATTTTGATGTAAAATGGTTAATTAAATTTTAAAAAAAATTTAATGTATTTTACATTTTTATCTGCATTGCCTACCTAAATGTAGGGAAGAAAATGCATAATTTTTCTTTTTTTTTTTTGTTTTTATGATTTTCTCTCCTTTCTCTTTCTCTTTCTACTTTTCCTTAAAAAAAATAAGGAGAAACTTCACTTTGACCTCCTGAACTTCAAGCCGATTTTACAAATTCTTCTGAACTTTTAAATCTCTCACTTTGGACCCCTAAACTTTCAAGTTCTATCACTTTGGACTCCTCTGTTAGTTTTCATCGTTCAACTTAAACAGTTTGACTTTTTATGCCTATTATACCCTCACGTTAAAACTACACCTTTTTGAGCCTCAAAACTACAACATTCACCCAACCCAAAACGACGTCGTTTTGAACATTAATTTAAAAAAAAAAACAAAAAAAAAAACAAAAAAAAAAGCAAAATATTAAAATTAAAAAATAAATAAAAAAGAAAGAAAATCGGGATGGCTCCAGCCACCCCATTTTTGGCCAAAAGGGTGGCTCATGGCCGGTCTGGGGGTGGTCAAACCACCCCCATGGCCAAGGGGGTGGTCCGGCTACCCTCAAAAGCCCACAAAAAAACAAAAAAACCCATTCACGGTTTTGGGCTTTTGGGGGTGGCCAAACCACCCCCCAAGGGCCTGGGGGTGGTTTCGTCCACCCCCTACGGCTGGTATGGGGGTGGTCGAAACCACCCTCAAGCCGACCACCCCCAAAAGCCCAAAACTATGAATGGGTTTGTTTTTTCCCCCTTTTTTTGGGCTTTTGGGCGGCCGGGGGTGGTCCGGCCACCCCCAAAACCCTTTTTTTTTATTCTTTTGTTTCTTTGGACTTTTGGGGGTGGCTCTTGGCCAAAAATGGGGTGATTCTGCCACCCCATTTTGCTGATTTTTCTTAGTTTTCTTCCCCTTTTTTTTTTATATATATATTTTGCCCTTTTTTTTTAAGAAAAAAAAAATTTAATGTGCAAAACGACACTGTTTTTGGCTGGGGTGTTTTTGTTTTTAATATTTTGCATTTTCTTTTTCTTTTTTTTAAAAGAAAAAATATATAATTTTAATGCCCAAAACGATGTCATTTTGGGCTGGGGGTGGATGCTGTAGTTTCGGGCATTTTCGAAGTTTCAAGTGAATTGGGTGGGGGTATAATGGGCATAAAAAGTCAAACCGTTTGAGTTTAACGTTGAAAACTAACATAGGAGTCCAAAGTGAGAGATTTGAAAGTTGAGGGGGCTTTGTCAAATTGGCTGGAAGTTCAGAGGGTCAAACTGAACTTTCCCCAAAAAATAATAATTTAAAATAATAATATTTAAATGATATAAAAAAAATAAAAAGAGAGAGAGATAATTGGATGTAGACTGTATTTAAAAAGTCATTAGTTAAAATTATAAATAAATAGCTTTTGATTAGCTATTTTAAAAAAGAAAAATGGGTTGTTAATGTGTTTTTTTGGTGTTTTTTGTGGTGAAAAATAATTCTTATATTTTTAGGAATATTTTTAATATTTTCGATTATTTGTTAATATTTTTAACTTGGAAATTAACAAAGAAAAAAAAAAAAAAAGACTTTCATTTAAGATCACTGTTTTATTTTTTTTCAAGTTTCAATTTTTTAAATGCATATACATATAAATTTGTGGAAAAAAATTTTTTTTTTTGTCGGAACAAAGATAATTACGGCATATGATAGTATGATTGATTTTTCTCATTATTTATTAGTATAATGAAGAGATAGATGGAATGAATATATGGAGCATATTATATTTCAGCTTTAGATTATATGCTTTTGTATCGATAATTTTATATATTTTATGAAGGTTATATATTAAAATATTCATTAAATGATTAAATAAATCTATTCTAAGTAATTTAAATTTTTAGAATAAATGATCAAATTCTATGGGCATTTTCTATAATATTTTTGAAAAATGTTTTCTTTTTTATTATTTTGATTTGAAAATGTGTTTTATTGCGATATGAAAGTGAGAAGTTTTTTTTTTTTTTTTTTTTTGTGGGTTAGGCATTTTAAAACTATTTTATGTTTTGAATTTAGTAAATTATACTACTTTTTGCTACGTACTAGTATTTTAAGAAAAGTATTACACATTTATCTTTTTTACAAATTCTTCATTAAATTTATAGGACTTACATGTAAGCTCAACATATTCAATGATAAATTTGTCTATCTCTTATACAAAAATAGACAAAAATATATATATATAAACAAAACATTTCACGAAAATTGGGGGCACGACAAAATTATTAAAAATTCAATTTCAAAACATATACCAAACTATGCCTTTTATCTTTTAAGTAAAACAATAAAAAATAATTAAAAAAAAAATGGTGGATTTTTTCAATAGAGAGAGGGTGATTGCATTGTATCCTTGCTCAAGGCATGGAAGCGTTTGCATGTAAGAAAACCAAACTGGCGATATTTTTCTCCACAAGTGGAAGTATGTAATCGGATATGCTATCAATGGGGATTCATTACTCTGGAGCAGCACCTAAGCCGGATCCTAAAATAATATCTATAAATACTAATTTTGAAAATATTTCAATATATATAACCTCTATTGAAGGATTGAGATTCTCTAAAATTCTCCTTAAATTTGAGATTCTCAAATTCAAAGATTTTAGTCGTCTATTTCATATAAGCTTCTAAAATAAGTCATGTTTCAGAATTTAATGAGAAAACTACCTTATTAAATTTCGGTCACTTAGTAGCTTCCTCATTAAGTTCTAAAACATGGTTTATTTTAGACGATTTCCTCATTAAATTCTGAAACATGGCTTATTTTAGACGCTTAGATGAGATGGACAACTAAGATCTTTGAATTTGAGAATCTCAAATTTAAGAAAAATTCTAGGGGATCTCAATCCTTCAATAGGGGTTATTTATGTTGAAATATTTTCAAAATTACTATTTATAGATATTATTTTATGTCTTGGAAATGTTTTAAAATGGAAGGTTTTAAAGAGCATTGAATGAAGAGAGTCCAACATTGAAAAGAGAAAAAGTGAAGTTGACATTTATAAAACCCAATAAACTTTAAGCTATTAAAATTGTTTGGGTGCATACACACCAGCGTACACTCTTTCACACCGGACGCCCACGCCACACTCGCAATGTGGGCTATAGGCCACTAGTGGCGCCTTGATGGCGCACTTAGCTCAAAGCGATCTGATCATGACCATTTATTTTTGAATAGTCAAGATCGTTCGATATAGTGATTTGATCTAAACCGTAGGCTTCTTAGGTAGATTCAGTGGTTCAATTTAATAGATTGTAATTAAAGTTAATTGTAAAATCAAATTAACTTTGATCCAACGGTTGAGATTAAATAATTAAGATCTAATGGTAATTATTAGATAATTATTTAATTTAACGGTTAGAATTAAGCGTCTATTGGATTAGCAGTTTATGACTATTAAATTAGCAGTTTAATTTCGAAATTATCTCAAGCAATTGAGTGGATAATTATATCTGATTATCTAATTCTTTTTAGAACTCTTCTCTGTACTTAGAATATTATTAGAGTCTTTATCTCTTGATAGAATATAAAATATGATGGTATTTTTTGTTTAATTTCATTTTGTACAGAATGCAATTAAACTACAAAAGTTTTTTGGGCTCTATTCTATAGTATAATAAATCCCAAAAAGTGTCTCGTTATGCCCTAAACTCATTTGAACACATATGATCAACCATTTATAATTCTCTAGAGTTCAAAAACTCATAATAATGTTTGACCTATCCATAATTACTACGATGTATTCACAATTTGCCATTACTTGTCAAAAGTGAATACACTTGTGGATGTGTTATCAAATAGTCTTCCATTCTCCCTCATGTCACTTAAATTTGGTTCAATCACTTTTCAAGTTATGCCCCTTTAGACTGCACCAATCATAGTCATAGACAACACACTAGAATAGCACACATCGAAACCGTTGTCCTATGACATAGTCAAAGATTAATAAAGGCATAAAATGGAGTAAAAAATGGAGTCATAAAATGAGTCATGAAACTTGCACAATGAAGAAGCAAGGATTTATTTACTTACATCAATAGTTAGTTAGAGTTCTCTTTCCAAAAACCTAAAAGAGTGTATGTTTAAATTAAAAATTACTGTACAAATCTTATTCTAGACATTACTCAAGCGTCTAACCCGACTCCTCCATTTGCTCACCACCTTAAGCACCAAATTAAGGTCTTGCATCTGGCTAATTACATGATGCATGGATCATGGCTATCTATGCACAATTTAAACAAAACCATAAACCTCGTCTTAGGTCCAACTAAGATGACATATATTTGTGTCAACCAATCTTATTTGCTACCCAAATATCAAGGGACAAAATGTCTCAACTCTACTCATTATCTAAGCGCTAGAGATGATTGCTCGTGTGAGTGAGTCTATCTAAGCTTGTTGACAAACCTTTTGTACCACAAATTCAATCACATGGTAAGTATGTGTGCTAACAAACATGCCATATGATAAAACCCAAAAGAAAAAAAAAAAAAAACTAAAAAAATTGAATAACATCATGTGCATTAATAATTAAATATCCCAGGCGTAAAACAATAGTCAACTGAATTACAAATAATTACACTCTACGCAATCCTAAACTCCTAACATGAGCTTGAAAAGCATCTCTAGTTATAGTCTTTGTCAAGGGATCTACTATCATGTAACTCGTAGAAATGTGTTTCAGGATCACGTCATTTGGTGAAACCATGTTTTTGATGTAGTAATATTGTACCTCAATGTATTTAACTAATGATATTTGAGGTCCTTAGTATAGCCAAAAGTTATTGCACTACACAATGAATCATCTTAAGATCTAAAGCATATGCGACAATATAAAGATGTTGAAAAAACTTCCTCAACCAAATAGCTTCATGACTGCAGCTGAACAAGCTACATACTCCACCTTCATGGTCTATAAAAGTTTACATAGTTGTTTCTTGATACATGGACACCTCGAAATAAAAAATTGTTTTATTTAAGTATACTCTAAATTAACCTAGTACCTTTGGAGTCGGGTTAAGTTCGAGATTTTGGACTTTTAAGGAAATTTGTGAAGGATTAAACGATCGATCAAGGATAGTCTTCTGAACTTAGATTCGCATTAGAGTTAGTAGATTTTGATATCTAGGTTGATTTTTATTAGGTTATTAGTAAGTTTATGATTAGATAATTCTAAAATATTTTACTACAGGTTAATTGGGGTTCTCGGGTATGTTATAATCTCTTTTTAGAGGAATGAAGGTAAATTCATATGTTTGGGTTGGCATTTATAGTTGCTCAATGTTGGAATTGTCTTCGTTTGGTTTCGCAAGTATGGTTGATTCTAGATATTGTGTTTGGGATTAGGACAATGCTAAAATGCATGTTAGGACCTTAGATTGTGTTTGGAATGGAGTTAAAATGATTTGGTTTTAGATGGCAATTTATGGCTAAGAATCGAACGTTTGGTGGTCTAGTCAAATGATCAGCAACAATCGATCGGCCTCATAAACGAAGGATCGATTGCCTGGCAAAATGACTATTCTGACCTCAAATTAAGATTTAGGATGGATTAGCTTAGATTAACTTCCAATTAGTGATACTTTCTCAAATTTCAAGGGTGGTGGAACTCTGGAAGGATTTTTGGAGGAGCCTTGCAACCTTGATGTGTAAACTTAAATAGATGCACATTATTTCAAATTACTCCATATAATGCATATTATATATAATAAAAGTTCATATTTGCAACTCACATGCAATTTCTTTTAGACTTGTGTGAACTCTAATTCTTTTTATGAAAACACGAGTTAGAATGATATGATGTAAATTGAGATTTATAAATACATGCATATAAAAGACATTGTAAATTGCATCGAGCATGAAATCACTACACAATATTAATTTATCAGAGTTGGAAAGTGAAATGAAATTATTTGAGATAACTAAATAACTTTAAACATTATCATTCATTATCAATACAGACTCAGAGCTTCTAAACAAAGATTACTACAACATAACAACTGTCATCTATCTATTCAAACTTGACAATTCAAGTCATTCGCTAAGCATCTTCATCCCAGTGAAATGCTCACACTATGGCCCAGCAACTTGCTAATTTGCAAAACACCAAAATGTTCCACAAATGAAAAAGTAATTACGTAAGCCCATGACTTAGTAAGTAAATTGTTATGGAAGTGATTTATACAATGAGCATTTAATCATGTGTTGCATATGTCAACTTTAGTAATCCAACAATGTCATGGGATTTTACAAAACAACTTGTATTGCCTCCATTATTATGCCACTGCGAATTATTTCAAAGCAGGGTAAGAACATATCGCATAGTGCAAGGACCAGTTTCTTAAGCATTTACTTGCTTAAAGCAATTCTCTTCGCTCTCGGATATCTTAACCTTCATGTCACTGCAATTATACTCTAGTATTAAACACAACCCATACTAGAACCTTAATACAACACTTTAAACCTTAATCACGTAATCAAAATCATAATAATGCAAATTATTGCCTTCATCGAACATTCGATGTCGAGCTCGATCATTCGACCAACAAGTGGGCAAAGAGGCCTTAGTGAGATTGCAGCCTTCTCTAGCTAACCTAGTCATTTTATCTTAAGCAATATGGCTAAGGCTAGCATGCCATTTAAATGAATCTACATTATCATATGAATTCAATAAAGCAAATGAATTATTAAATTTAGAATAATCCAAATCCAAAACCATAAAACCGTTTGAAATAAAACCACATCCATAATAAATTGTTTCAAAATAAATGAAAAAAAAAAAAAAAACACACACACACACACACCATTATTCTCAAATACAAATCGAAAATCAAGTTTAAGTAACGTAACTACAAAAGGCAAATTCCACCGAATTTTGGGAGCATATAAGACATCGTGCAGTAATAGAGTGCGTCCACCTTGCAAGTTCAGCTTCTAGGTACTGATACCGAGTACCTTCACGCTAGCTCACTCTATTCCCCACTTTGATATCTCAACTCCTTACAGAATCCAACGGTACTCCACGAATTCACCTCGATCTTGTGCTACATGTTCAATTGCTGTTGATTCTACAGGCCACAAAGGGGAGGAGTGTGCAACCATGGCTAGTTATAAAATCTAGTAAGAAAAATCAGAGAGTAACTTTTTTAGCTTAATGAACTCAAAAGGGAAATGACTTTCCTTTCTGCATTTAAAGTAACCCACCTTTGATTTATCATTTTTACCAGCATGTTTTCTTCTCTTGCGTTTAATAGTCCTCGCCTTCTTGGGTGCTAGTTTAGTTGCTCCTTGTTTATCATTGTTCTTGCACTTGGGCAAACTTGATTTAGCCGGGTATGTGGAACTTTTGGGCTCAACAGACTCTAGGCTCTCAACTTCTATTTCCAAATGACACATCACATCATCAAAAGTCTTTAATTTTCTCATTGGGAGTCAAATTCTTGCTCATAGTCTCCCAAGAGCTAGGCAATGCATGAAATGAGAATAAAAGGACTAGCCGCCCGGCGGCTAAGTGGGGCGATACACTTAACAAAACCTGATGGTTAAGTAACGTTATACACTTAGCACCCCGGGAGAGAAAAGACTAGCAAACCCGATGATTAGAGGCTAGTATGCTTAACAAAATATAGAAACAAATTAGTAAATGTTATGTTCTATATGCACGCCTTTGAAAGATTATTGTGTGTAGCATGTTTTAATTGTTGTTTTATATTAACACATTTTATTACAAGTGTAAGATTATATGTGACACCCTTCCAACTCCTCCCCAAGGAATTAGAAGTGTGACACCACTAACAAATCATATTTTAATGTCCTTAAGATATTCATCAGAGTTTTTCACTAATACAACTGGTCAATAATTTATTTTTGTCACATACAGATCATGGACATGCTTGAAACTGAAAAATACTTCATAATCACATAGTACTTAAAAGTTGTTCAAAATAAATAGGAACATGCCCCTCTCAAGAGTTATAAACACAATAACTAAAACATTTCCCAAGCCTTTATCGTGTAAAATGATCAAAATGCCCTTACATGCAATATAACTCTATTTTGCTACTTTTCTAATCTTATCAATATTAAGCAAGCCTAAAAAATTCACATATTCGGCCAAGCTCATTATAAACTCATTCTTGATAATTTTCTTAATTAATTATTTTAATATCTTGCAAACATCATATCTTTTAACAAAATATACATATTTAGCCACATAAAAAATAAAATAAAAAAATGTTTCATTTATTCTTCAAAATTTATTTTACCATTATCATAAGCTTATTATAACAACATTATAAAAACATAAGATATTTCCTCCTTTTTTTTTTCCTTCTCTCCCCACACTTTCAGTTTCTCCCCCCAGCTAAGGAATACGATCCTCTCTAATTTATTTATATCCAGTTAGTTATAGTTGAATGTTATTTGTGTCTTTTCACTTTTTAAGTGGACAAAAATACTTATTTTCTATAACTAATTGAATATTCTCCAGTTCAAATGAAATAGAGAGAATCCTAATTTATAGGACAAAGACCTTTCTTGGTCTTGCTCCACTTGATGAGGGGTATTTATTGGTCTTTGGAGACCATGGTTTCCCAAAATCCCATGGGCTAAATCCATGGTTTTAAGTCCTATTTGGCCAGATCTGATTGGAGCCTGGAGGGGCTTGTGGTCCAATAAGGTGAAGACAACACACCTTTTAGAATGCTTTCAAATACCAAAAGTGGGCTCGTTATGGGTCTCATTAACTGGGCCATAAGGGTCCATGTCTAATGGGTTTATATACCTTTTAAAGCCCAAAATGCAATTTTATGAACCAAACTACCCTCATAATGTTTTCTCAACCTAAAACAAGTTCTTGGGTCTATTTTGAACCAAAATTTCACTCCAAAGTTTTATGGGTGGTGAAAACATCAATTGGGCCCAAAATTAACTTCCTAGGTCCCATTAACAAAGAAAATTGATTTCAAATTTGTATCTTTGTTTCCAAATGCCCAAAATTTTTCTATCCTTTTGTTAAGTGCCAACTACCGAAGATTGAGTGAATGTACAAAATGTGTGCCAAGCTTTGGAAGTTTTCAATGAGGTAACCAATATTGTATCTGGAAATGATAATTTTATGGGTTAAGTATTTTTTCAGTATCTCAGTTTCTATTTTCTTATTTTTTCTATCCTAAGTTTTCAAAATAGTCAAAAATAGTACTTAACCTACTGGAAAAGACAAAATCGATACCTCGTTAAGTTTCCGTTAGAGAAAATTAACGATTTGTCACATGTCACTCCCAAAATATGCCATGTGTCCTAACTTTTTTTCCTTAAAAAAAAAAAAAACTAAACCTCAAAATTGAAAATTCTATGGGGTGGCTGGCCACCCCATTTTGGCCACTGGGGGTGGTTGAGCCATCCCCAAGGCCGGTCTTGGGGTGGCCAAACCACCCCCAAGGCCGGCCACCCCATAGAATTTTTAATTTTTATTTATTTATTAGGTTTAGTATTTTTTTTATTTTTTATTTTTATTTTTAGGACATGTGACATATTTTGGGAGTGACACGTTGTAGATTGTTAATTTTATCTAATGAAAACTTAACAAGGTATTGATTTTGTCTTTTTCGATAGGTCATGTACCTTTTTTTATTGTTTTAGAAATCTATGGGAGAAAAAAATAAAAAAGTGCAAACTAAAGTACTAAAAAAGTACTTAACCCTAATTTTATTTCTAATTTATTTCTTTCGGAGGTATGGAGACTGAAAGAAGTATTAGCTAAGTATAGGGATGGGGTGAATGTAATTTGTTGATCATGGCCATAGCTGCGTTGAATCCTCGATACAAAATGGTGTTGGTATAGTTTTGTTTTCCTATAATTTACCAGAGCTCAAAGCCTCTAGAAATATTGATTTGCCTCTAGAATTATTGATTTCGTTATTAAGGTTCTGCACTGGTTGTATGATGAGTATGCGACGGCTCATAATACAACAGTTACGGAGCAAAGTATACAAGAAAGTGTTCATGAAGGTTCTTCTACTAGTGCTATTGTACGGACCGTGAAAAGTTGTTGGTCAATGTTTCATTCTTTCATTAGAAGTGTTGATATTGTTGAGGCCTTTAAAACTGATTTGGATGGATATTTGGAAGATGGTGTTTACGGTACGTATATGGAGTTTGAGGATTTAGAATGGTGGAAGGTTAATAATCTCAAGTATCGTACATTGTTTAAGATGGCACAAAACATTCAATAGTTCTTATCATCACAATTGTTTGAGTTGACATTTATTATCGGTGGTAGGGCTATCAATGGAATAGGATCTTCTCTAGTCTAAAATGAACAGAAGAATAATCCAGTTTATGGCTAAAATTTTTTTCTACTAACAAAAAATAATAATAAAATATTAAAAAATAATAAAAAAAAAATAAGGGTGGCTGGCCACCCCATATTGGCCATAGGGGGTGGCCGGACCACCCCATTTTAGCTAGGGATGACTTGAGAGCCACCCCCAATGGCTGGCCACCCCCAAGGGCCAAACAATTTTTTTTTTTTTTTTGGTCCATGGCTTCGGCCACTATTAATTAATATTTTATTATTATTTTTATTGAGAGGACATGTGGCACATTTGTGGCTTAAATTTTTTTTAAAGAAATCTCAGCCATAAACTATATGCCCTCCAATTCATTATGGACTAGAGAATATCTCGATCCAGTCATCAATCCATATCGGGCATCCTTATCAACATAAAGTCCAAATGTTGTTATGCGTGGAGGGTTGGGTGAAAGCACTTTATGTACTTAAGAAAACATTAGCTATAAGTGTTACTTTTATGAATGTACTTTTGTAGAAGGGCTCAACATTGGTGAAATTTATGTTAATGTGATCTAAGAGATTGTAAGAATAAGTTGCGTAATAATATTGTATTTTGAACCGTTGCCCCAATATACTTTTGGGGTTTTTGTTGGAAAATTTATCTCCAACTACTTATTTGCCGATGTTTGTTATTCTGAACTTCAAAATCTTTTAATTTAGACCTTTAAAATTTCAATTGCAGTAAATTTGAATGCCTTCATCAATTTTTACCGTTAAAACCCTTAAAAAGATAAAATTACCCTTCAATTTTCGTTTTATTAAATAAAAAAATTGAAAAAATTGAAAAAAAAATGGTCACAAGGTGGCCCAACTATGGGTCACCTTGTGATTTTTTTTTTAAAATTTTTAATTTGAAATTAATGATAAATTTGAAATTTTATAAAAAAGTTAGGGGTATAAATATCATTGTCTAACTTTTAACATTTAAAATCTAATGAAAGAGTTCAAAATGATAGAAATTAAAAGTTTAAGGGTCCAAAGTAAAATATTTTGAAGTTTGAAGAACATGTCGAAAGGAATAGTAATGCAGAGAAAATTTTTTTTAAAGTCTATGTGGGGTGCTGTTGTCTCTGAAGTCCACATAGTTTTCATTTGTATTTTGTTCATTTATGTTAAATTATTTATTTTTATTTTATTTATAATTAGTCATGTAAGTTATTTTCCTGATTACTTTGTTAATAATTTGAGGGAAAATATATATTTTTCATGTTTTATCGCCAAACCAATGGTAACTGTACAACCGACCCGTTTGACATTGGGTGGGTCGAAAATGGACAAATGGATCTCTCTTTTTCCTTGCTTCTGCACAGGGCCAGTCTGCCACCCCCACTTTCTTTCAAGATTTGAACTCACCGAAGCGCTCCAAAGGTTGCGACGGTTATATATATATATATAGACATCATCTCTCTTTTATCTGAGTAAAAATTTGAAAATTTTGACAAAAACTGCGACAAATTTGGGTGAGAGAGTGAGAGAGAGACCCAGATGTCGGCTTCGACCGTATCTATAACGGCGAACCCGGCGGTTCGGCGGCGCCCAGTGGTGGTGACCGAGAAGAGGGCCACCAGCGTCGAATTGCTCGGCGTCAACGAAGCCTCGCAGCCCCAACCCAGCCCCACCGGCGGCGACGATACTGGCGGCAACGTCAACGGCAAGGATCTGAGCCACCACTCGATTCGCGGCGAGAGATCGTCGAAGGAGTTGGCGGCCCAGCAAGCGAAGAAATCCGTGGCCAACACCACCAGCAACGCGCCGCTTCGCCGCGCTCGCAAGCCCCTCCCGCACAAGCCCGAGCATCCCCGGTGGGTTACCGTGTTCAGAGTCTTCGCCAAGAACTTCGTACTTCTCGTGATCCTCGCCGGCCTGGTCCAGTTGATCCGTAGACTCGCCGTGAAACCCAGCGACGCCGTTTCAGAGATAGGATTGTCCGAGTTCGAGGGAAGGATTGCGGAACTGGAGACCTTCGTGAAGACCACCGCGAAGATGACCCAGGTTCAGGTCGAGCTCGTGGACCGCAAGATTGGGAACGAAATCGGAGGTATAAGGAAGGAAATGAGCGAAAAGATCGAGAACCAAGGCCTAATTTTGGGTACCCAGTTGAAGGATTTGGAAACCAGGAGCGAAGAATTGGAGAGGTCCATAGGGGAGTTGAAAGCTGTGGAGTGGTTGTCCAAAGAGGAATTTGATAAGATATTGGAGGATTTAAAGAGGGCGAGGAGTGTGGAATATGGAGATGGGGAGGTGGGTTTGGACGAGATAAGAGTGTTTGCGAGGAAGATGATTGAGAGGGAGATCGAGAAGCACGCGGCGGACGGGCTCGGCCGCGTCGATTACGCGCTGGCGGCGGGCGGGGCGGTGGTGGCGAAGCACTCGGAGCCGTATTTGCCTGGTGGAAAGGCGAGCAATTGGTTCTTGACGGGTGGCAGGAATGCTGTTCATAGCAATGCTGAGAAGATGTTGCGGCCGAGTTTCGGTGAGCCCGGGCAGTGCTTTGCGCTGAGAGGGAGCAGCGGGTTTGTGCAGATTAGGCTGCGCACGGCCATTGTTCCTGAGGCTGTTACGTTGGAGCATGTTGCTAAGGTGATGTTTTCTTTTCCCTATCCACATTTGCAAAGCTTTTGATGTTGATCCTTGAATTTGCTTGCCTTCTGGTTTTATTGGACACTTTAAGTAGTTTGAATGTCTGAGATGTTGTATTTGAGGTTTCACAATCTGTACAACTGAACATATTCACTAGCTTCAATGGTTTTATCTATGTAGCATATGGGTTTAGCAGTTTACATTTGTTGTTATCTATGGGAAGCTGGGGATTTATTCTTTTATGTATAGATTTTATTTGTGATGATATGAAGATCATGAGATCGTGAATGCTGGAATAAGAATATAGGATTGAAATGCTTGATGAGGAACTGTAAGTTAAGCTTTGATAATACCCAAGAGATGTTAACACCGATTGGTTTGAGGAATTTGGAGGGGAAGGATAAATTGCATCTCTTGATTTGATGCTTTTTTATGGGGCGAAAGCTGGATTCCCTTACCTCCCCCCCCCAAACAAATTTTTCAATAGAAGGAAAACCCACACCCACCAAAAACCTATCTGGATGTAAGCAACAGGAAAAATAGAGGTTTGTGGATAGGTCTGCCCCTGGTGTTGGCAATACCCAGCCAAGTTTTGATCAAGTGGTCTATTGAGTGACATTGTATTATTTTGTTACATTATCTTTATCTATTTTCTGATTTAAGGTACTGCATTGTTATTTGAGGTACTAACACCAGAATTAGGAATTTTATTTTATTATTTGTACCAGAAGTGAATGTGCTATATGGCAGTTGAGCATTTTTATCATCTCCTTGTCTTGATAATATGAATTCCTTTTTGGGAGATTATAATTGCTTGAGAAAATTTAATGTTTCTATTTGGTTATTTTATTTTATTTTTAAAAAGGGCCTTGTAGACCAATTTAATTAACGCTATGTAGGAGGATGTGAATTTGACTCGTTTAGAATGTAGGTTAAAAATTACAAGCTGGAAGCAGCTTTGGGCTGGGCATGCAGCATTAGTATTACATTTGATTTCCCCGACTAGAGGGATTTTGTTTTGGTTGAAGTCTTCCATTTTTTCATTTATGGGTTTTATTGGTTTCCTGTTGAGGCGGATATATTGTTAGACCTTTGGGTCTTGGTTGAGTATGCTTTCTGGTGCACCTTAACCAGCCATGCAGCCGTGCCTTATACACACACACACACATTCATATGTATGTATGTAAGCATGTGTGTATACGTATGGTTTAAAGGTTCACTTATCAAAAAAAAAAAAAAAAAGTATGGTTTAAAGGTTCAAAAATTTGAGCATCTTTCTTCTCTATAAATGGTTCCATTTAATCAAATACCTTTCCTTCTTTACAATCTTGTGGTACACCCTAATTGCAAATGTAATGACCCAGGAAAGAGCGCTATCACATTTGTGCTATCATCCTAAAATGACTAATCAATTTAGAGTTTCTCTAAAATTCTTTATAAAGCTTAACTTTATCTAATAACTAGGCAATGCGGGACTGACTCATGATTATCTTTATAAACCATCCACTTTATGTGGGCTACTTTTTATCTTCCCAATATGATACCGTGGTGTTACAGCAAATGACTTCCCAAACTTATATAACAATAAAACTTCCTGTGCTATGGATTGACTTGAAATGGTCAATGTTTTTTCTCAAAAAAGTAACAGAAAAAGTGCATATAAGAAGCACTTGTGCGTCATCTGTTCACAATTTCATGACTGTCAATCTTGAAACAGTAGAGAGGTGGCACAGCCACTGTTGCCACCACTCACGATGGTGAAGCTAGAATGGGATCCCAGCCTGCAAAGAATCATCCTCTATGGTGTAGATTTGTCCTCCTTCTGAAGTCTAGTTCACACTCTTCCCTCTTGTTGCTGGGTGCATTTGTATTTTATACAATACTCACCAAACCAGCCAAGCCTCACATTTAAAATCAAAATAGTGATCCATATTGTCCTACACTCACTCAAAGCAGGTTGTATGATGAGATAATGTCAGACCCATGTCTAGTTATTACTCTAAATACTGAGCAAGAGAAATAGCCTCTTGTCCAATTCTTCAGAACAACCAAAATTCATTCAGAACCACAATTGGTGATCTAAGTTCACATAAATTCACTCAGACCTGGTCATTATTTTCCTTAAATTTGTACTCGTGTTTTGGATTCTACAGAACTCGCTCTTTTTTCTCAAATGCTATCTTAGTTGTATTTAAATTCACCATATGACGCTTTGCTAGTTATTGCTGCAGGTTTTTTATTTTATTTTATTTTTTATTTTTTGGATGTAAAAATGTTTTGGTGAATCTGGTTAGTGGGTGTTGAGCAGTCCCTTTTTTTTTTTTGAGTTCCAATTGTGCATCTCTCTCTCTTTTCCTGGTTCCTGGTGATATCTCTGTTGTTTCCAGACCTTTGATCTTTGTCTGTGTTTTTTTTTTTTTCTTTCTTTTTTCTTTTGTGTTCTGAATTATATAGTTTTGGTCCGTGTATCTTTAAATAATTAGAAGAAGGGGAAAATATGGTGATGAGGTGTCGTCGTGTTATTGGTTCAGTAAGTCATGTGCTTATCATGTATATTTTTGTCACTTTTCAAAAAGTGAGGGAGGTAGATTGTAATTAGGGTCATATCACAGGCTGATAAGTTTTAACTTTCTTCTTTTTTTCAATCTATTTATTTCCTTTTATTGTCTTTTTTCTCTTGGCACTTTTTCTTTTGCTTTGTTTTCTGTTTTTTTCCTCCTTTACTTTGTTTCCCCTCCAAAACACAGTGTTTACTTTGACTGTGATGAACATTCCCATCAATCAGAAGCTTGAGGGAGCTTAAAGTAAAAGTAGGATTTGAGTTTAAATGTCAAGGAGCAGTTTGATGGGAAGTTATCAATAAACACATTTATTCAACTCAAATTTATTGCAGAATTTCTTCTAATTATCATGGTTTGAAGAAATAGTTTGCGCCATCTAACATATCAGAATGTAGCATACTGAGATGATTTGATACGATAATGCATTATGACTATGGTTAAATGAGGTAAATTAAACTGAATTAGTAAAATATTCAATTTTCTTTTGTATGCTTGACTACCAGGGTGTGAACACCATTACCAGCATGCAGTGTTGGTTTTGCATCCCTATTCTTGTTCTACATTTCTATCTATTCACTGTGAACTCAGCCTTTTGTTTATTAACTAAATGATATTTGACTAATTTACTTTCGATTTGTCAATAACTTCTTGGACAAATGGCACCTTCTACCAATAGAAAAACATTAAAGTTTTTTTATCTTTTTTTTTTTCTCTTGGTCTGACTGCAAGAAAAATTATTTTAGATTTAGCAGAATTCTACATTACATTCAGTATCTATGCATTTGATGGTACTATTTTAGCCTCATCTAGTTGTATGAACTTGTATATAATGTATTATTCTATTATGCTTGTTGGTTGTATAGATGCTTGACTTTGTATTTCGTTTTGGACTGGCAAATGAGTTAATGACAGCTCTGAGGTTTTCATTGTCTGATGTTAGTGTTCCTCTGACTTTGGTGTAATTGGTGTTTGTCTGATCATATTATATGAAAACATGCGAACACACAAGACGCACAGAGCACTTAGGGCAATTTTCCATGTTTTGTTCCTTTTATGGTTTGTTTGCATTGGTGAAACAGCCTTGGTGCTTAAACTATCAAATCAGACTGAATTGAATTCAGTTGAGGTATATATTTAGTGAGGTTATTTATATTGTCTATTCTTTTCAATGCGTTGCACAATTAGTTCCCAAATGGTGGTGCTAGAGGCAGACTTGTAGAGGTGAATTGGGGTCAAGAATAGCAACTCAACTGGTGGTGTTGAGTTGGTATATACTTCTGGTGGTGCTGAATATGTATACTTCTCGTGTCAAGAATAGCAGTGGTTGCACATCTGTGGGTGATGCACAGTTAGTGATGAAGATGTGGAGGTAGATACTCAAAATAGGAATTATTCACGCTAATGATGGTCGTTGCAACAACAACGTTGAATTTGTGGAGTGGTAGATAGCCAAAGTAGAAATTGCTTGTTAATTCGACCTTCTGTTTTGTTCAAGGATTAAAAAAAAAAAAAGAAGAAAAAAAAAGCAGATTATGATATGAAGCAGAAATTGAGACTTTGCCTCAATCACATCACACCATCTTTTGCTCTTTTTCTTTTTCTTTTTCTGTTTTTGTGGAGGGTCCCAGAGAGACTGCGGGGTGTGTGTTGAAGCCGAGAGAGCAACAAGAAGAGGCGGTGAGCTGTTCACTAGAAGTAGGTTCTATTTCTTCAAGGAGATTTTCATCTGATCCTTTGTCTTCTGTTACTAACTTGCACGGTTTTCTCATTGCACTTTACATTTTAGATCAACACGCCTGAGAAAATAAGTTATACAGGAAGTTCTGATTGCATCTGCTATTACAAATAATAATAAAATGCATCTGCTGTTTTGTCTGTTTTGAATGAAACTTGCTGTTGTTTGTGCTCATTCATGTTTATCTACCTCTGCCTTTCCATAACACAGATAATTCATGCTAATAAATTGTTTTACCTGAAAATTCTTCTGGTACAGAGTGTTGCATATGACAGATCCAGTGCTCCCAAGGATTGCAGGCTCTCTGGTTGGCTGCAAGGGAATAACATAGACGTGGCAGTTGATACAGAGAAGATGTTTCTTTTATCCGAGTTCACTTATGACCTTGAGAAGAGCAATGCTCAAACCTTCAATGTGTTGGACTCAACAGGCTCTGGCATTGTTGACACTGTCAGGCTGGACTTCACATCCAACCATGGAAGCCCTTCCCATACTTGCATTTATCGCATCAGGGTGCACGGTCGGGAGCCCGAGTCAGTTTCAATGATGACGATGCAGTCTTGATCCAGCAGCACTGGCTTCATCCGCCCCGCTTCTTGTAATTGTTGTTTCTACTTCCCATATTCTTTACTTAGAGCTAGTGTTGAAACTTCTAACTTTCTAGTTCTAGATATAGACATCTAATCATCTGTGTTCAAAGGTTCTATATTTCCGCATGTTGGTGTTCATCAAATAGGCGTGTATTTTGTTGTATGATTGCTGACTAGTTATGGAAGGAGCTTAATTGAGTTGTTATGGTGAACCCCAAATCCCTTTTAATCTGATTGTAGAAAAATTTTAGAGGTAGACTTTGATCCAAACGAAAGAAGCAAAAACTGTTCTTTCATGAGTAGAATAACAATTAATAATGTCATAATAATCATCATCAAACGATATTAGCATGCCAAAATCAGTCCATGTAATTTACATTATTTACAATTAAACTCATTTATGTGGCATCAAAATGAACACATAGGTCATTGAGGTATGTCAAAAAAACAATTTACTTTTTACGGTCAAATTTTGTTCACTGATTTAACAAATTCTGTCAGTGTGATATTAACTTAAATATGACATGTGTCATAATTTTATTGGTTCTGACATGTTACATTATCTAAATTTGTTCAGTTAGTGGATGAAATTTGGTTGTAAGAGTAAATTTTTTTTTTTTTTTTTGGCATACCTCAAAGATTTTTGTGTTCATTTTGATATTACATGGAGCAATTGTAAATCAGGTAAACCACATTGACCGATTTTGCGTTTTGTCCAAACATTAATACGAGGCGAAGTTATTATTATTATTTTTTAAAAGGTTAAACTTAATTTTTAGGCCAAAAAATATATGTATTTTAAGCTTTTAGCCATAATAAACATTTTAATTATATATAAATTTGTAATTAGAAGCGGGAGGGGGGCATAGCCCTTATTAGCCCCTTTTATTTCTTCCTTGCAAAGGAATTATTCGCTAGCATTTAATTGTTTATGTGTTTTGAGTCGTGTTTTTATTTTGGATTTGAAAAGGGATTTTGATGCAATATAAATGTGAAAACCGTGTTAATGTGAGCTATTTTTATTTTTTGTTTGAAAAAATGTTCTGATGTAACGTAAATGTGAAAATAATTTTATGCTTGAAGAAATATTTATTTTTCAAATTGTTTATTAATATATTTATCTTGATAATATGCTGCTTCAAGCCCTATATATTAATTCTTTTTTCGCGGGTCAACGCTGAAGGTTCACGGCTTGGTCAACTCCTTTGCTGGCACGCACGCCTCAAAGTTTCACACCCTTTTCTTGTAAAACGCAATCTTCATTTTCTCATATATATATATATATATATATATATATATATGAGAAAGCAGCACAGACATGCATGGCATGCGAAGAATGTTCACAAAGAAGGGAGAGCTTGTAGCGAGTACAAGGAGACCACCATCTTGATTGACTCAAAACCTTTAAAGAGAGATTAAACATGGTTCAAAATGCTATGGCCAATGCATTCCGGTTTGCTCAAATATGTTTCTTAAGTTTATAGGCTAATGCATGCTCATCGGGATCCCCTAGAATTAGACTGCTCGGATTTTACAAGAAGTTGAATAGTTTCAAAAGAAGGTAGTTGTCGAACCCAACACCTTAAGCTATTTTGGATAGGTGAGCCCTGCAACCTGCTTTTTTAAGTTGCTTTAATTTATATGAAATTTGGATAGCCTAATTCCAAAAAAATTTCATCCCATGCATGATGGGATGCTCAAATATCTATAAGAGATGTGTTATAGGCTAATGTATGCAGATTATGATCCCCTAGAATTATGCTGTCTGAATTTCTATACAATTTTTAGGTTGTCCGAATTTCACACGAGAGTCTAATTCTAGGAAATTTTCATCCAATGCATGCATGCCGATTAGGGTTTTTTAGAATTTAATTATCCAAATTTCTATTAAAGAGATGGTACAAGTGAGCTTCAAAACATGCTCTTTTAAGTTGCCCGGATTTCACACGAAAGCTTAATTCCATGGAATTTTCATCCAATGCATGACGTGATGCTCAAATATCTTTCTTAAGCTTGTCGGCCAAAGAGAGATGTTAGAGGCTAATGCATGCATATCAGGATTCTATATAATTAGGCTCTAGTGAGCTTCGAAGCCCGCTCTTTTAAGTTGTCCGGATTTCACACGAGAGCCTAATTCGAGGCAATTTTCATCCAATGCATGACGGGATGGTCAAATATCTTTTCTCAAGCCTTTGAGTCAAAGAGAGAGGAGTGTCTTTATTAATTAGCGTGATGAGATTAATTAAACACAGGCTCATTGGGAGAGCCTAATTCAGAAGTGGGGACTGCTCCAAGTTTGAAGCACAAAAAATGGGATATCAAGAACATGCTGTCTTGAAAGACCCACCATTTGCCATTTGGAAAAGGAACCACTCTTCGCCGATTCTGGGAACTGTGCACTTTTCCAACAGGCAAAGGCCGACATTTGGTGTATCCTTGGCTTCTCTTCTCTTGAATACTATATATATTTCTTGTGTCTTAAAAAAACCTAAACTACTATCTTATAATTCTTGGGACCAAGACACTTCCTGGGACCCTTTCAATTGTTTCTTCTCCTTTCTGCTGGGAATGGAAAATCTATGAATTTGGGTCTAAAAAGGCTTCGAATTTGACTAATTATGCAGTTGGGGCCTCTTCATCCTTTAGAATTTTTGTTTTTAAATGGCTAATTGGCATTTTCATATTAGTCTTTTTTTATCTTTCCAAATGTGATGATTATTCAATATCTATTGGTGATTTTAAAAGCTGCATTACATTTAGGAGGATATATGAAAGACTCGAGTCCTCCTTTTAGCATTACTTAAATGAGATAATCGTAAAATAAAAGTGTTGTTTTTATTTGAGGAAACTTCACTTTAAACACTTGTGTTTTGAAAAGATCTCCATAAATTTTAAAAAACTCTCAATTTAATCCCTCATATGTTTGGGATTTAGCCGCTAAATTCTAACGGCAATGCCTGAAAAGACCAAAATACCTTCTTTTTTTTTAAAAAAAAAAAAAAAAAAAAATTAGTTTGAAATTAAGAGTAAATTCGGAATTTTATAAAAAAGGCTGGGGTATAAATGTCATTGTATCACTTTTAACATTTTAAATCTGACAGAAGAGGTCAATTAATTGAAATTGAAAGTTTAGGAGTATAAATTGAGAGTTTTTGTTTGAGAGATTTTCTTAAAACGCGCTGTAGTTTAAGGTGTCTAAAGTGGAGTTTCACCTTTTTATCTTCCAACGTTACTCCGAAAAGGAAAGTTTGAACTCTTTGGTGCTCTCTCGCCTCTTAGCATTTGCATGATGATTGTTTTCCACCCTCAAGCAACACATGAGTTGTATGGAAGATAACACCAATATAGTTTTTGTGTGACAAGAGGCATAAATGGATCCTAACACAAACTTCGTGGACCAATAACCTTAAAATGCGACAACAACTAGGTTAGAGGTGATTGATCCAATGTTCAAATGAGTGATTCGGCCATCTCCAAAACTAAAATGGGGGTGGAGAACTAGTTCTACCAGCAACAAGAGTGGTTTGGGCTACTCCAATTGCCATCCATTTCTTTTCTCAACCATTTATTTATAAAATAAATAATCTAAATTAAAATTTGTTGCAGCCCTACAGTACCCTGAAATCCTAAAACAAACATCATGTGACAGAGACTCATGGTTCCAGGAGAACCAAAAAGGCCAAACTAATTTGACAAGGACTTAGGGGGAATATGATTTGTTATGTGCATAGACACACACGTGGGGTTACTTTCCCTATACTCATCATTCTCTCCCTCTCTGACACATAAAAAAACTTCCCTCTAGTCTTCTCTCTTCAATGCAAAGAACCCAAAAGTGTTAGGAAAAGAGGCCTTTTTTTCCGCGGTAGAAATCAAAGTACAATTTGACCATTCACAGGGGGTTTCCCTACTGAAATAGTTGGGACTTTGAAGGGACATGTGAGATTCTATATCCCAACTTTTGACTGTTTCTTTTCTTTCTTCTCCATTTTCTTCATTTTTTTTTTCTTTTTGCTCAAGAAAATCATCTTTGCACGTAAATTTGCAGCCCTTTGGAAACTACAAACATTTCGTTTCCTGCACTTGTTGGAAGAAGAAGAAGAAGACAGGATACCCAGGGTTCTGGAATATCGAATATTCAGGTTCTTTTTCTTATCTTGTCTCCCTACAATATCTATAACTCTATTTTCTATGTGTGCTTCCAGGAAACTTAAAACATATTATATTAATGCAAATGCATTTGCTTGCTTGTGCAGTTGACTTTCTTGGGAAAGAAACCCATTTGGGCTGTCAACCTCTTTCGTGGGTTGCCACCTTCTTCTTCTTTTATGCTTCAGATTCTCTTCTTCATGAATCCAATAATGTGCTTGTTCTTCTTTTCTGGTAATGTCTGATTGTTTCTGAACATATTGGTTCATCTGCATTCTTTAAATCTTTCTTGTCTATTTTTTATTTTCTTCTGGGTGTTATCTGATTTTTGCTATAATTTATTCCATTTAGATTTTAGAATATTAATTTCTAGTCCAAACAATTCAATGGGCCTGGTGTATATTTTTGTTTCTGAAGTTTTATGATTTGGGGTCTGCCACATTGATGCGATTCAGACATGACATTAAGGAACAAGAAGCAGGTTTTTGTTCTTGTTTTAATCTCCTCCTCTGCCTTATCTTTTGACATCTTTTTTTTGTTGTTTTATTCTTTCTTATTCACTGTTCCTGTCCCCCCTGTGATTCCAGTCCTTCATTCGGAATATTTTTGCCAGAAGGGAGAGAAATGGAAGGAATACGAATAAAGGCTCATTAGATTTCCCTGGTGAGTGCTGTGACATCCCTCCATCAATGGAACATACCCATCCTTGTTTTATATATATATATCTGTTCAAGAAAAGAAGCAGTCAACTTTTCTGTGTGTTTCTTAGTAGATGTGATATAAGAAATCAATACAAATATGATCCCTTTTGTTAGACACATATTATATGCCAGTCGCATTATCTAGAAAGTGGATGTATTATTGCTTTACCTTCTAGTGACACATTATTTTCATCTTTTTTTTTTTTTTTTTGAAAAGATATTTTTGAAATACTGATCTAAAACTCTAATAAGAGATTTTAGAAAATAGAAACTGAGACAGGAGGGAGAGCATCAAGCCAATTTGCTCTAAAAATAGAGGAATATATTCCTGTTCAACTTTAAGCTAGTGTACCAGAAGAAGCAAGAATGGCACATTTTCTCTCTCTCTCTCTCTCTCTCTCTCTCTCTCTCTCTATTTGTGTCTCTCTTTCTATAAAGAGTCTCTATTACCAGTCAAAATTAAATGGAGTTTGAGAAGATCTCTAAGCTAGAGTGTCTTTCTCTGGCTTAAATTGCTTCAAGTATCCTAAGTACTATCTTTTTTTGTTTTTAATCTTAATTATCTATCTTCATAATTTAATTTTCTTCTGCTTGTTTCTACTTCCAGAAGCACAATCTGGTCCAACATTTAAGAGTCTATTTTTCCCTGGCCTAGGACGTCCAATGCCTCCTCCTGTTCAAGATCTTAAGACATTCAGGTACTCAAAATATTCCTTTCATTTTTTAATTTTTTTATTTTTCACACAATATAAATTTATATATATGTTTAGATTTCTAAACTAGACTTTTAATCTTCAAATGCCTTTTCTTGTTTGTGTATTTAGAGTCTTTGTAGCAACATGGAATGTAGGAGGGAAATCTCCACATAATGCCCTTAACCTGGACGATATTCTTCATGCAGACCAATCGGATATATATGTCTTGGGGTATTGTCTCTCTCTCTCTTCCCCCTTGTTTTTTGCCTACTTTATTTTTGGGGGTTTTCTAGCAAAATATTAGATTAATATATTGTTAAATTTTTCTTTGAAATCTGAAACTTTTTTCCTGTGTACAAATTCCATCAGAAAAAAGGAAGAAAAGAAAACCTGACTCCCTTTGATAATTGGAATCCTTTAAGGTGTCTTAGGTGGTGATTTTGAAAATCCTTTTACTGTAATATGGTTCCAATGCCCAATATGGTTGTATGCACTCAGTTTGGTGTCACTGACACAAAAGAAGGAAAAGATAAAAGAAAAAAGAAAAAAAGAAAAAAAGAAAAAGAGAAAAAGAGAACTGGAGAATTTTCTTGGTAGTCATTAGTATTTATCCAATATGAGCTCATAAGTGGAGATTTTTCTTATGTATTATAATCTAATTAAGTAGTTGCATGGTACATACTGCTCTGTTCTGTTTTATGACCTTTCTTTAAATATCAGTTTTCAGGAAATTGTGCCTTTAAATGCTGGAAATGTGCTAGTGATAGAAGATAATGAGCCTGCAGCAAAATGGTTAGCTTTGATCAATCAGTCACTAAACAAATCATGTGACTTGGCTTCAAGAGGATCAAGACCAAGTGCCTCCCTTGCTGGTTCCTTGTTCTTCTCAAAGCATTCCCTTAAAAAGGTCAGTAAGACTTTTAGGGCGGAGAGCGGAAGGAGGCTTAAGACTTGCAACTGCACTCCTGAATTAGAAAGGAAGCAGAGTAAGGATCCCTGTTTCCGATACCAACATTCACATATAAGTGAAGACAACTTTCCTTTAGAAGAAGATGATGATGTATCTAATGGATTCGACATCGGGGAGATGGCCATTTCGTCAAGTACTGACCAGATGAACTACAGCCTTATAGCCAGTAAGCAAATGGTGGGTATTTTTGTCACTGTATGGGTGAGGAAGGAGCTTGTGCAGCATGTAGGCCACTTAAGGATCTCCTGCATAAGTCGTGGGATAATGGGCTGCCTCAGAAACAAGGTTTTGTTTAATGATTTGTGTAGATGCATAGATATACTTATGTCAGATATATTTGTATGTTTCATCTTATTGCTGATTCTATGGTGGCAGGGGTGTATTTCTGTGAGCATGTCACTCTATCAGACAAGCTTTTGCTTTGTCTGCAGTCACTTGGCATCTGGAGAGAAGGAGGGGGATGAACTTAGAAGAAACACGGATGTCATAGAAATACTTAAAAACACTCAGTTTCCAAAGAGATGCAGATCACATCACAGTAGGGCGCCGGACAAAATTCTTGAACATGAGTGAGCGTTTTTCAAATTATTGATTTTAAGTGTCTTTACCAATTCTTCTATTGCAGTATGTTATTCGTTTTTCGTATTTATGGTCACTAAATGTTTTATTTAACACTTGAAAAATGGCTGCAGCCGGGTTATATGGTTAGGGGACTTGAATTACCGAATAGCTTTGAGCTATGCCGAGACAAGAAAGCACCTGCAGGAGAATGCTTGGGATGCACTTCTGGACAAAGATCAGGTAGTTGACTTGCCATGAATTCAGTTTGAAGTTTGGATAAAAAACAGAAAGATAAATTTTCTCTGAGCTCATGTAACCATTGGCTATAATCGATTACCATAAATAGGGCCACTGTAGGATATGGCAGC
This sequence comes from Corylus avellana, assembly GCF_901000735.1. NCBI lineage: Eukaryota > Viridiplantae > Streptophyta > Magnoliopsida > Fagales > Betulaceae > Corylus > Corylus avellana. The sequence goes on from NC_081541.1 coordinate 48,579,744, forward strand.
AGGCAATACTTCTTGCAAAAATTCGAGGTCATAGCATTTCATCAAACGGGAGACTGAATTCCATCACTTCTTGATGATTATCCAATTTTTCTGTCATCGATCACTATAGCGATGAATTTGTGCCTTCAAATGCTATGTTGAATGCAATTTTAAGAGAAAATGACTTTATTTTGTGTAACATTTGATGACACAGCTTATGTTTCAGTATCACTCCAAAGCTAAAAGAAACACAAGTCACTTCTTGGAATGTAGGAGATGATCCTATTTACAAAATGAGAACAACATTACTTTAAGTGCTATGATAATCAAAATCATTTTATTTCGATGGAAAAAACATAAGAAAAAGGCTTAAGTTGTTTAGCTCAAACACTGTAATCAAACTTGGCATTTTCTGTACTTTGACTTTTAAACATTGCCTTAGCTTTTGGCTGCCTCTGCTGCTTTATGGTGTAATCATTTAGGCTTATTTGCTTTTATAGCTCAAAATTGAAAGAGAAGCAGGGCGAGTATTCAAGGGATGGAGAGAGGGAAAGATCTACTTTGCACCCACGTACAAGTACTTCTACAACTCAGACACCTATGCTGGAGAGACAAATTCAAAAAAGAAAAGGAGAACTCCAGCTTGGTATATATAGATAGTATATTTATAGGACATATTTAAGCATTTTAGATCAAATTCTGAGCAGTTAGGAATTGCAGGTGTGATAGAATACTGTGGCATGGAGCCGGGATACGTCAACTTTCTTACGTACGTCGGGAGTCTCAGTTTTCCGACCACCGGCCTGTTTGTGCAACATTTTTGGTCGATGTTGATGCTGTAACGGGTGGTGTAAAGAAGGGATTATCTGATTCTAACATGAAAGTTGGGATTGAAGAGCTCTTACCTCCAACTAGTAAATATTTTTGATGAAATAATATGTAAGTTCATGCACAAAATTCTGATTTTGATTTTAGTTTTTTGAAGTGGTGACTTTGTGGGCTAGGTACCACAACACACAACAAAATCCTGAAGAGGCCCCTAGGCAGAAAAAGGCAGGGATGAAGTTACAGGCTCTCTAAAAAAAATTCCTAGCTTCGTTCTTGCAAAAGGGTGTCATTGGTCTCTTACATGGATTCTAAGTTTGTGAAGTTTTAGTGTAAAGAATATTGCTTGATTGTTGCTTATATCATCAGGTACTAATGCCCTTCTCACAGTCATGACAAAGACTGAAGAAATATTCAAATTTTGATCATATGAGATTAAGTTGGGCAATCATTGTAAGTTGGGCAACTTCTACAGAGCATTTTGCAGCCTGGCAAGTTGTAAATTGCTCTCAAATGCTCAATGTACCTGGATATTAATGATTGGTGATGCTTATGCTTCAGAGAAATTATCCTGTGTGTATGCCTGTGTCATCATATTTGTCAAGTAAATCAAGTTTACTCTCAATGCCATTCCTGGGAGAAAAGATTAAAGGAGGCACTTCTGCAAATCCTTGCCCAAATGGGTTCAAACAAAACGGTGGACACATTCTGGTTGTGAGGCTCAAATGCTTGCCCTCACTAGGTTTGATTTTAGGTTCAGAAATACAATATTGACTCAATCTGATGATCTGTATTGAAACATTTTTCAATGTAATTACAACATTTTTTTGGACTCAGTGATAGCTATCTGTTAGTTTGAATGTCAAAGATTTACAGCAACAACACTTTAAGAACATGTTTTTGCACAGAAGCTTGGTAAAAAGGTAATCATGTATTATATGATTATTTTATAAATGAGAGCTCTTTGTTTCAGACTTGCTCTGTGTTATCTGCAAGTTGCATCAGATTATAAATTAATTAGCAAGCAGAATCCAAAGTTGCCAACCAATCATTTGCAATTGAATCACGTGCATTATCACATGATTGGTCTTAATAGTCAAAGATTTAGCTTTGGAATTTGGAAGCTGAAATAGTCAAAGATTCATCACATGACACACCTGCATCCAGTCTTCATTTTTTTTGTGATTACCAATTAAGAAATAATCTATGGAACCTCTTTTTCCCTCTATTTCTATCTTTCATACACACACACAGAGATAACACAGGCACTCACTCACACATCATTAGGCAAGAAGACATCCTCCTAGTCAGAAACAAAAAAAACCATGGTATTCTGCAGCAAATCATTGATTGCAGCAATCTTTGCTATTACATTGATGCTTTCACTTGTGGTTGATGCGGCCAAAGCCAGGGTTCATCGATCTTCGACGTCGTCTTCGTCCTCTCGAGAGCTCGGACACTTGCACTCCGACAGGAAAGAACCGAGTACAACCCGGGTGGTGGTGGTCGCAAGCCTTCGAACAATACCTCCCAGCATTCCCAATCCCACTCAGAACAAGTAATCTCAAATACCTTCACTAGTGTACTCTCATGGCTTCCACAATATCTGAAAATTTACACCATGTACTCATGTTTCTGTGTTAGGTGGCCCAGGACAAAGCCTCGGATAAGAGGCTGAAAGTATTGGCCTGCAAGATGCACATGTCATTGCTATATGTAATTTTGTTATTTGTTTTGTTTTGTTTTATAAAACAGTGTAGAAGTTAGCTCTAATATACATCAGTTTATGTTATGTATTTGATTCTTAATTATTGGTTTAGCACAGAAATCACAGTTTATGTACATTTGGAGTTGTCAAAAAAAAAAGAAAAATGATTTGGATCTGGAGGAATAGTTCTAATTTGGATCCTTCATTTCAAATGAACAACTTAGGTTGCTCCAGCATAGGATAGATAAAAAATAAAAAATAAAAAGGTGGCTTGCAAGCTACGGGAATGGCGTGCAAGCCACTAGGGTGGTCAAACCATCCCCAAACAATCAGCCATTAAGGGATCGTATCGCTCCTTCGGCCTCGAAGAGTAATTCAGCTACATTCTAAAACTAGCCACCGGAGAGAGAGTTAGTTACCCCAAACTGGTCATTAAGTGTGGCCGAATCACTCCCTTTTGGCCCAAAAGGATGGTTCGGCCACTCCTATTAACCATCTTGGTGGCTTACGTGTCACATTTTTTTCTCCACTCTCGTATGTTGTCATGATATAAGCCGATCCAAATGGGAACTATTACACCCTCCAACATGCACGGTTGTGGGCATTGACCCAATTATACCCGGTCATGAGTAGTTGGGTCATGCCCAACTATGAGTCTATGATGGTTGGGTCACTCGGTGATGACTAGGTATTATCTAATTAACCATGGTCCATGATCCAACATAATGGTTGGATAATCCAACCATTACAATATTGGAGTGAAAGCCCAACCATGCATTACTGCGTATGGTGGCGCATGACCCAACCTTGCTTTTCATTTTTTTTTTTTAAAGAGTGGCATAATTTTATTTTCCTATCATGCTTATATTTTATTTAACGAAAAAATGTCTCAAATTTAAAATGGTGATAAACTTGAGTTTTAAATTTAGAAAATTAAAAATTAGGGTAGAAAAGTCTAGATCAAGGGTAACATAAGTAGGGGTGTACATGCGGATGCGGTTATTTGTAATATCCGTAACTGCAAAATGCGGATATTACTTTAGATATCCACAATAAGTTTTTACTAACCGCATCCATTCGGTTATTGCGGTTATTATTCACTATCCGCATTTTAGGTAATGTGCCTATTTTAGTCTGTTGGACATTCTTTGAGTTTCTATTATGACCTACTTTAAATGATTTTGAAAATAATTTGGGCTGATATTTAGTGCTTTGCACTTGTTTTAATTTTTTTAAGCTCTAATATTTTGAAAATATATTGATTTCATGTTACTTTTGCTTTTTTACCCAAGTAAATGAGTAAGCTGTGAAGAAAAAAAGCCTAAATGTAGACATAATATATACCTAATCCAAAATGACGATGTTTTGGTGAATTTATTAAATATAATAAATATATATTATATATATATAAAGGGTATGCCAGGTAGTAATTTTTGCTAACCAAATATGCATCTTCATGTGCGAATAGTGTATAGTAGATAGTTGTGGATAACCGATGAAGATAATTAATATCCGTATGCATATACACTCCTAAACATAAGGGCTCTGTGATTTTTTTTATTTATTTTTTTATGTAGAAAAAGCACACCAGGCAAAGATAGTAGCATATGCATAGAATAACGACACATTTCAACCAATATCTTACTTTTATCCTATTATATTAATGTAATAGAGTGTAGTAACCCTTAGGTCAACATTTGTTAAGAAAACAAAAACTAAATGACTGCTAGACACCGCCACATAGTAAGATATAAGGGGAATAAATGTGTGGCGTATAACATGACTCATATGCTATATTCTACAAATATTAGAATTACGAGATAATTCATAAATTGCAATGCTTTAAATAGGATTGGGACCTCAAATTGTGCAGCACATTATGAAAGAGCCCTTATTAGACCATGAGCGGAACTGCATCCTTGAACTGTTCTTCATTTTTTTTTTTTAATATCCTTATAATTATTTTAAAATAAACTTTTTACCTCCTTATTTTATTTTTTTAATTTCATCACCCTACATTTAAAAATCTTAGTTTCGCCCTTGTATGAGATTCACTTGCCTAATCTTAAAGATGAAGTTTTATAATGCCAAATAGGGGTGGGCATCTTAACTGTTTACCGACTATCAATCGCCTACTAACTGCGACTGAACCGACATTAACCGCCTACTGCCAGAAGTCGGTCGTTAATCGATTAAGGATTTTTATACCGACATCGGTTTGGTTTTGTTAATCGGTATAAATATTTTTTTTGTTGGTTAACCGAATTAACCGATAATAAATATTCTAAGACCAATTTATTAGTAGAAGTGTAGAATATATATATATGGTGAACTCTTCGATACATCTAAGTAATAAACATTTCACATCTGAATTCACAAACTTCTCAGGATTTAGAGTAAATGTTAAGACATCGTACAAGTACATCAATTGTTATAACAATATATACAATTTATGACTCATGTGGTCCTGTTCGGTGCATGACATAACCTTGCCAATACCCCAACATATTAACCTGAAGCCTCCTTGCTTTTTATGACCAAGATAAGTCACTTGAGGTTTAACATGTTATAGTCTAGATGAATTTTCCAGTTTCATTTATAACTGCGAAGTACGAACAACAAGTTTTATAAGTTACAAGGACCTTTGAGTATGGCTTTCTGTGATACCCACACCATTACTCAAATACAATGCATCTTAAGGGTCTCACAACTCTTACATGCATATAATGGGACAATACACAATCACACATGTATGCCATGCAAGAATAAGTGTATATGTCTTTTATTCTATTCAAAAACTCTATCCAATCAATTGGAGTTTTGGACACAATTCCCAACAGTTATCACTAGTTTTTCTAAAATCGTTTGTGTTATTTTATTATTTCTACATATAATTTCCATATCTTTATGAGTTTCTTCACGGTATCAGATCCTTTTGGTTAACACCAGTGTTCATGATCCAATGGCCCTGTGAATTTTTATTTTCTTCTGTTTTTGTTGTCTTGTTCTTGATAGTCAATATGGCTCTGCAGATCTTCTCACCATAGATCTTGCATGCTTGTATTGACGATCAAAAAAAAAAAAAAAAAGGGTGAAGAAAAAAAAAAGATGAGAAAACGTGAAACCAAGAAACAAAAAAAGGTCCAAAGATGCATATGTTTGGCCCATGTGGCCAATTTCAAGCCCATAGTTGGCTCATTCCGACCATAGAAGCCGATGTCCAAAATTTTGGCCAAAAAGTGGCAGATGTTTGAGTCACAGCCACGATAGCTGATGCCAGTCATAGTTACTAAAGTTCAAGTTCAAGAGCCGATATTTCAAATCAGGCGCCTTCCACTCCAGGCATTCGATGTTCAAGATCTACGATTGCTAAAAGATTGTTCATCTTGTAGGGGCATGTTAAGGATATAAATCATTTTGATTAATGAGGATTTTTTTTTTTTTGAAAGAAATACATTCCAATTTCATTGATAATAATCACGAGCATAAAGCTCTAACATTGCAGGAGCACAAAGCCCTAAAAATGCAAATTATAGCCGAAGCTATAAGGATACAACATCACCTAAAACCTCCGCTAACCTATGACTAGTTTTCAGTTGAAATAACAGATTTGCATAAGACAGACGCAATCCAATGCATAGGTAGCGCAAATTCCTCCTCGACCCAAAAGCCAGGATGAAGTTCACGTCCACAACTCGAAGGTTTGGACTAAAATTCACATCCACGACCAAAAAGATCTGGACCAAACTTCAGTTCACATCCAAGCAGGCAAATTGAGTAGCCAAGCCTTATTACAAAACAGAAGCAAGAAAACTGAAATAAAATGTGGGCGAACCAAAGAGGCAGGGCCTTATTACAAGCAAATAACATGAATGAAATCCGTACAGGGAAAAAATATGAACAAAGACAATACAAAGAAAATAAAACAAACGGGAACAGGCACACGCAGCGTGGATGCCGATTGTGCACTCGCCGGAAACCGACATCGGAAGGGAACGATGGAAGCTCGACACGGTGGGGATGCGGAAAAAGCCCAAAACAGTGGACGGAATGTGGCGAAACCGATCACTAGCTGGCTGGAAAACCATCGCAGCAGGGGACGTTGAAGCTCATCGCTAGAGGGACACGAGAAAAGATCCAGCGGCGAACGGTGGGTGGCAAAGCGGGCAGAGGAGATCGGTGGTGAACACAAAACAAAATAGAGAGCCCCGCCATGGACAAAAGCGGAACAAAGAGGAAGGGGCGGCAGAGAAAGGGTAGGGATGAGGCAACCCGGACCAGGGACATCAAGTAAACTACTGGCACCCGGTGCAAGGGTAGGCGAGGGGGAAGAGGGAGGCAGCAAACGGTCATCCCTCCTCCCCTCACCATGGGGGAGGGGGCTTACCTGAGGCTGCGGCTCTAAAGAGAAAGTGAGAAAACCCTAAGGCTTCACCCAAACATCATGATTAATGAGGATTTGATTTGTGATTAATGTGGGTTTGATTTGTAATTAATTACCCTTAATTTAAGAGATTTGTTTTGTATTTGAAATAATGCTAAATCTCTATAAATATAGCCATGTACTCAAATCATACAATTAAGGAATAGGAGTATAATGTATTCATTTAGGCTTTATCATTTTTTTTTTTTTTTTTTGAAGGAGAAATCATTATAGTCTCATTAATTGATAAATGATCACGAGCATAAAGCTCTTTTATCACAGAGCAAAAGCTCTAAAAAAATCATAGCCGAAGCTACAAGGTTATAAGTCATAGATACATACATAATAATCTGGCATTCAAGACCTATCTATGACATCAAAATCTGCTAATCCATGACTAATCTTCAATTGTAACAACATATCTGTTCCAAATAGACTCAACTCAATGTATAGGTAGCTCATATTCCTCGACCATGGAAGCAGAAAACCCCATGCCAAAACTCATCCTCTTTAACCTGAAAGCCAGAAAACTGTTCACATCCACAACACAAGGGTATGTAGAATCCTTATTCAAACAAGTTACAAAGAAGCTGGAAAAAACAAATTAAAATACAGAAAAAAAAAAACACAAACCCAGCATACAACAGCATCAGTGAAGCTCCCACGCCGGCACGTGTAGGCCAAGCACTAGTGCATGGTGGCAGTGTTGCGACGAGGAGGGCGGCGACAATGGTGGAGAGGCTAGAGAAGGCGAGGGAGTGGCGTGTCGTTGGCCTGACAAGCCCGAAAGGAACAGATCTAGCTTAGATCAGACCGGATCTAAAACTCCCAAGGTGACTAGAACAAAGGAAAAGGCAACGATCGGATGGGGCGGCGAGTTGACAGGGTGGAGAGGGTGGCGTGGCTACTACTAAAACCGGTGATGGGGACAAAAAAAAAAAAAGCGCATATGAGCAAAAGAAGGGGGTGGAGGGGAAGGAGGAGGGATGGAAACCCATCTTCCATCCTTCCTCCATAAAGGAACTCACCGGAGAGGAAAAACTAGAGAGAGGTCAGAGGTTCTTTCTCTAGGGCATTTGGACGTGGGTCATTAACCGAACCGCGTAAAATCTTTTGTATTATTTTATTATTTCCGTTTTATCTTTGTTAAATATATTGTTGAATATATTGGAGCGGAAGAATGAGAGAGATAAGAGAGAGAGCGGAAACATATAATAGACTACATTTCTTCCATATTATTTTGATATATAATGTTACAGAAGCCTCTATATATAAAGAGGTTATGAGTGATAAACAAGAAACCCTAGACTAATTAAGGTAAGGAATAAACCCTAATAGGAAAGACAATAAATCGTAGAGAATAATATATAAAATATTATAACATCCCCCTTCAAACTCAAGGTGGCTTGATTTTGGGAAAAAGAAAGGGAAATTATGATTTAATTCTTCTTCTTTTTTTTCACCAGAAAAGTCACTGGAGTAGTGGCTGGAGATGGCGACCAGAGGCGGAGGACGGCGGCTACTGGTGGCAGTGAATGATTTGGGCCATGGACTAGGCCTGAGACTTGAATTGGAGCCTTATAGGATAGGCTGAATTGGGCCGGTTTGATTGGGGCAAAATAGACCAAAACCCATGGACCATTGCATATGGTTTGACCCGAAAATGATATGACCCGAGTCTAACCCGATGAACTAGATTGACTATTTGGACTAAGTTGTAGGACTTGACCCTGTTGGCCTATTCGGTTGAGATGGGTAGGATCCGATTTGTTTCGGATTTGAGTGAACTGGGTCTAACCCGTGGGTCGGGTTGATTTACTAGACCGGTTTGAGAGTGGGCCGGCTTGGGCAGCTGGGCCGAAAGAAATTGGACCTATTAGAAACCGATTTTGGACCCGTTTTAAACCTAATAACCTGGTTAGAAACTGGCTTTGGACTGGATTGAAGATTAGGGATGACGTGGCAGCCTCTCTAGGTGACACGTGGCAGGCAAGAAGAGGGGAATCACCTAGCGCGTGTACTACATGCGCCTTCACTGGCGGCCATTCTTTGCGCATGAATCCCATGCGCCGGAGGTTAAACCGACGTGTGGAGGTGCGCGTCCGGTGTCTGATGGCTGCATGCTTGGCAAAAATTTGACTGTCGGGGCCAGATTTGTGGATCGGTGTGGATGCTGAGCTGATCCACCTGACATGGTGGCGCGTGTGGCGTGTGGGATCACAACAATTTTTTGTGGGGGCGCGTGCAATTCTAGAATGGACTGAAATTGCACATATCAACTGATCTGGGGTCAAGACACCACTTTTGGTTGTTATTTGGCCAAAAGGAATTACGGTGGCGGCGCGTACAGGAATTGCCGAAGGCGCGTGGGAAGGCGGATGGCGCAAGATCTTTCACAGATTTGTAGATCAGTGCCTTGCAAGCATGAATCTAGGATAAATTTTCCAGATGAGGCTTCGTTGAAGGTGTGGAAGAGATTTTCAGCGGTGGAGCGTTTGGTGGTGCACAGACGATTGGAACAGTGACGTCGTCGGAGGGAGCGCAAGGAAACGTCGGTGAAAGCATATAATAGAGTACATTTCTTCTATATTATATTGATATATGATGCTATAGAGGCCTCTATATAATATTACTATATATAGAGAGGCGATGAGTAATAAACATAATAGGAAAGACAATAGACCCTAGAGAATAATATATAATATATTATAATAATCTTATTTTATATTTAAGGGTAAAGTCTACTTAACCACCTCAAACTATCACCCCAATGACAATCTACTTCCCAAACTATCAATTGCGACAATTTATCCCCAAAATTATCAAAACAATGACAATATACTCCCCAATGCTAGTAAAATGATGAAATTACCCCTATAGAAATTTCAAAAAGACAAAAATATCCTTAAATTTTTGAAAAAAAAATTAAATTTTTGTATTTATGTTTTTATTTTAGTTAGGGTAATTTCGTCATTTTGTTAAAATTGGGGGTACATTGTTATTGTTTTGGTAGTTTGGGGGGAGGAGAGATAAATTGTCGCAATTGATAATTTGAGGAGTAGATTGTAATTATGGTGGTAGTTTAAGTGAAGTTAAGTGGACTTTACCCTATATTTAATTATAATTTTCTTCACAACTAAGCAATTGGAGAGGATTTTCAATGATGGAAACAAGTCAATGTGAAACTCATCTTCATGACCAATATAATGAATTTTTAACAAAATCCAACCAAATGACCCCTCAATCTTTGAGAGAATGGCTGTATGAAAACAACCTTTCTTTTTTTTTTTTTTTCTTTTTTTTTTTCTCAGTCGGCGTTCAACTCTTCTCAAAAACCCCTCACTTCCGGCATCTCACTTGTTTTTCCCAAACACACGACACACTCTTTGTTCTCCCCCAAAAGACACGTCCCATTTTGTTCTCCCCCAAAAGACACGTCCCAAAGCCAGCACATAAGTGGCTTTTGCAGAATGACAAAAGTTTGCTACATTTTCTTTTTCTTCTACAAAGCAAGTGGGTTTGGTTCCCTTAATTGGGAGGGACTGCCTAAAAAATCTTCCCCGGCCGACTATATTGGGGTTTTATATGTTAAAAAATGGAAAATTATACTTTACCTCCGAAAGTTTGGGGCGATTTTCAATTTGACCTCTAATATTTTAATTTTTGCAATGCACTCCCTAAGCTTCCAAATTTTTGCAATTCGACCAATTTTACTCCAAAATTGCCCCTATTTTTAAAAAAAATTAAAAATTAAAAATTGGGGGTGCAATTCGACTAATTTTATCTTAAAATTTCCATATTGCCCTTATTTTTATTTTTTTTTATTAAAAAAAAAAATTGGGGTTGCAAAAATGGCCAGATGGTGAATTTTTTTTTAAATTTTTTTTATAAAAAATTAAAAAAATTAAAAATTATGTGTACTATGGAAAGTTTGGGCCGAGATACAATTTGTCAAATTGCAAAAATTTGAAAGTTTGGGGGGTGCATTGCAAAAATTAAAACATTTTAGGTCGAATTAAAAATCGCCTTAAACTTGGGGAGGGGGGTAAAGTGTACTTTTCCCTTAAAAAATATCTCAAAAATACAATGAAAAAAAAAAAAAAAAAAATCCAAGAACAAGCATCACGAAAGAATAGCATATGATCATGCAAAGTAAAAATTTGCAAAGACATTTATGCTGTCTTTGCAAATTAAGATCCACTCCTGGTTATATATTTATGGTGGCACGAGGAGATGTTTTATGGAAAATTGTCAAATAAACACTTTACAGTTTCCTCAACTATGAAAACAAAGTACATAACTTGTTATGACGTCGCTGCATGTCAGTGGGTTATATAGTAGCAAAATTTTATCTTAGGGTATCTATGTGCATATTGTGAACATTGATGCATTGTGACCTTTTTTTGGACATTTTGTATCTATGGCTATACAGTTCCAAAATCCAAGCACATTTTGGACTTCTTTTGTTTTTTTCTTCCATACTCTCACCCTAAATGAATAGGATTAATTTATTGAATTCTATTGTTATTATACGTGCATTTGGTCAAGACAAAGATTACTAGACTCCTTCGTACACAAAACACAAGCAACAAGTATTTAAATGAAGGATTGATAGTACAGCAATGGAGGTATATTTTTCTCTATACCAATTTACACACAAAACCATGACAATATTTTTACATAAACTTCTCTTTTCTATGTTGCATGCGCTCACCTTTTTGGCCATGAACTTCCAAGCAAGTTCCCACCGTAACTGCATTAAATGCCCAAGCCTAAATTCTCAAACCAACCCACCAAACCCTATCAGCATTATTATGTATATTTTCACGCACATTTATGCTTCCCTTCTTTCATTTATATATATATATATAGTTCTTTGCATTTATAGGGTTTGTTTCACTTACACCTATGTTGAGCTGACAAGTTTAATCTACCATTAATTAAATGAAAACACTTTTTTAACATCTTTTGTTGTCTCTAAGGGATTGTTCAATTAGTTACTAGTTTAAATTCCTCATCTCCCTCTTATATAAACATGTAAAAAAAAAAAAAACCATTTTTTATCCATCTTCGTATAACTCTTTTGCCAATCTAATGGATGATTTACAAAAGAGATAGATCACAGAGTTATACATATACCAGATCTATTAATTAAAAGAAAAAAAAAATACACGTTAACCTATTGAATTGTCACATATTTTGCAACTACATCTTTTTTTTTTTCTTTTTCTTTTTTTTTTTTCTTTTTCTTTTTCTTTTTCTTTCTTTTAGTCCACCTACACCTTCAAACTTTAAAAAGTGACATTATGGCCTCACACTACCACTATATATATATATATATCAAATTATATTTTGCATTTTTCTCTTCAAAATATATATGGTTTTTTTTTTTTTTTTAAAAAAAAAAAAAATAGAAGAATAACCTGAAAAAAAAAAAAAAAAGTAGTGATGGAGGTTAATATGAAAAGGGTCACCCATTTTTGGTGTTTATAGTTTTTTTTTTTGTTTAATTTTTTTCAAATGATTATTTTTTAATAAATTTAAAGACATTTTAAGAACAAAAATACTAAAGTGTCTAATTTGACATGTAATAATAATATGTGAGTCATCCATGCATGTCACTTTTTAAAGTTTAGAAATGTGCAAAATGAGTTGGGGCCTAAAATATATATTTTAAAAAAATATATATATAAGCATGTCAACTCTAATAAACACCAAGGGGTTATTTGTTAAACAACACCCACAACACCCCATTCTCAAATATTATTCATTTCATATTTCAAAAATATTAATATCAAAACATTCTGATTTTTATATCACATTATTCACTTTTTATATCTAATTAAATAAATAAAAAATTACTACAAAACAAAAATTTTCATTTTTTAATGCTACCTTTTCACTTTTTTATACTAATTATTACATTCATTTTTTTACTCACCAAACATAAACAGTGACATGGTAATCGATGTTGTTTGCCAAACACATACCAAATGCTCTATGCATTTATTCATGTCATATATATATATATATATATATATATATGCAAAGCTTCTCTTTCAACCGTTAGAGATTCACAATGCCAAAGCCAGCCTTCTCCTTTATTATCTTCCTTTCCCTTCTCTTCCTTTTCTTAGCTCTGTTTACCTCCGCCGCCGAGTCGCCTTCCGCTGCGTGCAAGTCCACCCTCTACCCGAAGCTCTGCCGTTCGATCCTCTCCACCATCCGCTCCTCTCCGTCAGATCCCTACGGCTACGGCAAGTTCTCCGTGAAGCAATGTCTCAAGCAAGCGCGCAAAATGTCGAACACCATCGACCGCTACCTGATCACCCAAAAGCGACGGCCGTCAATGAGCCACGCCGAGGTCGGCGCGCTGGAGGACTGCCGCCAGCTGTCCCAGCTCAACGTGGAGTACTTGCAGTCCATCTCGGCTGAGCTGCTGTCGCCGGTGAGCGGCGAGGTGGTGGAGCAAGTGCAGACGCTGCTGAGCGCGATCGTGACGAACCAGCAGACTTGCTTCGACGGGCTCGAGGATTCCAGGAGCAGCATTGTGAGCGCGTTGTCGGAGCCGCTCAACAACGTGACTCAGTTGTATAGTGTGTCGCTTGGGTTGGTGACGCATGCGTTGGATCGAAATCTTAAACGAAACAAAAGGAAAACGGGTGGGTCTGGAGGTGGGTTTCCGACAGTAGAGCACCCGGTCCGTGAACCACTTGAAACTCTCATCAAGGTAAACAATTTTTAGTTCCCTTTTTTTTTCTTTTTTTTTTTTTTCCTTTCAATGATATAGTAGCAACTTAATGGATTTTCTTGTTATTAGGGTATTGGTTTACGATTTTAAAATATGATTTATTAAAAATGTAGTTTGGCTTTTAAAATTATATGTTTTAAAAAAAAATATATCATTTGCATGCCTTTGCGTTTTCAAATCACAATATTTTAAAAAGTGCAATTCCAAACAATCTATTTTTAACGAATTAGTTTAATATGACATTTTTTTGTACGAAATCGTAATCCTAAACAAACATTTATGTTGTCTTTGTAGTAATTATACTGTTCAGATCGTTAACGATTTTGACAGCACATATGGAAGAGCCTCTATATAGTTCAGTTCTAACCAATTTTAAGCATCCGACTCACTTGTTAGGGAAGCAATAGATTAGATTTATTTAATTTGACTGCTTAAGAGAGGAAGGATTGTCGCATATCGGTTCAGTAGGTAAGGGTTATAAGAAGAGTTGTAGAGTTTAATTGTCTCGAACTAGTAGATCTTGCATTGCATTTTAGATTGTTAGACACGAATAAATCCTACAACTCCTCTTTAAAGTTGACTAAATTTTAAAACCTAATAAATAGAGAATCCTCTCATCCACTAGCAACTTCAAGGTAGTGGTTGCCCAAGTAATTATAGAAGTTCCTTTTGTGCACTTTAAAATTAATGTGACTTTTAAAATTACTGTTTAATTAAAATTCGATAATGATCAATTATAAGCCTATTGATAATTTTAAGAGCTAATCATATTATTCTTGAATGAACATAAAAGTAACACAAGAAAAACTTGTAGCATTACTCTAGTTACCATATACCTAAATCCTCATGGGTTAATTATTTTGAAAAATAAATCAAAACACAAATATTGAAGAATGGTATGATAGAATTACCCAAATGCTACGTAGAGCGGCATATATAGGTGTGCATTAATGAGTCGGGTAAGTATACCCATAAAGAAAGCCACCACGTGGGCAAATGGGTCGGTGCAAGTCAATTATGATGAAATCTAAATTTGGTCAAAATTAAAAAGGGTTCATAAATGACGATTGGGACATCACATGGGTTTTAGTTAGCTTGCATGTTAAGCCATTGGCTGCCTATCATGAGTTAATGCATCCTAAAATGTTCCTTTAAAAAAAAAAAATAAAAAAAAAATGAGAGATTATCTTATTTTTATATTGTTTTAATGAGAGTTGTTATTCTTTCGTCTCTCATTTTTTTTTTATCCAACTCTTTTTTAAATTTATTAAAAATTTTGAAAAAGTTATGAATAAAATGAATGAAAGATAAAAAAATAAAAATAAAAAATTAACATTTCTCTTTTTTGAATTAGTGTTATAGGGTTCAACACGTTACACGGCAAAAAAACCCAAAACTAGCTGGATTATATAGCATTTCTTTTTATAAAAAAAATTATTTTCAATATGATAAAATTGAAAATTAGTATTTTATTTTACCAATATTTGAGAAATATTCGATAACTATTTTGTATTTTGAATCATTTGTTACTAGAAAATCTTTACTAAACGAGGTTGCCTTAATTAAGTTCTCTACTTACCAAAAAGAAATTAAAAAAGCGAACTCTAATTATACAAAAAAGTAATGTTGCATATAACATTTTTTATGTCATTGGATTGTTGTGACTGCGTTTATTAGTACTTAGAACAGTAATTATAAAAATAAAAATACAAAAATTGATAAATATTATTACAAGGGTGAATGAAAAGAGTACGCAGTGTGCTCAGCACACCCGTGCAAATTTTTTTTTTTTTTTTTTGTATTAAAATATTATAAAAAAAAAAATTCTTCACAGGGTGCTAAGCATGCCGTGTACTCCGAATCACGGCCTTATTACAATAGCTTAATAGAATAAAAGTAAGAAATCCATAGCTAAATAGGGTTTGGGGAGGCCAAGATTATTGTAGTATGTTCTGTTTCCGTGTGTCCCATCAGTGAAGAGAATATTCTCCAAACGAATAATACAAAGAGAAATTAACACACATTAGAGAGGATATATACCATCACCATGCAATGCATCGACATCCATAACGCCCATCTGTGACCATGACGTGTCCACGCGGTTTCCACTTTGGTGGCCGGATTAATGGGGATGACAGAATTTTGGTGACTTCAACGTCTTGGAAGTACTGCATACGTGGCTTTTGAAGCAAGCAAAAGAACATTGGCAGGAAGATAGGTCAAAGATAATCCTCTAATTTTTGTGTAAGTTATCTAAAAATTTGTCAAGTGGTACTAAGTATAAGATTATATTATTAAACTCAACATACTAAATTAAGCGGATCATACCCTTAAACTCTAACTCGAAAAATTCGTGTTGAGTTTATGTACAAAAATTATTAGCCCTAGTCATGCCATCTAATTTACAATAAATTTTTATTTATTATGAAAATAATGGTTAGGCGAAGAAGTTGGAGACAGCAAGACCTAGGTTTTTTTTTTTGGTATCAATATTAAATATATTAGATTTACAATCCTAGTAAAATTGGGTCTTAAATTGATTAAACTGAGGTGTAAAAGGAAAAATTTAGAGTAATACAGGATTCTGAAATATTCTTCGTTTGGCTTTATACATATATAATATACACTACATAATAAATAAATAAATAAGCTTTTTGCATTCTAACGTTCATGATTTTGTGTATATTTTTGTTAAGTTAGTAAATTCAATTGACCTTTAATTAAAATAATAATAATAATAATAATAGATGGAGCGTGCTAACTCAGCGAATATGTGCTAACGTACATTACACCAAAAATAGAAAAACGAAAATAATGGATGATTTTATTTTCCCTGTTCAAATATAATAATAAGAAAAGCATGTATTTTATTTGACAATTAATATTTGATTATTGATTGTAGGTTCTACGGAAAACCAGTTGCAATAATAAATCAACGCAGTGCCCACCAAAGAAGGAAAGAATTCTAAGTGAATTTGTAGAAAGCAATGGCGTTCTTATAAGCGACACCGTAAGTGTGGGCTTAAATGGTACCCAAAACAACTTCACGTCGATCGCGGAGGCCATCAAATTTGCTCCCAATAATTCAAAGCCAGAAGATGGATATTTCGTAATCTACGCGACACAAGGATTTTACGAGGAGTATGTTGTGGTTCCAAAGCATAAGAAGAATATAATGTTGGTTGGAGATGGGATCAATCAGACGGTCATCACGGGAAACCATAGTGTTGTTGATGGGTGGACAACTTTTAATTCTTCAACATTTGGTAAGTAAACCATATATATACCCAAATACCATTAATATGGACCTTATTATGATTTTGATCACGATGGAAATTTGTGACTGTGTGTTGGGTTCTGATTGTATAAAAGTATGTGTATAAGACTATATATGAGTCTGTTTGAGATTGCGTTTTTAAAAATTGCATTTTTGAAATTGTTACTTTTTAAAATCTCAAAGCTAAAACATGCATGTTAAAAAATACATTTTTTTTTATCAAATATTTGTTATGCGAAATGGTGATTTTGATTTAAAGTCACACCTTTTAACCTGCTTATAGAAATGACAGATTTTTTTTCCTATTAGGTTAAGTCATTTTTAAATCACAATGTCAAGCGTCTTACGTTTTGTAATATCTTTTAAAAACGCAGATTATTATTGTAAAATCACAATCTTAAACGCACCCTATATTAGGTCAATTATAACTTGACCAATTTAATTGAACAAGTCAGACATCTTAACCCTAATGTGCTAATTTTGTGTTGGTTCATGTCAAGCTTGTAGATAGTGTCAAAAATTGCTAATCATAAATGTCGAGTGTCGAGTTCAAGTCTTGTTGAGGAATATGTATATATAAGACTGTATAAATCAACTATATTTTAACTCATCTAATTAAACGGATTAGATCCCTCAATTCTAAGCCGGTAATTTTGTGTTAAATTCATGTCGATCTTGCATGTAGATCGAGTCAAAAATTGTCGACTCTAAATGTCGAGTGTAGAGTTCAGGTTGTGTTAATGCATGAGTATAAGATTATATAGGTCAACCATAACCTGACCCATTAAATTAACCGGGTTAGAACCCTCAACCATAACCTATTAGTTTCGTGTTGAGTTTATGTCGGGCTAACGGATCGTGTCAAAAATTAGCAACCCTAAATGTCAAGTGTTAGGTTCACGACATATCGATGCATATGAGTATAAGACTATATAGTTAGGGTTAACTCTAATCCACTAATTTTGTGGTGGGTTTGTATCGAACTAATGGGCTATGTCAAAAATTGTCAATCCTAAAGTTTTTTTTCTTCCATTGGGATAATTGCAAGAATTTCTCTTTAGCTTCTATCAAATAAGGATATTCCCTTGTTCGTTTTGTTGTTTTCTAAACCTAAACAATCATAACTTGTGGAAGATAATAGACATATGAAGGCTATTTAAATTAATGTGGATATCATTATAACATGACCATAACAACAATTGATCCTATTCGTACGTTTGATGCAGCTGTTTCTGGAGACCGGTTTATAGCCGTAGATGTCACGTTCAGGAACACTGCTGGTCCGGAGAAGCACCAAGCAGTAGCTCTAAGGAGCAATGCTGACCTGTCCACTTTCTACCGTTGCAGTTTTGAAGGCTACCAGGACACTCTTTATGTTCACTCTCTCAGGCAATTCTACAGGGAATGTGAAATTTATGGAACTGTGGATTTCATATTTGGAAATGCTGCTGCTGTCTTTCAGAGCTGCAATCTATACGCTCGGAAGCCAATGGCTGCTCAAAAGAATGCCTTCACCGCCCAAGGCCGGACCGACCCAAATCAGAATACAGGTATTGTTAAATCACCACTTATTTTTTAAATTTAAACAAATAAGATTGAATGAATTTTATCTTTTAATTTAAGGTACCGGCCATTTCTAAAACATTTCGGCCTCAACGAGCCGACAGGTGTTACACCATGGATATATCAAATTACTATTTTGGGAAAAAAACCTCATTAGCATTTACGGTTAAAATGAATGGAAAAACCAAATTTGATCAAAAAAATTTTCAGAACCATCACTTTGACCATTGAAAACCCAAATTTATTCTTTATAATTATTAATCTGTGAAAAAAGACTTTTTTTTTAAAAAAAAATAAAAAATAAAAAATTAAGGTGACCGAACCACGTACCATGAGTAGTGTTGCTTTTTTTTTTTTCAATTTTTTTTTTTTTTTTAAGTTCATTATTATTTTAGTTTTAAGAAAATAGAGATAATATAGGGACGGAACAAGTTTACTTTTTCATCTAACTTAGACCATGTTTGAGATTGCGTTTGAGAAATAGAGTTTTTAAGTCAAAAAAAACTTTTGGGCAAAATCCTCATTTTTAAGCTTTTGCTAAAAGTGTTTTTTGGTCATTTTTTTTACTTTTTATACACTTCGAAGTGTTTTTAATTTTTTTCCCAAAAGAATATTTTTTTCTTCAAACGGGCTTTTTGAGCGTTAAAAACACTTTTAGGCCCCTCAAACGCAATTTCAAACAGACCCTTAATGATCGAAGCTAACGAGTGGCTTATTTACTACAAAATGGTAGTTTGACCGGTTAGTTTGTGGGACTTTTTTGAAAATGAATGTCAGTTTATGGGACTTAAGTGCATCTAATCCTTTAATTTATTTGAAATGGTGAATTGATAGAAACTAGATTCAAACTCAAAATTTTGCTTTGATATATACCAAGTTAAATCACAGCCCATCCTAAAAACTTAAAACTGATAAAAAAAAAAAATTAATTCTTTAATTTATATTCTAACAGGCATATCCATCCACAACTGCACAATCGAAGCTGTACCAGATTTGGCAATGGAGATGAACTCCACATTAAATTATTTGGGGAGGCCTTGGAAGGCGTACTCAAGGACTGTGTACATGCAATCATATATAGGCCGTTTGATCCATCCAATGGGATGGTTGGAATGGAATGGAACCGTTGGATTAGACACACTCTACTATGGGGAGTTTGAGAATCATGGGCCAGGGGCAGATACTAGAATGAGAGTACATTGGCCTGGTTATATCTTGATGAATGCTTCACAGGCTTTGAATTTTACAGTTTACAATTTCACAATGGGGGATACTTGGTTGCCAGATACTGATATCCCCTTCTCTGCAGGACTTCTATAGACTAGACTGGAGTTTTGCAACTAGATAAAACTTCCATTATTCAGTGCTTAATTTTCTAATGATTTTTTGGAACCCTATTGCTTCGGTGGTGTTTCATAACGTCTTTTTTTTTTTCTTTTTTTTTTTTTCGTGCTTTAGTTGAAAAAGTGTTTTGACAGTAATTTTAAATATCTCCTTCATGTCCTCTGTGTACTGCCCAAATAACACCCGATAAAATAAGGAGACATGAGAAGGCTATTGGTCCGAAGATAGAAAGCACTTTGACGCCTAAGTCAATAAAATCTTAGCTGAGGTGATTAAAAGACAGATAAAATAATTATCCATCATAAATTCAATGATAATTTTAAAAATCATAAGTTTTGGAGACATGTAGCATCATTACGTACTCATGACATAAATGTGAAAAGAGTTTTGTATTTTTTACAGAATTAATGCCATTATAATTTTATTTTTTTTTTATTTTTTTTTTTGAAAACTTTATAAAACCCCCGAACTTTTGACACTTTTTTCAACCATTCTTTTATGCTTTAAAAACACTCAATTTAGAGTATCAAACTTTAAAAAGTTTGTAATGTCACCTTTACCGTTAAGGGTATGGAGTTAAATCAGACACAATATAGATGAAATGTCTCTTATACTCATGTACTTAATTTTTAAATAATTAAAATTTCCTCAAAAAGAAATAGAACCCACACTTTGTTGTGGATCAGGCTGGTAGCAAAATTCTTTGCTCTTTTTTATTGGTAATTTAGCATCATCCATTAAGATTTAACAGAAAATTCTAACGGCGATAACATTGCAAGCTTTAAGTGAAGGGTTTTTTTTATTTTTAAAATCTTTAATTATGATGTAAAATCTGACCCATCTCTACATAATAAACATATGATATATATGCCTAAAACCGCCCACAAACCACATGTATTGGTTAACTCCGGACTCGAACACGTTAGTTATTCAAGCTTTTTTAGTCAACCAATTATGAACCATATAGTAATTAACACGATTAATATCATACGAAAAAAGAATGATGGAAGTAAAAAAATAAACGGCAACAAAAACCAACATCCTTGTCAAAAAGACACAACTCCATGATTTCCATGAAATGTGTCACAATCAATCAAAGGCCCAATTTGAACGGTACACCGGACGCCGGTATCCAGTTGTTCCCGTTGATGAATGAACCCACCGTAAATCTGCCGGCGATTGTACTGTCAATGCTTTTCAGCCCCGTCCACTTCACTCTATACTTCGTAAAAGCACCGGCACCGTAGTTTCCATACTCAGCATAAAATATGGTGCTCGGAGCTGACGTGCCTACCCACGGTAACCATCCGGTGGGGTCGATCAAGCTCCCCAGATTGCTGCAGAGGATCATGGTCGTCGAAAAGTCCTTCCACGGCCGTCCGAGGTATGTCTTGACAGATGTCAAGTTCCCATAGGGCAATATGGTGCAATCGTGGATTGAGATTCCGGTGTTCTGATTCGGGTCGGTTTTGCCTTGAGCTGTGATGGTGTTCTTCTGCCCCGGCATCGGAAGCTTGGGAAATATGTTGCAGCTCTGAAGGACAACAGCGGAATTTCCGAAAATGAAATCTACTGTTCCGTAAATGTTGCAGTCTCTGTAGAACTGTCGGTTTGTGTGTGCGTAGAGGGTGTCTTGAAATGCGTCGAAGTGGCACCGGTAGAAGATTGATTTGTCGGAGTTTGACATCAGCGCCACCGCCTGATGCTTGATTGCGCCGGCGGTGTTGCGGAATCCCATGTCTTGAGCGACGAAGCCTTGCCCGTAAACAGCTGCACAAAAAACAATTTTTTTAGTTTCTAACCAAGTACGTGGAAATGCATCAAACCACTGAATTTTATAGAAATTAATTTAGACAATTTTAAAATAATCGATTTTAAAATCTAAAGTGTTTTTGACATTGTGATTTCGTAGACTAAAAATGTGATTTTAAACTGCATCTTTTGTTGATACTTTTTAAAAAATTACAATTCTAGGTTTTCAGATCGTTGGCAAATAGGTGCGTTTTTAAGAACGCACAATTTCAAATGATAAATTGTGATTTCAAACGCCGAACTACAATTTTACCAAAAAAGTTTGGTATTATGATTCCACATGCTAAAAATGACATTTTAAACTAAATCACAAAAAGAATGTATCAATTGGGAATGCATTTTTAAAAAATTGCAAAAAATATGAGTTTTTAAATTGAAGAAAAGCTAGGAGGTGTGTTTTAAAAAAACACAAGAATTTTAAACTAAACTTCGATTCTGATTTTACCAAATGTTTTAACTTCGTTTTTAAAAATTAGGTTTTAAAATCGAATGTTTCAAAAAATTGCTATTTTCAAATCATAAATCCAAACAAAATCATTCACTCAATTTTTAAAAATCACGTTTTTAAATCCCAATTTTTAGAATCGTTATTTTTAACATGTTTTAATTTCTAACCAGTTTGGAAGCATGTTGCATTTTTTGAAAGATCATAGCATCCTTTGTTATTAGGCGGCTCAAATTTTATAGAAATTTGAGAATAACCTAAAATGTTAGCCTGCAAAGTCAACCTTGTTCAAACCATTTAAGATACGGGATTCACTTGCCGGATATAATGAATACCATAACTTCCTCTCTCTTAAACTGTCTAAATTTTTTCAAAATTCAAACAGCAAAATCCTGCATTTTCACTTGTCCTGCATGCATGCTACCCAAAAATAACTTAAATAAAATTCCATAAATACAAAATCTTACCAAATGTTGCAGATTTGAAGGTCGGAGTCCCGTCGACAAAGTTGAGACTCCCGGAAACAACCGTTGAAGTCATTCCATCACCGACCATCACAACGTTCCACTTGTTCTTCCCGACCTCCACGTTCTCGTTATAAACTCCACTCTTCACGTAGATCACGAATCTCTGGTCGCTCTTATCTGGAACAGCCTGCAAAGCAGCCGTGATTGTTTTGTACGTGCTCGATCCATCTTGCGCCACGACAATTCTTGCCATTGTTCTCAAATCTGGATTTTGAAGCAGCTTCCGATCTTTTGAATGCAGCCATTTCGGCTCTCCGTCGTGCTCGTCGGAGAAACTCATTAGCCTTCTTAGCTTCAGAGAGCCCAAGACGCCGGAAATCCATGTGGTTATGGCAAGCCCGTTGCTGGTTGTCTCGGTAGAATTCTTTAGATGATTGGCAATGGCCGCCTTTAATGACATCGTTCCATTTGCGTTCTCAAACCCGTCTATGCACGTCTCTTGGTAAGTAGCTGTTGGAATATAAATTAAATAATTAATTTTTTTTTTAATTAGGTTAAATTTTTAAAATAAATAATGATTTATATATTAGCAAGGTTGACATCTCATTTCGAGTTATATATATATATATATATATATATATATATATATATTAGCAATGACGACTTTTTAAGTCATTATTAGTGTCAACTTTAATTAGAATTGGCCGGCACTCATGCACTCATGACCAATAAG
Organism: Corylus avellana; assembly: GCF_901000735.1. Classification (NCBI taxonomy): domain Eukaryota; kingdom Viridiplantae; phylum Streptophyta; class Magnoliopsida; order Fagales; family Betulaceae; genus Corylus; species Corylus avellana. The sequence continues at coordinate 48,603,071 of NC_081541.1, forward strand.
GTCAAAGTTAGGAATTTATATTGAACGGGGCAAAGTATAAGGAGAAATATATAACACAGGAAAAAAAAATAGATGAAAAATATATTAAGATTAAAGATTGAATCAACATATAAAAAATAAAATTAGTATTTATTGATCAGTGTTAAGAAAATATAAACAAATAAAAGACAGAAAATAATTGTTTTTCTTAAAAAATTAGTATTTTTTGCAGGGTAGGCTAGGGGTAGCCGAGCCCGGTCTTCATATACATCCTCTCTAGTTGGAGCATTTGCGACGCTGCTAAAACCCAATAGCGACAACATCTTAATTTTTAGCAACCACAATTTGTGTCACATAAGACTTTATGTTTTGTAATGAATTTTTCATTTTAATTAAATATTTCATTCACACTTATTAGAGTAAACTTTAAGTCACACATGAAAAAAAAAATTAATATAAATTAAACGATTAAATTCAATGTACCTGCAGAACTTAGCCACGTTTTGAGATCATCCATGACTTGAAGTAACGAAACCGAACCGGCCAACAATGTGTCATTGAGATGATCCATTGCAAGGCTCAAAAGTTCTTGACAGTTCTCCAAAGCAATCGTCGTCATGTTGTTGGCGGCGGCACTGCCAAGAGCGCCAGACTCAGACAAGCGTTTAGCAGCATTCGACACTTCAGTCATGGCCGCCTGTATCGCCAACTTGAAGACCACGACAGGCTCAATCTGCGTGGAGTTTGCTAAAGAACCAAGGCTGCTGTAACATGTCTCCGGGTACAAGGTAATGTCGCAGACGGCTTTCATAGACGTTGCGATCAGTTGGTCTGCGCCGCCGCTTTTGGCACTGGAATTACCTCTTCTGGTTCCGACCGCCGCCGCAACCATAACTCCGACAAGGATAATGGAGCATAAGGCTATGATGGTGATTCTCTTTTGGGTTTTCCGGCGAGCCTCCAGCTTTGCCTGCTCGGCTTCATCCACTTTGCCGTAGCCTTTGAAAGAAAACATGTTTTTCTACTTGTAATTGGAAAAATGGTGGTGTCTGGATTTGTTTATATATGAAGAACAAATTGGAAGATTAACGCGTCTCTACGTGCAGCGCATGATATATATTATCATCTGTGGAGTGCTTCTCATGATATATAAGCATGCAAGAATAGCTGGAAAATTGATGTATTTCTACACCAAATAATTAAATAATTTCATGTCTCTTATAGGAAACAAGAATATATATATTAATTGTAGTATTATCAATGGAAGCAAATAATATTTCCTAAGTTAAAAAAAAAAAATGTGTGACATTTTTCTTTGCAAAAGTTAGGTTTAATTGCATTAATTAAGTATAAATTTAACATTAAAAAAGGAAGATGTTATCAATTAATCTTATATTAGGAAAGTTCAACATTCAAAAAGGAAGATGTTATTGATTTATTTAAGGCAAAAATAATGTCTCTTAGGAGCTACCTAGATATTTAGGGTATCAACCTATATTAGGGGCAGATAAAATAATATATATTTTAGAAAATATTTAGGATATCAACTTATATTAAGAAAAACTACAGTTGTCTCCCCTCCAACTAGCTAGCTACCATAATTTTTGTAATATCCCACATTCAAAAAAATAGAAAATTTACCCGTACATTAATATAGTATAATAATCATGTCCTTAAGTTTCTCCTCTTTATCCCAAAAAAAAATTATTTCTTTACTGTAATGAAAAACTCAAATAAGTTAGAAAAGAGCATTATTTTAGATAGAAAATGAAAATATTACTCAAAAATGCATTAGAAAAAAGTTAGTTCCTCAAAAAGATAAAAATATTTGGAATTATCTTAGGGTGTGTTTGAGATTGCGATTTCGAAAGAATAATCTATATTTTTAAAATATATATATGGCAAAATGTAATGTGTTTGGCATTGCGATTTTAAAAGCATTTAATCTAAAATAGGAAAAACAATCTGCGATTTCTATAAGCAGGTTAGGGGGTGTTTATTTGAAAAAGTGCGAATTTAAATCAAAATCACGATTTAGCATAACATGTTTTACCAAACGCCTTTGCAATTTTTAAAAAGTAACAATTTCAAAAACACAATTTTTAAAATCGCACTTATTGAAATTGCAATCCGAAACGGACCCTTAGAGTCTTAGAATATGAAATATACGCCGGCCAGTGCCTATTTTATATATTAAAATGTGTTTGGTATTATTCTCCTACACATTTTTTGTTCATTAATTTTATTTATTTATTTATTTTTAATTCATGTACATGTGAGTCTCATAGATTCAATGATAGATTTACACATCTTTTATACGGAGATAGACAAAAAAAATGTAGGAAAATGAAAACAAACATTTCTCTTTCCCAATAATTCAATTTTTTAAATATTTTCCAGGAATGTTTTATTATAAGTTTTTAGAATAAAAAACCTTAAATCTCTGGTGCTCGAAATATTGCCACAATATTTTGAATAATATATAGTAATTTCTTATTGTTTTTGGTTGTTGTTATACTCATGATGGTCAAACTTTCTTATAAAAGGAAAAATCAACGTGCATTATTTTATCCAGGCTAATTTGACATTCAAACTCCTATATTAAATAATATCTATGCATAAGAGCCATCTCTAGGTGTTCTTCTAGTGCTTTCTTGGTGTCCTCTCAACTGTAATGTGGCTTTTAAAATCATCGTTGAATTTGAAATTATCATTATTGACTTTTAATCTAATGGTAATTTTAAAAGACACATCACAGTTGAGAGAACACCATAAAAATACTAGAAGAGCACTTAGCATTTTTCTTATTTTATATATATATATATATATATATATATATATATATATTTCCCTTATATAATTTCCAAACTTTAGCCCCAAAAGAGACAAAAGGGAATTGCTCAACTCGTCGCCTAGATATGCGGATTTAGTCATTGTTTATTTATGGTAAGTTGAGATTTAGTCGTTGTTTATTTATGGTAAGTTAAGAACCACCACAATCTTCTTTTTTTATCAATGATAGTTTTGAAATCTTTCATTTTTTTTTTTTCTTTTAAATTTTAATCAGCTTACATTATTTGTTTTTGACAACATATTGAGGGGAGAAAAGTCAAGCAATAATTAAGAGATTCAAAAGTCAAATCAAGTGCCAAGTCAATTTATAAGAAAAACTTGTATTATCCCTAAAAGTATATGATTAATAGTAAAATAAATGAGAAATTATATTTCTCCGTCTCTCATCTATATCTTTTTCAAGTTCCATTATTGAATTTGTACATTGGTTCTCCAGATCCAATGGTCGATTCGAAAAAGAAATGAACGGTAGATGACACTAAACACATCTCCATCTTATTCATCTTTTTTTAAAAAATAAATAAATAAATCCACTATTGAACTTGTATAATTTACATTAAGTTCCACAAATTTAATGATGAATTTACACGTTTTTTATATAGAGATAGACAAAAAATGTGTAGGATAATGAAACCAAACATTTCTCAATGCTTAAATGTTGTTGTTTTTATATTTATAATAAATGATATAATTATATATTATTACTTGGCCGATTTAAGTTCTAAACTAGGCTTCTCTTTTCCATAAAAGAAAATCTTGATTGATTTGGATTTTGATGTGAATTAGTTATAAGTGATGACCACGCATGATGCAAATGTGTATATATAAGGAAAAAAAAAAAAAAAAAAGTTTCAAAGGCATTTTAAAACTGTCCAAAGAAATGCAAAAGAGGGGGAAAAGAGAAACAAAAATCATTAATAAAGAAATGAAGAGTTGTCAACTGCCTATAATAATAAACTATTAACAATATAAAAAATTGGAGAATCAATGGCAATTACACCATTGAAAGGAATGCGGACAAATAAAAAGAAATAATTATTCAAAAAAATAAGGAGTTCATTTGTCAACTACTTACGTGTAAGTTTGTAACTGATAACCAATGGGAGGAAGAGAAGAAACCCTATTTAAATAAGACCAGATCAATAATGACACTAAATATACTTAGAAATCCCACTTTCATTTATGGTAAATCAAAGTTAATTGTTTGAGAATAACTTCTATAAAGAGTTGGTGTAAGCCAGTTTTTTTGTGCTCACCCATCATAATTGGACACCTCAACATATCAGAAAAAACCTAAGTTTAAGAAAAAAATACTATCACACCAGATTATACCAAAAATGAGAAGAAAAAAATTAGAAAACTGATTAATTTAAAAACAAAACAAAACAAAATTTAAAGGGGTGGCTGGCTACCACCCCATCCTCCACTTGGGGTGGCCGGCGCAGATGGGCTTGGGGTGGTTGCGCCGCAGGCAAATCTGGGGTCGCCGCGCAGCCACCCTATGGCCTGTCTAGGGTCGTCGGCGAGCCACCCCATGGCCTAGGGATGGCTCGCAGGCCACCCCAGATAGGCCATGGGTGGCTGCCGGCCACCCCAAGTGGGGCTGGGGTGGCAACCAGCCACCCCTTTAATGTTTGTTTTTCTTTTTATAAAAAAAAAAAAAAAAAATTAATTGGTTTTTTTAATTTTTTTTTCTTCTCATTTTTGATATAATCAGTTGTGGTAGTGTCCAATTATGATTGGTGGGCACAAAGGAGCTGGTTTACACTAGCTCCTTATAAAAGTTATCCTCTATTTTTTTTTTTTTTTTAATTTTTATTTAACATTGGTTAGGAGGCTCCTTAAAACCGCCCTTTTGTAGCACCCAATTAGCAACTGACACCTAAGCTAAACCACAACAATTGCATTTTTCTTAAACTACAGCCAACTTCACTGAATGAAGAAAAGAGAGAAAGAAGAGAAGAGACCCAGTGGGTTTGGCTGAAACGACACTGGTCGTGGGTCTTGCCGTGACCCACGGCTGGCCAGACCAGCCACTTTGGTGCCGTGAGTTACCGTCTCCGGCATCGATCCAACCTTTAGGGTGATACAATCCCCTAAAGGGTTAACCTTCCCCATCTAGATTTTAGATTTGAATCCAAAAACGAGTTTTGAAGCATTAGAAACGATTTTTTAGGCTTTAGAAACGAATTTTGGGCATTAGAAATGGGTTTATTGTTTGCTTTAGGTTTTGATATTTAAAGGATTTGATGGTTGGTTTTGGAAAACAGTTCTAAGAGGAGAGAAAGCTGGGATTTTGCTGTTAAGGAAATGGGTTGCATGAACCAGAGTTTTTGTGCGAGAGTCTGTATTGGGTTACTGTTGATTTTTACAGTGAGATTTTTTGTTGGGGCTCTGACCCTCTTGATGAAAAAGTAAAGAGCTCACATTTTCTTATTATATTTGTCTAGCACTGCTTTGTTTGGTTCTCGGGAAAGTAAAAGGAAAATGATTGAAGGTTGCATCTTTCATTAACATTTTATTTCATAGCCAGCGGGTTTTGTTTTGGGTAACGGCCAGCCAACGATAGTCATGCGGGATCCATGGCGTCGTGGGTTTGGTGAGACCCACGGCGTGGGTTTGGCCAGACCCACGACGGGGGTCTGGCGTGGGTCTGGCCAGACCCCTAGTGTCGGTCTGGTCTGGGCGGGTTAGGGTGTGGTTTGGGTGGCTTTGATTTGGTGTGTTTGTGCTCATTTTTATTTTTTACATTTTTGTTAAAGTAATGATGTGTCACTTGGTGAATGGTTGCTGTAAAAGGGGTGGTTTGCAGATGGTCCGGATCATAGTGGCTCTCCTTTTTTTTAAGAGAAAATCATTTCAGTCACATTAATCGATGAAGATTAAGAGTACAAAACTCTTACATCATAAAGCAGAAGCTCTTAGAAAATCATAGCCGAAGCTACAAGGTTACAAGTCATATATATATACATAACAATCTGACATTCAAAACCTCTCTATCACATCAATATCCGCTAACCCATGACTAATCTTCAGTTGTAATAACATATCTGTTCCAGACAAACTCAACTCAATGCGTAGGTAGCTCATATTCCTCGGCTGTAGGAGCAGAAAACCCAATGCCAAAACTCATCCTCCTTAACCCAAAAGCCAAGAAACTGTTCACATCCACAACTCAAGGGTCTAGACAATCCTTATTCAAAAAAGTTACAAAGAAACTGCAAAAACAAATTAAAATACAAAAAAAGAAAAATACAAAACCATCATACAGGGCGCAGCATCGGTGGAGGCGAAGCAACAACCGCGCGTGTGAAGCACACGCAGGAGAGTGAAGCTCCAAAACACAATATACCAATTGAATTTTGTTACTTCTCTATAGGGTTTTCTCACTTTCTCTCTAGCACCGCAGCCTCAGGTAAGCCCTCTCCCCAATGGTGAGGGGAGGAGGGATGGCCGTTTGTTGCCTCCCTCCTCCCCCTCGCCTGCCCTTGCACCGAGTGCCAGCAGTTTACTTTATGTCCCTGGCCCAAGTTGCCTCCTCCCTACCCTTTCTCTGCCACCCCTTCCTCTTTGTTCCGCTTTTGTCCTTGGCGAGGCTCTCTGGTTGTTTTCTACTCCTTTCCTTTCTGTTTTTTTGCTGTGTTTTTGGTGTGATGGTCTTGTAGCCTTGTTTGTGTGCCACTCGGTGTAGGTGCTGATTTTGAGGGTTTCTTTCAAACTCCCCTCAGTTTTGTTTTGTGTTCGCCGCCGATCTCTTCCGCCCGCTTTGCCGCCCACCGTTTGATGCTGGGTCTTTCCTCGTGCCCCTCTAGCGATGAGCTTCAACATCCCCTGCTGTGATGGTTTTCCGGCTAGTTGGCAATCGGTTTCGCCACCCTCCGTCCACTGTTTTGGGCTTTGTCCGCGTCCCCACCGCGTCGAGCTTTCATCGTTCCCTTCCGGTGTTGATTTCTGGCGAGTGCAGAATCGGCATCCAGGCTGCGTGTGTCTGTTCCCGTTTGTTTTATTTTCCTCGTATTGTCTTTGTTCATGTTTTTTCCTTGTATGCATTTCATTCATGTTATTTGCTTGTAATAAGGCCCTGCCTCTTTGGGTCACCCACGTTTTATTTAGATTTTCTTGCTTCTGTTTTGTAATAAGGCTTGGCCATTTGATCTGCCTGCTTGGATGTGAACTGAACTTTGGTCGAGATCTTTTAGGTCGTGGATGTGAATTTTAATCCAAACCTTCGAGTTGTGGACATGAACGTCATCCTGGCTTTTGGGTCGAGGAGGAATTTACGCTACCTATGCATTGGATTGCGTCTGTCTTATGCAGATCTGTTATTTCAATTGAAAACTAATCATAGGTTAGTGAAAGTTTTAGGTGATGTTGTATCCTTATAGCTTTGGCTATAATTTGCATTTTCAGGGCTTTGTGCTCCTGCGATGTAAGAGCTTTATGCTCGTGATTATTATCAATAAAATTGGAATGTATTTCTTTCAAAAAAAAAAAAAAAAAAGGAGAGTGAAGCTCCCACATCAGCGCGTGGTGGCAGTGTTGCGACGAGGAGGGCGGAGACAGGTGGCGAAGAGGTTGGAAAAGGCGGGGGAAAGGCGTGCCGTTAGCCTGGCAAGCCCAAAAGGAAAAGATCTAGGGTTTCTCCTAGTGTTTTTCTGATCTTACGTGAATATTGTTTTATAGAAAAGCAGAAAAAACAAAACTTATCACATTAGTCCCTCATTTAAAAAAAAAAAAAAAAAAAAAAAAGCAACGTTGGTAGGAGAATAATAATTAATCACTGGACAATAAATATAGAGTAATCAACAAGTATTCAACATCCTCGACCGGTTATGGAAAAAATTAAGGAGCCGTTTCAAGCAACACAGGATCAGAATGGGAGTTTTCCAAAGGAGCTGAGGGGGGAGATATTAAAAGGGAAATAAGATATTAATAATGGGGTCAGCAGGAATGTGGGGAGCGATGTTGACATTTATGGGGAAGGTGAATTTGCTGGGATTGACGGCATATACGGGAGAGCTGGTACACAAGGAAAAATAAATGAAAATAATGAGGAGCTGGAGGCATCTACACAAGGCGTTGATTTACAAGGGGGTGGGCCACGTGAAGCCAAAGCACCTGACGTGTCTCCCATTGAAAGAGGCAGTTCGGAATACAGGGGGCAAAAATGGAAAAGAAGAGCTAGAGCTGGACAACAACGGCTGCATGAGCTCCAGTAACCCGAACCCACTGGGAAAAGGAAGCAACTGGGAGAAGTAGTTGTTGACCAGGAAGGAAAAAAGGCAAATGCTCAGAGGAGAATGAAGCAAAAAGGGGACACTCATTTTGCACTGTATGATGAGGATGAGGAATTTATTCATGGATCGGGATTGGCAGGGTCTGTTCAACAACCCTGCCGACCGACATGAAAATCTTATGTTGGAATTGTCGAGGGTTTGGGAACCCGTCGATAATTCGGGAACTTTGCCGAAAGGTTAAAGAAAAGTGCCCCGATTTGGTTTTCTTGATGGAAACCAAATTACGGAAAAATAAAATGTGGAATATTAAACAAAGGATAGATTTTTCTAATATGTTGGTTGTTGATTGCATTGGAAAAAGTGGAGGTTTGGCCCTGTTTTGGAAGAAGGGATTGGGAATTGAAATTCAAAATTATAGCAATAGACATATCAACGCCATTATCTCCCCAATCAATTCTAGCCCTTGGTTTTTCACAGGCTTTTACGGTCATCCGGAAACCCATAAAAGAAAAGAAGCTTGGAATCTTTTACGGTATCTCAAAACTCTCACTTCGGGCCCATGGATTTGTGCCGGTGACTTCAACGAAATTCTCACCCAATCCAAAAAGGTTGGTGGATGTAGCCGACCCAACTATCTAATGGAGAATTTCAAATCCACTTTAGATTTCTGTGGATTAAGTGAAATAGAGTGTCGGGGTCCAAGGTGTACGTGGAATAATGGGAAAACAGGACGTGATTTTGTGATGGAAAAATTGGATCGAGTGGTTGCAAATGCTGCATGGCATGACCGGTTTTCTAATGTGGAAGTTTCCTCGGCGGTTGCTATTTTTTCTGACCATTTTTCTCTAACAATAAACCTGCAGGCCAAGCTAGGAGGGGTAGGAAGAAAAGTGGTTTCAGGTTTGAAGCAATGTGGGCAGAAAATACGGCATGCAAGGAGGTCATAAAAAAAATCTGGCGGGTCAAAGGTGTGGAGAATGGAACAGGGAAAGCAGTGCACAGAAAATTAAATGAGAGTAAAAGAGGTTTACAAGAATGGCAACGTGAGAATGGAAGAACAATGGGCCAGCAAATAAAGCAATTATCAGAACAGTTAGCTGCATGCCAGACAACTCTCACAGAGGTTGATACGGACCTAGTCCAAAAGCTGAATTTGGAATTGAAAAAAAAAAACAGAATGAAGAAGATCTTTTTTGGCGTTAGAGAGCAAAGGAAGACAGGATGAGGGATGGAGATAAAAACACACGTTATTTTCATGCCTGTGCGAATCACAAGAAAAAAGCAAATTCAATTTCTGGGGTTACGGATGAGAGGGGGCAGCGATGGGAAACACATGACCTTATTGGAGACGCTTTTGTGTCTTATTTCCAAAATATGTTCACGACAGGGGGGCCTCGAAGCATGGAAAGTGTTTTGGAGGTAGTAGGGCGAAGGGTGACACATTCTATGAATGAAATGCTGCGGAAAGAATTTACGGTTGAAGAAGTGGGGATAGCTCTAAATCAAATGGCTCCTTTGAAAGCGCCCGGCCCGGATGGTTTCGCAGCTTGTTTCTTTGAAAAAAATTGGGCGTCCATTGGCGCTGAGGTTAGCCATACTGTACTCAATATTTTAAATTTGGGATGCATGAATAAAGAGCTAAATTTAACATATATTGCTTTGATTCCCAAATGTAAAAACCCCACTAGTGTCACTGAATACCGACCCATTAGCTTGTGTAATGTGCTTTACAAATTGGTTTCGAAGACTTTGGCTAATAGATTGAAATTGGTGCTCCCTGAAGTTATTTCCCCAAACCAAAGTGCATTTATTTCGAGGCGGCTAATTTCTGATAATATTTTAGCCGCGTACGAGACTTTGCACACCATGCAAACGAGACTTTGGGGAAAAGTGAGTCATATGGCGGTGAAACTCGATATGAGTAAAGCCTATGACATGGTGGAATGGGATTTTTTGGAAGCGATTATGGAGCGGATGGGTTGTGATGGTTGGTGGATTGAAAGGATTATGATGTGTGTCAAGTCAACTACTTATCAGGTCCTTATCAATGGGACCCCTATGGGTCGGAGCGTTCCCACTAGGGGCATCCAACAAGAGGACCCAATTTCACCTTATCTTTTTTTGTTGTGTGCAGAGGCACTAAGCTCCCTGTTGACACGGGCGGATGGAAATGGCACTTTACCTGGAGTTCCAACTTCTAAGAAGGGGCCTCAGTTAAGCCATCTATTCTTTGCCGATGACAGCCTATTGTTTTGCAAGGCATCTCCCTCACATTGGATTCGGCTGACAAATCTCCTTAAGAAATATGAGGTGGCTTCGGGACAACGCTTAAACCAAGCAAAAACATCAATTTTCTTTAGCCGCAACACTCCAACAGAGGCTCGACTAGAAGTCTTACGACTATCAGGGATCCCAGACACTTAGAGATATGACACCTACCTCGGGCTACCGGCACTCGTGGGCAAATCTCGAAAGCAAGCTTTCCAGAGTATCAAGGACAGAGTTTGGAGACGACTAAGTGATTGGAAGTTAAAGTTTCTGTCACAAGCAGGGAAAGAGATCCTATTGAAAGCAGTCATTCAAGCAATCCCTACCTACAGTATGAGCATCTTCCTCATGCCAAAGGGATTGTGTGCCGAAATCAATTCCATGATGCAAAAATTCTGGTGGGGGCATCAAGAAAATGAAGCACGCATTCATTGGATGAGGTGGAGTCAATTGGGATTGTCTAAGGAACGGGGCGGCTTGGGTTTCAGAGATTTGGTGAGTTTCAACAAGGCCCTCCTAGCAAAACAATGTTGGCGTTTATTACAATCCCCGGAGAGCTTAACAGCTAAAATTTTGAAGGCAAAATATTATTCCAACTCATCTTTTTTGGAGGCAAAGTTGGGCTCAAAACCCTCATTCGCATGGAGGAAGTATACATGGAGCTAGGGACCTACTTGAGGCTGGCCTAATATGGAGAGTAGGAAATGGGCAATCGATAAAGATTTGGGGTGATGCTTGGATCCCAATACCATCAACTTTTAAAGTCCATTCTCCTACGAAGGTGCTGAATCCAAATAGCACGGTACAAGAATTAATTGATCGGGAAAGGGGTGAATGGGATCAACATCTTTAAATAGCATCTTCACAACTGAGGAGGTAACGGCTATTAATTCTATACAAGTGAGCCAGATGCAGCAACCGGACAAACGAATTTGGAGGTGTACAAGTTCGGGCATCTTCTCGGTTAAAAGTGCCTATCACTTAGCAAAGGAGATGGAGATGAGGAGCTGGCCAGGAGGATCTACAAAGAGGGAGGAATGTATTCTGTGGAAATTACCAATTCCAAACGCAACAAAGAATTTTTTCTGGAGAGCTTGCCACAATGTACTTCCCACTAAGGCAAATTTACTCCAACGTAAGGTAGTGCAAGAACCTTATTGCCCCATTTGTGAGCAAGAACCGGAGACAGTTCTTCATGCCTTGTGGGATTGTTCAGCAGCAAAAGATATATGGGGTTGCAGTAAAAGAGCATTCCAAAAGATGACCACAGAGGGGGGGAGCTACATGCAGACTGCGGAGATCATTTTCAATAAATGTGACCTGTCCGATTTTGCTCTATTTATTCAAATATCACACCAAGTTTGGTTCCGCAGAAACAAATGGGTCCATGATGGAATTTTTGTTGATCCCAACGTCATTCTCCACAAAGCTACAGAAGATACACTAGCCTATGCCCAGTTACAACAGAAAAAACCAGAGGACAAGCATGGGTCTACTTCTTTGAAGGTATGGCGAGCACCTAACCAAGGTTGGCATAAGACAAACTGGGATGTGGCTATTGATAAAGTTAATGGAAGAGTGGGGATCGGAGCTGTCATCAGGGACGAAAATGGGAAAGTGATCGCTGCTCTATGTAAAACGAGGATGGGTATATTAGAGCCAGCTATGGGGGAAGCATACGCTGCCTTTCATGCTGTTTGTTTATGCAGAGACATGGGAGTACAAAATTTAATCCTGGAGGGAGATGCCAAGCAAATTGTGGAGGCTATCCAACATGACACGGGCATATGGAGTCGATTTGGGCATCTAATAGAAGACACAAGACGGATACTATTCACTTTCTCAAGATGGAATTGTGTCTTTGTTCCTCGTGAAGCAAATGAGGCGGCTCATAGGTTGGCGAAAGTGGCAACAACTAATATCAGTGATAGAATTTGGAGGGATACCACCCAATTCCATAGGAAAAAAAAAATCCAGGAATCTTGTCCAGATAAATTGATATCACTAATAAATGAATAAGAAAGCAGGAGTATATATAGATAGAGTTATTTATGAATTATGCATGCTCGATCATTTCCTAATTTATGCATCCATGCATGATCCTCCCTCAATTATTTGTAGTAATCTAAGGGACCCTATATATACAATAGAGGAATGTTATGCTTACAAATAAATTTTATAGAAAAAAAAAAAAAAAAAAACTTTTACAAATTGATGTGGCACAACATGATTGGATATAAGATAAGTTCAAATTTTGAAAAATTTAATCATGTTGTGCTATATCAGTTTGTAAAAGTTTTTCTATAAAATTTGTTTGTAAGCTTAGCACTCCTCATACAATATACTCCACGCTCTCTCACACTGCGTCTTTCTAATTTCTTTGTGAGGAATACTAGAGTTCTTTTTTATGTTCTCTTGATTATACGTGAATATATATATATATATATATATATATATATATGAAGGACGGATGGAATTACCTTTTTCAGAAAATAATATTTACATTTATTAGAGCAATGGAAGAACACCAAGAAGAATTGTAACATTTCTCTTTGCGTAATACCAATTTCACACACTTGTGTAGGATAATTCCACATGTAATGTCCCACTTTCAAAAAAAAAAAAAAAAAATTACCCTTACACTAAAAAAATCTCTCTTTTTCGCATAGAAAAATTGGAATTAAATATGGACCGTTCAAAAGACTACAAGAAATCTTATACAATTTTTTTTAAAAAAAAAAAAAACCACCTAAGCAAAATCCATAATGGAACAAATCCCATTGTCAACATGTACATATCATGGAACAAATTAATTTGGATATATTGGGTTTCTACTGGGCTGGGCTGGACATCCTATGCCTTCCCACCCTCAGCCCATGGACACCCCCTCTTTGTTGAACATCAACAGGAAAGGAAAATATGGGCATGTGATACAGGAAGCAGTTGAGTCATTGAGTGGATTGCCGGAATGGAGGGTCCAACATGTTCCACGACAAGCCAATGGAGTGGCACACTGTCTAGCAAGATTTGCCTTGTCTTTCACGGAGAAGAAAATCTGGTTAGGAAGTTTTCCATTATGTATCAGAGATCCTGTATTGACAGATCAAGCAATTATATGAAATAAAACAAGAAGTTATTTCAAAAAAAAAAAAAAAAAAAAAAAAAAAACAGGAAAGGAAAAACAAAATGATGGTGTCGGTGAAGACTGAAGAGAGAGATAAATAACTTTATGGTTGAAGCTAAAAATGTTTATGAAAAAAAAAAAAAAAAAAAAAAGAGTTATATCGCGGATTATGTCAAGTTCAAACTCAAAATTTTTGTTCAGATATCATGTTAAATCACCATTATTCTAAAATTAAACCGATAAAAAAATGATAAAATTTATTTTCTGATATGAATTATTGTAGATTCTAATCCGGAATATGAAAATATCTAATAAATATGAAGAATGTTTTATGATTCCTTCCGGTGTTCTACTTGTATTCTCTTGATTCTACACTGATATTGTTTTCTAAAAAGAGATGAGAGGCCAGTAGAGTAATTTTTTTTGTTTTTTTTTTTTTTCCTGTTATTTTACACGACCTAATTAAATTGTTGGTCATTATATATATATATATATATATATATATATATATATATATATATCATATGATATGGTCTTCTCAGACTTGACTCTCTGCCTTTACACAAAACAAGTGATTTTCTGTCATTATTTACTTTTCCATATACAGGATATAAATAGGAAATTATGTGGAGAACAATCTGGAGACACAATTTCTAGAGTAAAAATATGTGGCAATATATATGAGGCCAAAGTAGGTTTGACGTGAATGCATGTTTTTCTAACTTAAGCGCATTAGCATCTACGTAGATTTATACTACAATTATTTTACAATATTAAATTAACATGTTTAATTAATTTTTGAATTATACAATGAGTAATGCTACATTTTTATCCTACCGTTAGTAGTACTCTTAACCAATCACATTATATGGTTCTCTATAACACGATGGTTTGTGATGGCAATCACATCTTCATCCATCATTTGTTTTTTTTAATGATAATTAGGTTTTCATGGAAAACGTCTTTTCATAGGGAACTGACATAATTGTATGTAATCAACAGAATTGCACCAAATCAATTTTAAAAAGAGGTAAATTTAATTATTTAATTAATACTTTAACATTCTACTTCACGTGCTCAAACTTTCTTTTTGATTGGTGAGGTTCAACACGTAAAATATTTAATTTAAATTAATGGTGAATTAACTGAGTGAATATTCAAACTCATAATCTCTAGCTTTAATACAATGTTAAATTATCATTTGTCTCAAAAATTTAGAAGAATAAATAAACTCATTTAATCAATCCCTTAAAGTGGTGATTAAAAATAAACTTCAAAAAATGGAATATCATTTTTATAAGTAAAAAAAAAAAAAAAAAAAAGGTGAGCACTAATTATGAAAAAACGGCTGCAAAAAAATCACGTGCTAGAAATAGCTATAATTATGACAAGGTATAAAGTAGGGTAAAAATACGATGTATCATAGTTATGACGTGCACCCAAGTGTTGTCTAATCAAAGCCCAGAAACAGCCAAGGTAAACACAAGTCCACATCTCCCTTAACTTCATTCAAAATATCGTCCAATTGCGTTGAAAAGGATAAGATCCCTGATGACACGACAGAGGGGTGTGTGCTACTTTTGCTATGGAGGTGACACGTAAGTACTTCTCAACAATTACGAGAAGGTGGGGATCCACGATGGATGGGGAAAGGTCGCAAAGTTGAAATCGGCAATTAAAAAGTTAACGCACATGGCGAACAGATCTGCCATTTGAGGCGGCTACGAACTCCACCCACAAAAAATTAAAACATATTTTATTATTTAAATTAATATTTTAACATTCCTCTTCCTTTCTTTTTTTTTCTTTTTTTTAACGTGTAAACTCAAATTACCGACATATGAAATAAAAAATAAATTGTTATTTTGATACTATTTTTAAATTAAAATGTTATTTTTTATTCTCTAGTTCGTCTCCCATTCTTAACTCAGAATAGAAGAAGAATAAGAGAATATAAAATAGTATATCTCTTTAAATTATCATTTATTTTAAAAATTTAAATTAATATTATAATAATATATAATAAAAATTGAGAATGAAACAAATGCTCATTCTTTATTCATTTGTCATCTGCAATTCTAAACTTAATTTTAAAGAATAGATTTTTGGTTGTTTAATTATGTTTATTTTTTTAAAAAAAGTAATTATTGATGTGACAGAAGACCTTTCAACTTGAGAGATTAAAAAAAAAAAGAAAGTGTATTTTTTTAAAGAGCCCCTACTATCAGGATGAGCTACAAAATCTCACTTTTACCACCTCCCATAAGAAATTGATACATTATTTAAAAACATCAAATACAATAGACATGAAAACATTGGATCTTATTAAAAAAAATTAAAAATTAAAAAGAAAAATTCACTTTACACTCCTGAAGTTTTATGTGTTTTTTTCAATTTAAACCCCAATGTTTAAAAATTTACAATGTATCCTCCTATTGTTTTAAAAAATTTCAATTAACACCCTCCGTTACTAATTACCATCTAAGTACACAGAAATTGCCAGCATAGGAGCAAGTGAGAGACATCTGCTCCTTTTCTTTTTCAATCCAACACCCACACGACACCCAAAAGGAGTTGACGAGAAAAAAATCAAAAACAGGCGTTGGGTTTTAATGAGGGGCAATTATGTCATTTCACTAGCTAAGTTGGGTGCAAAATTGGAACACGCAACATAAAAATCTCACGTGAGACACACGTAATGTCATTTCTGTCTACTTAGATGGCAATTAGTAATGGAGGGTGTTAATTACAAATTTTTAAACATTAAGGTTCAAATTAAAAAGCACTTCAAATTTTAGAGAGTAAAGTAAATTTTTCCAAAAAAAAAAAAAAAACACAATTGACAAGGCACTTCTCGTTTGCCCTTTCCACTCAACGTCAGCATCCTCTTCATCGCATATCAAAACACAAACGGAAAAATGCTTATTAGTATTACATCCAATTCATCAAGCTATTCTAGAACAACTCCACATAGAGAACTCACAAAACCTTGTTCTCTCCATAAACCTTTTTTTTTTTTTTTCCCACATAATTAATTTTATTTAATTTCATGTTTTGTTATAAAAAATTAGAAGATCAAAGAATTTAGAAGCTCCCAAAAAAAAAAGGAACGAAACAGACCATCCAAAACTTACAAACAAAATCAACCATCGAAAAACCAAACCACAAGCAATTTCGCCACCCACAAATAATACCCAACTTGAAACACACAATATTTCTATTACCCATTTTCCCTAAAAGACAGTGGATTTGGGCGGTGACATTGGACTAAGGAGATGGTAGGTTTTAGGGCTTGGGGTTGACGTTGAGTGGAAAGGGCAAATCGGAAGTGCCTTTTTTTGTCAATTGTGTTTTATTTTTTAAAAATAAAATCTAGTGCTTTCATGTCTATTGTATTTGATGTTTTTAATTGATGTGTCACTTTTTTTATTGAATACTGTCAAAAAAATGGGTTTTACACAACATCCTCACTAAAGATATTCTCTTTTTTTTTTTTCTTTTTTTTTTACTCAAATATAACCTATATTGATATATTATTAAAAAAAACTATTACTGTTATAAAAAGAAATTATGAATCAAAAAGTATGAATATAAATATAAATCAGACTAAGATAGATTTATGTTTTATTTTATAAAACACTCTAGTCTTGGATATTTATTTCCAAGGCTGGTTTTCTTTTCTTCTCTTTTTTTGGGCAGTGTTATTAGATGTGTGTTTTATAGAGGGTAGAAGCAGACATTTTAAGATTAAAATGTGGTACAAATTATGCACTCTCTTCCAAATGAAGCATGATGAAACTGAGCCCCTATGTTCCAAATTTGTTGTGCCCAGTCCTGAAAGGTACTATCAACTATGCCTCTTGTCTTGTCCTTTTGGTCAGGCACAAACCAAAGCACATGAAGCCTAGGTAGGCTTCCAAGAGTAGCTCCAATGTTTTGTTTCTTTGTGGGGAAGGTTTATGTGGGGGAATGCAAGAGAATGTTCATGGAGCCATGCACAATCATTCATCAATGCCAAAACTACATTTATCCTCTTCAATTGTAATGTCTCTAAAACTTTTAAAAATTTATTTATAATAAATCCTCAAACTATTATCCTACCTAGCTTCCCGTTGTTATCATTTTTGGTTAGATTAGACGGAAACTGCACACGACCCAATATAATAGTAATACTCCCGCATTAGATTACCCTCGTCCACGACCAAAGGTCAGTTGCTAGATAGACGGACATTTCATGCATTTGCTATTGAAGTTAACAACAAATTCTAACAGTGGGGGGCTAAGTGAAAACGACTAATAGTTTTGGAGATCAACTATAATGTTATAAAGTTTAACAGACATTGCAATATATATTGAAGTGTGAGTTCGGAAGATAAGTGTAGTTTTTTCATCAACAAAATTATATAGGAAAGGCTTAATTTATCATCTTCTTCAAAACTTTGAATTATAAAAAATAAAAATAAAATTGAATAAACAACATTTTTTTGTCTTCACAAAAACTATTTTGGTGTGTGATTTATATCTTTAACTTTAACTAGTACAATTCAAACTATATATATATATATATATATATATATATATAAAAAGAAAGAAAATACATAGCCCTCCAACAAATCTAGTTGGTGCTGATTGAAAAACTTTGAATCCAATAGACAAGAAAATATACGGCCAACTATGTAAAGATCTCCCAAAGTCAATACCTATTGATTTTTATTCGTGAGCAATGACGAGAGAACAAATTAATTAACTCCGTTTACTGTTTCCTAGTGCTAAATAATATATTATTTTACTAGCCTTTTGTAGCTAAATAAATAAATCAATCCATCAAGCAAAGTGTCAATATAATAATAAATAATAATAAAATAGGAAGAAAGAAAGGTAGAGAGAAAGAAAGCTAGTGATGCAACATAAACAATTAGAGAAGAAAGAAAACAATATATTATATCAACTTTTTGGTTAGAATATGTTAAAAAAATTCTAATTAGCATTGATTTTGTTGCTTTTGAAAGCACGTTTATGAAATGGGAGAGATTAAGGGTGCGTTTAGTATTGCGACTTTATAAACAAAGTTCAATTTTAAATCAAATTATAAAAAATAAATTATTTGAGATTGTATTTTTAAAAATTTGCCTTTTAAAATCACATGTAAGGTGGTATTTTTTAAAAATGCAGAATTTTAAAAGGTTAAACTGTAATTTTAAAAGTTAAATTGTGGTCTTTAAAAGGTAGTTCAATCGACTGGGACCACGTCTAATGAAACAGAGGTCACTAGTTTGAATCTCTGCCCCCCTCTTGTGCCGACATGTCAAAAAAAAATAGTCAAATACTTAATTACGTTTTTACCTTTTAATAAAAAAAAAAATTATATATTTTAAAATCGCACTTTTTAAAATCACAAATCGAATCTTTATAAGCATTGATTTTATATAATTTATAAAGTAAAATATTGGAGATGAGATAAAAGATGCTTTGCCATGTATTAATTAATTAATTAATATGTTAAAATATTATGGCCCACACATGAGTCCATGACAGCCTGAAAGTCAAAAGTGATAATGCTAATCCCCTCGTGCCTAAAACAGTTACGTAAAGAAAAAAGGTACGAGGACATATTCTTTTATGAGATTATGTAGTACTGTCTTTTTCTTTTCTTTTTTTTTTTTTTTCTTTTTTTTTTTTTTGGGAGGATCTGAGAATTTCGGTTTATAAAATTATGTAATGGCAATTGAAATAATTGGTTTAGGATTTTATGATTTTCCATATTTCAGAAATTTAATTTCAGTACATTAAGGAATTAATAATTATAATTATAATGTTCAAAATAATTAAGTTCCTTTTATTTTGATTGCCCATGAACTGGGGAGGACACTACTGAAAAAAATAGAATGAAGAACTTTTGAATTAAAAGCTGACCTTGTCTTTTAGGGCTTTTTTCTTTTGAGAAAATATATTTTAGCCTCCAATTATCACCCATTTTGCAATTATGCCTCTAAACTTTAAAAGATAGTATGAATGCCCCATATATTTTAGCTCCCAATTATCACCCATTGCAAGTATGGGTGAAAAGACAATTACGGTTAATAGTTATTGGTTAAAACCACTAACTATAACCGCATTCGCTAACCGCTTAGGCAGTTAACCGATAGTAATTAGTAATTCTAATAACCGCTTTTTAAAAGAATTTTTTTTAAATGATATCGTTTCTATGGTAATATGATAATATGAATATCATAGTACATACGGCATCGTTTCTAGATTTTTATAGATATTTAAAATTTTAAACACAAAAATGACATCGTTTCGTGTGTGTATATATATATAAAAGCTGTTAGCAGTTAACGTTTAGTGGTGGTTAGTAGTTAACGGTTAGTGGTTAGTGTGATTAGCATGCGGTTATTAACTGCCTATCTTTTCACCCCTAGTTGCAGGTAAAATTAGATGCTTCTGCATTTTTCTACCCAAAATACTTTTGAAGTTATTAATAAATAAAATTTTGAAAAAAACTAATTTTTTTAAAATGATTATTTTTTAAATAACTTTAAGGGTATTTTGGGGAGAAAAATACATAATTATATAATTTGACACACGGTGGAAATATAAGAGGCCTTAATATCACTTTTAAAAATTTGAAGGTGTAAATGCAAAAGCGATGACAGTTCAAAGGGGACTGTAGTGTATTCTCACCCTTTTTAATGATGTGGAACGCCTTTAAGGTAAGGTTACTTTGTGGCTCATCCATGCCAGATAAACTCTGGATACATTACCTCATCCACAAGAAATCAAGAATTAGTCATCTGTCAAATGAGAAGTACTCGAACAAATGATCTCCTAGTATTAACCAAACACGTCGACCATTCGAACTGACTTTTGTCGACTTATTTTAAGATATTTTATCAGTACAAAACAAACAAACAAGAAAGAGAGGAAAAAGAGAAAGAAAACCTTATAATTACCCTTAGGTTGCTAAAAGAAAAAATGTTTATCATACTAAAGATGTCAAGGCCATATGAACGGACCACAATCATTTTAAGAATGGCAATTTGGCTCTTTTTTTGAAGCAAATTTTCAAATGCAGACAAAAGAGAATCGTGTGGACTTGGTCACAATAGATTTCTCTCTCAAATATATCCACATGAATTAGATGTTTCATCAGTTATCCACAGCATTCTAAGAAAGCTCCGACAGGAGGAGGACAGTTCATAAAAATCTCTTTGATCCACAACCAGGTGGTCCTCTTAAGTCCCCATTTTTCATGGACAAGTAGGGTTAACTACAAGGATCTTGAAAGGCTTCTTTCTTGGACTCTTATGAGAAAGACTTACCAGGAACTAGGGCTCGTTTGGGTGTGGGAGTCACTCCCAAGTTAGACGGGTGGCTAACTCAGTCACTCCCAGACTTTTAGGGTGGTCTGGTCACTACCCCAAAATATATATTTTTATAATTTTTTTTTTTAAATATGTATTAATTATTTTTATTAGTTGGGTTAAAAAATTTTGAGTTGAGTTGAGTATTAGTGATCTCAAATCAACCAAAAATATATAAAAAAAAAAAAAAAAAAAAAAAGTTGGGAAAAGTGAGGTTCCCAAACAAGCCCTTAATATTTATGTTTGTTAATTTATATTTGGTTTTTTTTTTTTTTTTTTGAAAAGTGTTTTGATATGACATGAGAGTAAATAATTTTTATGTTTTAAGAAGTATTTTTGTGCTTTAGATTGTTTGTTAGTGTTTTTCACTTGAGAATAGAAAACAAAATCGTTAACAAACATGGGTTTATTATTCCTTAATACCATAATATCGTCCTAAAACTTTTCGAACCATTAATTTCTTAATGCTTATTATTTAACAAAACCTTCTTCTTTTTTCTTTTTCCTAAATGAATAAGGAAAATAGTTACGAAAGGAATTCTTCTCACTTTTGTTCCGAAAGAAAGAAAGAGCGGACGCTAAAAACAAAAATGGACTAAGCTCCTCAACAATATAACCCAAATGAAATAAAACAATACAAAAATACATATATTTAACAAAACCTTGTTTTGGGAGAATGTTATTGAAGTACTCACTAACTTCCACAATGAAATTAACTCTCAGTGATATTGAAGTACTCCTTTATCTTGGGAGAATATTTGACCAAATAAGGCTTTTTTTTTTAATTTTTATTTTTATTATCTTTATTATTATTTTATAGTGGTGTACTTTGCTTAATCGACTACATACATTAAGAAAGAATCTCACTATGGACAATCTAAGAAAGCGACAAGTTATTGTGACTGGTTAGTGTTGTACATGTAGGAAGAGTGTGGAGTCAATGTATCATCTTCTACTTTATCATGAGATTGTCAATGCTCTTTAGAATACTATCTTCAACGGTGTAGGGTTGGTTTTGGTTGAATTGTAGACCCCTTCGCAAGCTAGGAACGCAAGGTGGAGGGCTTCAATTTGATGTAGTGTGGAAGATGATAAGGGTGAAAATGCAGATGCAGATGCGGTTATTAACATTATCCGCATCCGCAAAATGCAGATAATGATTTGTGGTATCCACATCATGCAATTACTATTTGCATTCGCGCGATTATTGCGGTTAATAAATGTGATTATTATTCGCTATCCGCATGTGAGGTAATAAACATTTTAGACTTTGAAGTTGTAATTCTTTTTTGTAGTAAATACAAAAGGGAATTATCTATAGTCAAACATTATTATTCATATCACACTTACTAATCATTTTCCTACCACATAATTGACAATATCTCCCTTACATTTTCAATTGAAAAAATGTCCCAATAAACTACGAAAACATTATCAATGTTCCTTCAATGCTAGCAAAAAGATAAAAAAAATGATCCTACAAATTTTTCAATAAGACAAAATACCACTATAAATTTGGGAAAAAAATAATAATTTTTTAGAAAAATTATATTTTAGGTTTTCTTTTTAGAATTTTTGTTTTTTATTTTATTACGAGTATTTTTGTCATTGGGGAAACATTGCAATTTTTGGTAGTTTGAGAAGTACATTGTCTCAGTTGAAAGTTTGAGAGGGGGTAGGAGATGAGACATTATCAATTGAGTGGTAAAGGGTATGTGGACTTTCTCCAAAAAAGTATATATATGATGCATGGTTACACTTAGTTGTGAAATTTGAGTTACATTATTTCATTGTACAAAATATGATTATTGACATTCTTAGATTTTATCAATTGAGCCTAGGTCAAGAAGTCCATTTTAAGTAACGATTAGCCGAGACCCGCCAAGACTAGTCCATCAACCAATTTTGGCAGCTGAACAAGGATTGTAACACAACTTAATAAAAATCATTCTTTCAACCATTTCCATATAATAAATTGATGAATCTACCATTGAATTTTTGTAAGACTCACATGAGTCCACAAATTCAATGGCGAATCCATTAGATTTGTAAAAAGAGATGGTTAAAAGATGATTGAGAGAATGATGTATAGCATATCTCGACCGCGTAGCCCCCAATCCTTCCTCTTACTTGAAAACTGCCAACTCACGACATGTCAATAAATTTTTTAGGAAGCCCACGACAAGAAAGCATTAGAACGCCACCCTCCTCCTTTGCAAGAGTAGTTAGCATTAAATGTCGCCCGACTCACGACAAAAAAGAGGTTATCGGGACATCTCTTACCAAAACCGACAATCTACCTCCACAAACTCACTACTCGCCATCCAATCAAAGGATGACACGTAACAAAACTATGGGAAAAATATAAAAAAATACCCCCAAACTAATAGCCATTTTTGAAAGAATCCCACAATGTTCAATATGTGCTAAAATAGCCTATCAAACTACCAAAGTATGTCAAAAAGGCCACATAATTTTTTTTATTCCAATTATACCCTTATTCTTTTAAAAACTAAAATAAAAGAAATTGATAAAATAAAAAACTAAGAATTTAAATTTTTTTTTTTTAGTTTAATATATATATATATATATAATGACACCTGTCGCCATTTTTATTGGTGTTGACATCACAGAATTTGTCACACTTTTTAACAAAATTTGACTTCAGGAACTAAATTGTATTTTTGGAATATCACAAGAACCTTTGATTTTACTTTCATACAACATGAAGCAATTTGTAATTTAGACCAACTACATTGACTAAATTATTTATTTATTCCAAAAAATATATATATTTTTTGTTATTTATTCACCCATTGGTTTTTTTTTCTTTAAAAAATTGTTTTTTTTTTTTTTTGTAATCATTTTATTATTTTATTTTTTAAAAGAATAGGGGTATTATAGAAATATAAAAATAAGTGACATTTTTTATACATTTTGATAGGTTGATGGATTACTTTAGCACCTTTTAAACATTACATAGCTATGTTACAAACGGTTATATTGTTTTCCCAAATCTATATATAATAGCTAACAAGGTTTGTTAAGAACAACAAAAAGGTACGTAGTCATTGTGAAAGATTTTCCTCATTTCTCTTTCCTATATGCCTCCAAACATTTCTTCTCAATATTTGAAAGTCCCCTCAGCCAAAAAAAAAAAGTAGCCGTGGCCCGTGCAGATTTCTGACTTTTTCAATCATCATTTCTCCTATTGCAGGAAGCAACCATTATATTAATACAACTAGAGCAATTAAGGTAATAAAAATCTGAAAAAACTTTTTCTAGAAAACTTTCCTTTTCTGTATTGATTTCAATCACGAGGCCTCAAACTTTCCCGTGACTATTAGAATAAAATATAACTCTAGTTAAGTTATATAAGTTCTCTAACAACTAATATATATTAGGATTGATAATTTTTATACGATTCGTGAATTTGATACGAAGTCAATGTAAAATTAAAAGATTAAGATTAAGGAGTTAGACCCGTTTAATTAAATGAATCAAGTTAAAATTGACTTATATAATCTTATATCAATGCATTGATACGACCAAAAACCGACATGCGAATACAAATTGTTACCATATATATATATATAATAGTTTAAGTAATACTTACGGTATGAATTACTAAAATGTTGATTGTAACATGGAAGTCGATATAATACTTATTATGTTAATAAAGTGACTTGATAATTTATGTCGCACTTAACACGATAACTATTAAAATATGAACTGCTACGTAACAGGACCGGGATCTGCTCCAATCCAAATGGACTGGAGGGAAACTGGTTCTCTTCATTATAGGGGCAAAATTATCCAAAAAATATTTTTTAAACAATTTTACTCTTTCCTTAACAAGAACCGGCTTGACCGGAGGAGATTCAAATGCCACGTAACTCTCATCTTTTAATAAATATGGACGATAATAAAAATCATAATACCCCGAATGTTTCATAATAAAGTAAAAATCAATGGTCCCCACAATTTTTTGTTTTTTTAAGTTAAAAATCAATGCATAGTAGCAATAATAGAGATACAAACTGGGGACTTTAAAATAAAATAAATTTCTTTTAAAAGAAAAAGAAAAAAAAAAAAAAAAAAACGCTAGATTGACGTCGTTCCGCGAAGCGAGGCTTCCACTCCGTTCTGGTGTGTTGCTTAGCTTAATTGCTCTCCTGCACGTTCCAACGCATAAATAATAAATAAAATAATAATAATAATAATAAAAAATGTGGCAAAGCAAATCTCTCAAACAAACACTCACACCATTATTGGGTACACACCACACAATGGTTGCTGAAATCAAACGCAATTTTCTTGGTCGCCACTAGAATTTGCCTAAAGAGGAGTATAAATCCTTTACAATGCCTTACAAATATGGTAAAAATCTTTAATCATCACCCCTAAATAAATTAGAGTAAAATTTTTCCCTAAAGTATTATATCATTTATAACATATGATTTTCACCTGCATTTTTAATAAATTTTAGAACACGTAATTCTTATCTACATATGTCGTATTTTATTTTCTTACATTAATTCAAGTCTTTTTTTTTTTTTTTTCCTCGAAAGAGCAGGTGTTAGTTGTGATTATCTTAGCGGAAACAATGACATTCTTTGACGTGTTCAAGTTATTTATAATGAGTAATGTTATTTAAGTATATTGTCATATAATATGAATGATGTGACACTGAAAATTAATTTTGAGTGTCACAATATCTCAGTTATATGGCAATTACATAATTATCTATTAAATAATATTACTATATTTATAATAAATAAAATCATATATCTTTATGATTGACATATGAATAAATAGATAAAATTTATAATAATATTATAATTAAAGTTGGGGTGTTTATAAAACTACCAGAATGCCTATTTACACGTGTTCATTACTTAAGAGAATGTCAAACAAAGAAAATATATAACTATTATCAATCAAGTTATTGGCAAATATATATATATATATAGAAAAAAAAAAAAAAAAAAAAACACCCAAAGTAAACTACATTGTCAGACCAGTGTAAGACCAATTTTTTTTTTTATTAAAATAAAAATACTATTAGATGATCAAAACAATTATTTAAATTTCTCAAAATTTTTGATAATAGTGTTTTAGTCAGAGTAATATTTAAACTTATTTGATTTTTTTTATTATTATTATAACAAAGTTATACCTAACACCAATTATTTTAACACTACTATTTATAAATAGCTAAAATAATAATAATAATAATAACAATACCATCGAAGACTTGTCAAATGCTTACCTCTTTATCAACATGTAATACTTCAAATGAGTTTCATGACAAAAGCAAGTCATACAAAGTATAATTAATACTCATAACATAATCTTGATTTCTTATAATCAAAGTGCTTGAATTGCAGCATAATTTGGACCGTTCATAAAGACAGAATGACAAAATTCACGTTTTCAGATAGGTGGGCTCCACATCTCAAATTATTCGGATCAAAAGAGTCATGATTAATTATCATGATCACGATTTCTTATAATAAGAGTGTTCAAATTGCAGTGTAATTTGGACGATTCATAAAGACAGAACGACAAAATTCACCTTTTATGTCAGGCAGGCTCCATATTTCAAATTGTTCGGGAGATCAAATGAAAGCCGTAATCTTCGCTCACGAACCTGCAAATGCAACTCAGAGACATCAATTATAAGGAATATTAATTCTTATTATCATTATTATTTGTGATTTTATAAATTAATCAATAAATAAATAAAAAGATTGTATGACATGAAATTTAATGGTTTAAAAAATTTTGGGTTGAATATAAGTTGTTTCCACGAGGCTGGGAATGAGATGTTTCTTCTTCTTTTTACATTTTTGGCTTTTAAATAAAATTTTGTTTTTCCCATATTTGACCGTACATTCCTAAGCAACACAGAAAGTGATGAGATCATGACCAACGCCGGCGTGCCACGCGTCGATCGAAACAGCAATCATGTGAGACTGAGTTTATGAGACAGATCAGAAAAATCCTATCCAACAAACATCGCTGTTCCCACCGCTTAACCGCAGTTAAAACGTTAACCCGACCAATCTCTCTCACTCTTTTGTTTTCTCTTCCGATACAGAGGAAAAGGAAAAGAGAACCCCAAAAACTCTCTCTCTCTCTCTGTCTGTGTCTCTTTTTTCTCTCTGGGTGTCTTTCTTTGTTTGGAGCAGTACGAGGAGCTTCAGAGTTCAGAGGCCAACAACGTGAAGTAGATATTGGGTAACATACATAATCTTCTGCTATTTTTCTTCACTCAACTGAAGCACATGCATAGTATAAGAAGTTTATCACCTTTTGTGATGTTAGCTTGAATTGTGTAGATTTTTGTTTCATTTGGGTGTTGATAAGTATTGGGATTTGGCTGTTTTGTCATTTGATTTATGTAGAATTTAATGTTGCCAATGTTTGTAGAGAGCTATTCTTGAGTGCTGTGGATGGCTGAGCCTCTGGATCTAGAAGAGGCGGCTGCTGAGCCTTTTGGTGTGCTCAAAGCCATGATTTTCGGATCCCATTAATCAATTTTTTTTGCTTGATTGTAGTTTCAGTTTTCGTTTTTTAAGTTGCTGTTGTGTGGGAAGAGATTTGAAAAACAAAAAAGTAGTAGTTTTTCTTGCTTGGGTAGGAGAAAATTGTCTGGAAGTTTGTTTTAAAAGCTAAACCAGATCGTGTGTGGCGTGGTTTAGACGGAGAAATCTGAATCATAGCCTTAAAGTTATATGCCTTTTGGTAACTATGAAAGCATATTGCAGTGGATCTGAGGGGAATTAATTGTTTTTCTTTATGGTAATTATCTAATCCGAATATGACCATTTTTTTTTTCCTTCAAGTTTGTAGCTTAGATTGTTTCTTTCTATAACTGGGAAGCCCATGAGTTATAAGCTTATTTTGATACCTAAAACATATAGGCCTTGGTGGGTTTATCTTTGTGTTTATCCATTATTATTTGTTCTTATCCTATTTCAGACTATACTTTGTACTTTCTTGTTTTGTTTGTGCTTTCGTTTTTGTACTTTCCTAATTAATGGATGTTATAAGATTTTTAACTTCTTTTGGATTTACATTTAGTTACAGTCTTTTCCAATTCAGTGTACCTGATATGTATGAGATAGTATTATGTCTGAACTGACTTTTATTTGTTCTGTAATTAAGGTATTTGCAAAGATAATCTAGTGGGTTTCCTTAACTTCACTGGGTTTATATATATTGGAAGTCCTGGGGATTGGGAGTTGGTACTTTGTGTGCAAAATTTGGATATTGATCATAAGAGAGTGAAGAGTGGTGACGTCAACGTTAACTGGGTTGTGAATGGGAATGTTTGAGGAAATGGGGTTTTTTGGAAATCTTGAATTTCTTTCGGCTCCTCCTGGGGAAGGGGAAGCACTTCCTGAGCATGAACCAGAGGCGACGGTGGAGGAGGATTATAGTGATGATGAGATGGACGTTGATGAGCTTGAGAGGAGGATGTGGAGAGACCGGCTGCTGTTGAGACGCCTCAAAGAACAGAGTAAGGGAAAGGAGGGAGCTGACAATGCAAAGCAGCGCCAATCCCAGGAGCAAGCCCGGAGGAAGAAGATGTCCCGTGCACAAGATGGTATCCTGAAATATATGCTGAAAATGATGGAAGTTTGTAAAGCTCAAGGTTTTGTGTATGGGATTATTCCTGAGAAGGGCAAGCCGGTGAGCGGAGCCTCCGACAATCTGCGAGCATGGTGGAAAGAAAAGGTCCGGTTTGATCGTAATGGTCCTGCTGCAATTGCCAAGTATCAGGCGGATCATTCAACCCTTGGTAAGAATGAAGACTGCAGTGCAGTGGCATCCACTCCTCACACCTTGCAGGAACTCCAGGACACTACTCTTGGCTCACTTTTGTCAGCTTTGATGCAGCACTGTGATCCGCCTCAGCGGCGTTTCCCATTGGAGAAGGGTGTTTCCCCGCCATGGTGGCCGACCGGGAATGAGGAGTGGTGGCCTCAACTGGGTTTGCCTAAAGATCAGGGGCCTCCCCCTTATAAGAAACCTCATGATCTGAAGAAGGCTTGGAAGGTGAGTGTTCTCACAGCTGTAATTAAGCACATGTCCCCTGACATTGCCAAGATCCGGAAGCTTGTTCGTCAGTCAAAATGCCTGCAAGACAAGATGACTGCCAAGGAGAGCGCCACTTGGCTTGCCATTATAAACCAGGAAGAAGCTCTGGCCAGAAAGTTGTATCCTGATAGATGTCCTCCTGTGTCAGCTGGTGGGAGTGGATCTTACATAATCAGTGATGCTACAGATTATGATGTTGAAGGAGTGGATGATGAAGAAAATGTTGAAGCAGAGGACTGCAAGCCCCTCGAAGTCAATCTCATCAATTTGGGGGCTGCTGGACCAAGAGATCATAGGCTTATGATGCCCCCAGTGGATCCTCAAATCAAGGGAGAGCTCATTGAGATCAACTCAGATTTCACTCAAAAAAGGAAGCAACTGGCTGATGATCATCCACCAATGATAGTGGATCAAAAGATCTTTACATGTGAGTACTCTCGATGCCCGTACAACGATTACCGCCTTGGGTTTCTTGACAGGAATTCGAGAAACAATCACCAAATGAATTGTCCGTACCAGAGTACTAACTCTTCCCAAGTGTTTGGAATGCCAAACTCTCAAATCAACGATGACAAGCCAACAGTTTTCTCTCTACGCTATGCTCAACCTAAGCCAGCCTATGTTTCGGGACTTGGACTTCCGGAAGATGGACAGAAGATGATCTCTGAGCTCATGTCATTCTATGATACTAATCTTCAGAGTGACAAAAGCATGAATCCTGGGAACCTCAAGGCTCCTGAAGACCACCACCACCATCACCAGCAGCAGCAGCAGCAAAAATTTCAACTTCAGATGGACGATAACTATTTCAGCCAGGGAGTTATGATGGGAGGCAACATGTCTGCTGGAGAAACAACCAACATGTCCATGCATCATCACACTGTGCTTCCAACAACAGAAATTCAGTTTGATCAGTGCAAGGCATTTGATCCCCCATTTGATAACAACCCCACTGATAATATAGTGGACTTCAGGTTCAGCTCTCCTTTTAACCTGGGATCTGTTGATTATGCAGTGGACTCTTTGCCAAAGCAAGATATCCCCTTGTGGTACCTTTGAAGAAAAAAAAAAATGGCAGAAATTCTATCTTAGGCCTTCTCTTATTGACCATGTGTTGAAGGGCGCAAACTAATCTCTACTAAGTTGTGCTCTGGATCCAATGAAGCTTCTTGGACCCTTTCTCATCATGAAAACCTAGTTTTGTAATATATAAGCTTGTTTATTAGATGTTTTAACCCACATGAACTTGGGGCAAGTCGTGCGAGTCTAGGGCGTTAGGATGCTTTCAGCGCAGTACTGAAGGGCCAATAAAGAACTGGGGAAGTATTAGTCCATTGTTCTGTACTGTCATTGAAATGTTTAGAAGCATGTGCATCTTCCTGTTGTTGCAACCATGTTATATAATATACACATATACAGCTGCTTGTTTTATGTGTTGCTGATTGTTACCTTTATTAATATGATTCGGATCTTTCAGCCTTAACTTACTAATTTTGTATTGAGTTTGTATCAGGCCAATCTTAAATGTCGCTTGTCAGATTCAAGGCAGATTTTTTAACCCTAACTCGCTAATTTTATGTTGCGTTTGTCTTGGGCCAATCTTAAATGTTGCTTGTCAGGTTTGAGGCAGATTTTTTAATCTTAACTTACTAATTTCGTGTTGAGTTTATATCAGGTCAGTTTAAATGTCGCTTATCAGGTTCGACGCAGACTTTTGAACTTTAATTCGTTAATTTTATATTAGATTCTTGTTAAATAATGCGAGTCTAAAATTTTCGGTTTCCGTATTGATACGAAGTAGAAATCACCTGTAGTAATTATAGTACAGCAGTGGAAAGATATGTCCCAAAAGTTTGTTCAAATCGGGAAAGATGAGATGAGAAAGGTGTGGCTTTCTAGGACAAAAAAAAAAAAAATCTATGCATTAGATCCAATCATCCAAAGATCAAAGTATGGACCCATGGGTTTGTCAGTTTCCTAAAAGGTCCAAGTACGAAGTGCCCTCTGTTTTAGGGCAGAAAATGTGATAGAAAAAGAGATAAGGACAACCCCAACGCCATCCAAGGCTTCTTGTGAGTGGAATTTCCTCACAAGCCGCCTCAACTGCCGGTGGAAACACATCACCACAGGATTAAAGTAGGAGGAACGTGACCCTCCTCATGAGTTGTAAGACTAATATTATTAAAAAAAAAAAAAGGAAAAAAAACTATTATATTCTTTCTTAATACTACAGAAATAGGTTGAGTGATTTGATCTTATAGAAATGGGTTTAATTTTTTTAACAGGAAAAATATACTTTAGCCTTATCTACTACTATTACATTTTTATTTACACTTCAAAATTTTAAAACATGGCATTAGACTCCTATATAATCAGTTCGTGTAAAATTAGATACTTTTATATTTTTCTTCCCCAAATACACTTAAAGTTATTAAAAGATAATTATTTGAACAAATAATTAAACAAATAGGGGTGACCCTTTTCATTTCATATTAGCCCGTTTAAGGTTTTTTTTTTTTTTTTAATGGTTATTATTTATTTATGTGGTGGTAGTTTAGGGGTTATAGTATATTTTTCTTTTCTTTTTTTCAAAAAAAAAAAGAAAAGAAAAGAAAAACAGAATTTTGCCCATGAGAGTTGGATCGGTCATCCCCAAACCCCAAAATAAACCCTACCCCCGGAATGGCCGCGAGTCGCGCTAGCAACTTTTATTCATTGTTTTTTAAAAGAATGGTTCTCAAGGGCAAGATTGGTTTTTTTAGTGGTGAAATAAGGGCAAAATTGAAAGATTTGGGCAAAGTAGTTACGTGTAATCCAACCTAACGAAGGGGCTTAATCGCAATAAAATGATAATTTGATATATCCAAGTGTTATATATGCTGGTTCACATGACTTTTTTGAAATAACCAGTAGTTAAAGGGCTTAAATTTATTGAACTTTACTTTTTAATGTATGAGAAAAATAAAAAGGTATTTTTACTGTACAACTTTACCTAAATCTCATTTGATAATTTAAAACTATTTTACTTTTTCGTTAATTGTGTGAAATATTTTTTACCTCTCAAGTGATTTTTTTAAGTGCTCAGAAAAAAAGTGATGTTCTTAAGCTTTGTTTATTAATAAACAAATCAATCACATCCAGGTCAAACTGACCCTTGGTGCATCATAGGGCCAAAGGCATATTTCTTCTCTTACTTTCTTTTTTCTTTCTCAGTCAATTTTCTGCTCTCTGAAGATCTGTATTAGGTAGAAGGTCTCTTGGTGTTGACCAATTAATAGTACTCCTTCACTTTTGAAGGTTTTGTGGTTTGATGCAATTATTGATTTTTGAGACAATTCTAATTGGCTATTAGATTTTCCAAGTGGTGCCCACATTTGGCATGGGAGAAAATTTGGCAAAAATGTTGAAGAACATTTTATAAAAGAAACGAGAAAGGAAAATAAAAAAAAGGAGGTCAAATATTGGTTATATGAAGTTAGGTAAGCTTTGAAAGTAATTGCCATATATTGTCGAAAGATCAGGGGGAAATAGGTGCAATAATACGGACAATTCATGTGAGAGAATAGTCAAACATTAACTCCTCGAACATATCTTCAAATACTCACTTTTTAATGCATTATCCTTATTGCATGTAATACAATCGGCGCATCACACCCTATTTTAAGGAAAAATGAAATTTCATGGTGTCATTCTATCTATGTGCAAGTAGCATGCATCAATTACCATTATCGAAGGATCGGGAGGAAATAGGTGTAATAATACAGACAATTAGTGTGAAAAAATATTCAAATACTATTTATTTCGACAGATGTTAAGATAGTTTGAACAGACATCCGAGTAAGTAAGGCTCAAACACTCTCGTACATGAATTATCTTTATTGCATGTAATACGATAAATGCATCGCACCCGATCTCAAGAAAAGATTAAATTTCATGGTGCCATTCTATCTATGTGAAAGTAGTATGCATCTTCATATATATATAGTCTTTGGTGTAGATAAGAATTTGGCCGACAAAGAAAGCTAGTTTAATACCGTTAGAGTTATTATGACCCCTAGTGAGCAGAGAAAGCAGTATTCATCTATTATATGAAGATATCTATAATATTCTATATTTCTTTTCACGTACTGAAGTGACCAAGCTTATTAAATATGTTACTTGTTCAATGGTCCCCCATATGTTATATTTGTACACACTTTTGCCAAAGCCGTACCCTTTTGTAAACTATAAATGTTGTAAACTTGTAATCTTCATTATTTGCACCTTTTCTAAAATTTATTTTTATAATATTGAATTTTAAAGTGAAGATAGAAAATAAAAAAAATAAAAAAATCAGTCCAAGTGGGATGACGAGATCAACAGATATTGTTGATTAATTAAAAAGTGTACTTATCTTCCATTAGTGCCTTGGAATATTTTTTGGTTTCATTCCTGGTTCTTTACATCATATATGGCTCCAGCAGTTTTTTTTAAGCTATGAATGAAAGAAAGTTACTAATTGTTGGAATTAGTGGCTTATGTTAACACTAGTGAAAGGCTAAGTAGATGGGAACAGAGTGAACATTGTGACAAGGACGTTCATGGAGTGGGAGGAATGATTAGGTTGTTGGGGTGCAGGGGCGACGCCCCCACGGTACGGTACGGGGTATTTTGGGAATTTCTTTAATACGTCCGTACAAATAAGGTTTATGATTTTTTCCTATATATATGGTATGATGTAATCCTGAATCATTAAGAAAAAAATACAACCGCTTCGCTGCGGACGTAGGCACATTGCCGAACCACGTTAAATCTGTGTCTCGACTCTCTCTCTTAATCTCTCTCTTTTCAATTCTATATTGTCCATCAGTATTGTGCATGGTAACAACACCAATGTAGCTATTCTTCACACTTGTTTATTACACTCATTCAATTTTGCTAATGTGTTTTAAGTGATTTTTTTTTTTTTTAAAGTGACCGACATGAAAATTCACTTAAAACACGTCATATCAACTAATATAAAATGAGTGTGAAGAGCAGTGTTACTCTTTTTTTAATTAAAGCTCCTTATAATCACTTATAAGGTCTAGTCGCACCTAATAAGGAACTAATGAGGGACTTAGCACCCATGAGTGCCTTTATAATCTATGTGGACAATTCAATCACCCAATGTGAGGCTAATTTTCTTGGGTGTCACAAAATCTCCCCCACTCAAATCCCTGACATCATTTGTAATGATTTAGGGAAAGCTCTAACTAGATTTGTGTTATCACTCCAAAATGATTGGTCGAAGTTAAAATTGAAACTCCTATAGAAGCATTTATGAAGCGCAATCTCACCTACTAAAGTTAGTACCCAATAACACTTTTATAATGCACACACTGATCACAAAATGTTGTACTAACATTTTGGGATGTCACAATCTTCTCTATTCAAATCCTTGATGTCCTTTTAGGGCCCATGTCATGCAATGTCTCGATGCCACTTGGTATTATTAGAAACAGCCCAAGGAAAATGTTAGTTATGTTTACAGTATCACCACAAAAAACTAGTCACATTATTAAAGCTTTATGAAATAATTTATAAGGCTCAATCTCACCTGATAAAGAGCCAATGTGAAATTTAACAACCACGAACACTTTATGATTCATCTACTAGACTAACATTCTAGCCATAGGGCATCACATCTGATAACTTTCAAGAAACAAATTTCTATACTTCTGTTTTAGCCTATTTATCAATCTTTTCAACATAAATAGAAATGGCCCTGGCCTTGTCAAGAAGATATGCATCATTAGGAGAGAAATCAGAATACACTAGGAATTGTCTCTTTGGGTCACTTCAGCTAGCAAATGGGCATGCTTCCAATATTATTGGTTAAGGTTTGAATTCCTTAAAAAAAAAAACAAAAACAAAAGAAAAATCAAAAGCAAAAGCAAAAGAAAGAAGGAAAATACTAAGAATTGTAGAGGGCAAAGAGAGAGGGAATTTGTCTGTCCTCACATTAGAGCTAGGAAAGGATAAAGTTAGACATGAACCAAGTCAATATCAAGGTATGGAGGTAGGGAATCGCGCACTCAAAAAGTTGAAAACAAAAGACATCACCAAATAATTATATGTAGGCATGAACAAACTTTAGTTATCATGGTGGAGATAGGGCATATTCTCATGGAATAAACTTAAGCAGCTTAGAGATATGAAGAAGAAAAAAAAGATTTCTCCAAGTCTTTAACAATACCACCAATACCACCTTATGAAAGTAAAGGTCCCTTTTTTTTTCTTTTTTTTTTTAATTATTATTCAAAAAAGGTAGGAGCGGGCTACTAGAGTAACCACTTAATCGACGTGACCATAATAGTACCTACTCATTGCGAATCAATGATATAAGTGGCATAGATGGTGAAACTTGCAAGCACTTCTTCAAGCCCGGTTGAGCCATAACTTGGCTCAGCCCTATTAGAGCATCAATATGACCCAATGTGGTTTACACTAATCAGGTATGAGGATTCTCATTGCATGAGTCAAACTTAAACTCTAGTGTTTGCCTAATCACATAGAGATTACCTTGAAGCCACTAAACTACCACTCTTAGGGCCTGTCTGGGTGTACGTTTGAGGGGTTTAAAAATACATTTAACACTCAAAAAGTCAATTTGAAAAAAAAAAAAAAAAAAAAAAATCGCTTTTGTCAAAAAAACCTAAAAATAGCAAAAATACTGGCAAAAAGCTTAAAATGAAGCTTTTGCCAAAAAAGCTTTTTTTGACTTAAAAGTTCTATTTCTCAAACATAATCCCAAACATACTCTTAATGGTCTAATGATAATGGTTCACTCTTGATGTTGAATCCAATATCTTATAATGAATTAGGATCTTATAGACTTATAGTAATAATGGGAGTATTATAAATTTGAAAAATGTTTGTATAATTTTTACTATAATATTCTTTAAAACTGACGTGCTAGTCCATAATTGGTAGAAAGTTAGTCACTAGCTAATTAGATTAACGAATCTAATTTTTATTTAATTATTTTGCCAATTATAAACTGTTAGCAAATTTATAATAAAAACTATAGAAAGTGCTCCACAAATTTTGAAACTTCTACTTGTGTACATAACTTGTAACACCTTGAATGGCCTTAATTTTTAGTTCAATTCCCATGATTTTGGACAAAATTGGGCCCAACAGAGAATGAAAAGCCTCGTAAAATTGCTATTGGGCCCCAAGAGTCCACTAAGGCAATAATGAGATTGTCAAACTCTAACTTCCATTTAAAAACAACTAAACCAGTGGGTTTAATAAAAAAAATTAAAAGCTGGAGAATCCAGAAATTTTTCCATAACATTAAAAAAATAATAATAATAATAAACTAAATAGAAAATAAATAGAGGATTTTCGGTCCAGTTTTCTTGTAAAAATAAAGGATTTTTGCATGATGGATTTAGACGGTGGAAATCGCATTTAGTCCTTCAAGTCTGGTTGAACCATAATCTGAATAGGCTCTATTAGAACATACATCAATAGGATTCAAGATACTTTACACTAATCAAGCATAAAAATTTTCATTGCGGGAGCCGAACCTATGTTCTAGTGTTTACTTAACCATGTGGGATTGCCTTGAGGCCATTGATGGGTTCAATGTTAAACGATAACTTAGTAAGGGTGCGTTTGGGATTGCAATTTCGCAAAAATAATCTGCATTTTTAAAAGATATTGTAATATGTAAGGCTTTTGGCATTATGATTTAAAAAGCACTTAATCTAAAATAAGAAGAAGAAAAAATATGTGATTTCTATAAGCAGGTTAGGGAGTGTTTATTTGAAAAAAAACGTGAATTTAAACTAAAATCACAATTTTGCATAACAAATATTTGATACAAAAAAATGTTTTTTAACATGTTTTATTAAACGCTTTTGTAATTTTAAAAAATAATTATTTTAAAAACGTAATTTTTAAAATTACACTTATTGAAATCACAATCGATCCCAAAACAATCCCTTTGATTTCTTGGCTTGCAGGCTTTGCAGGAGACAAACAGATCAAGTTCGCCATTAGGGGGTTCTTGGAGCCTTTTTTTTTTTTCTTTTTTTTTGATGACATGGCATTTGTTAGTGACTTGGCTATCTATGAAGTGGTATTTTTAATGACGTGGAGATCCACTGTGGCACGTGACTGGCATGGAGAAGCTAGTTGTGCAATGTCTACATGTGTGTTACAAAACTATTGGGTACGATGTGGCATTCGTCGAATAATTTAACGGAAATGGAACGGAGGGATTAATTTGAAAATGTATTAAACCTTAAGGATCGATTTGATCAAATTTAAATACCAGAGAGTGCTTTGATAAAATCTCAAACCCCGAGGGCTAAAACAATATTTTCCTTAAGCTTCATTGTGTCAATGAAAAAGAATGGTGTTTGGCCCAATTACACTGGGGAGGGTTGTTCCTCCAACAAACCAGTAGCCCATAGTCCTAACTCACTTTGCCCAAGCAGTCCATTGTGGGAATCTCTTTATAGATAAGAGAAATGCTATTTTACATTTTGCTATATATCTCTCATTCATCCCAATTCATCTTTTTTACAATCGATCATCAAATTTGTAGGATCCAATGGTTGATTTGAACAAAAGATGAATGAGAGATTTACCACAAAATATGAATTATATAGCATTTTTTTAAAGAAAACGAGAAATCTTCTTGATTCTACCCAACTGGACTGCATTCCCATTTCAAATTTGGAAAAGTTTCACTTATTATATATCTTTGATCTTTCATTACTTTTGCAATCATACTTTTAAACTTTTAAAAATAGCTAATTTAGGGTTACCATCTTTTAAAAGTTTGCAATGTTAACCATTCCGTCCAAATTCGACGTTAAATCCTAACGGAAGAAGTGAAATCCCCAAAATACCTCCATCCAAATTCAAGGTATTTTTATAATTTTATAAACATCTTAAGATTATTTTGGAGATTTCACTCATCAACGGTTTTATCTAACGCTGAATTTTGACGGGAGAGCTAACATTGCAAACTTATGAAAGATGATAACCCTAAATTAACACTTTTTAAATTCTAAAAATATGATTACAAAAGTGATAAAAGATCAGTGACAGTAAATAAAGTTTTCCTTTCAAATTTTCTTAATATAATAACATAATATTGTGCTGTTTTTTTTATTTTTATTATATGTCCATCCATCTCGGATCCCTTTGAATTCAAATGTATGAACATTGTGGACCTTGATGCCCATGATGAAAATTCCTCTTCACAAGATCCAAAATAGCCCTAATCAACTCTAAGATCTAACCCTAGCTCTACAACAAATATTTAATTTAGGATTCTTTTAATCAAAATTATGCATTTCTTTTATTTATTTATTAGTTCTTTTAAAAATATTGATATCCTAGCTAATTACACATCCCTTACAAGTATGGCCTTTGAGAATTAACAAGTGCATGCTGAACGCGTCTTCAAAGGGCAGAAGTGTTTTTCTTCACTATTGCCGTACCACACACTCCAGCATATCCTCTTTTTGTTCTTTTTGGCAACATTATCTCATTTGCCCTAATTTCATGCACCTATTTTATTTTTAAAAATAGCGTTTTCAAATCACACGAGTTTTAAAATCACTCTTTTAAATTGCATTTTTTTTTAAATCACATACCCAGATGGACTCTAAGAGTATATGGTTAAAGAGTTAGTCATTAACTAATTAAATTGACAAGTTTGTTTTTTTGGCTTAATCTTTCACAAATTATGGATGGCCACGTCATTTTATAAGAAAACTTGTACTAAGAATTGTAAAACACCTAGCATCACTCGTTTGTAAACTCTCAAGTTAATACTAGGTTGAGTAGATACTATTCATTTCAAGTGAAATGAATATGAGCAATTTCATTGTCAAGATTTAATTATTTGTTACATTTAACAGTGTATATAATGTCATAGTATTTAATTTTTTTAAAATAACGTGACAATATATTTACCATGCACGTGACATCATATACAACATTAAATGTAACAAAATAAAATTTTAACCATGAAATGAATCGATCACTCTTATCGGTCGAGATACAAACTCATAAATAAATATAATAGTATTAAGAGAGAGAGAGAGGAAGCAATGCATCATAGGGAGGAATTTTTAAAGCTATAAATGGAACAAGTAGCACAACATTAGTTGACTATGTCTTTATCCCTTCCTTTGCAGCTCCTGTCCCTAGTTTTATTCTCTCGTTTCCATCCAAATTATGTTCATATTTTATGCTATAAACTAATGCATAAACTGTTCACATGCTCATGTCAATCCTTGTCGTTCCTGTCTGCAATTCAACTTCATCTCTCTCTCCCTTATCATTGAACCCCACCTGCCCTCTTTCTTCCTTATTCTTTTTCCCTGCAACTTCTTCCACCTCTCTTTGCAGTTTTGTTCAATAAACTTGTCATTATGAGACAGGAAAGGCTGGTAGATGAATATGAGGTCTCAGAG
Organism: Corylus avellana; assembly: GCF_901000735.1. Taxonomy (NCBI): domain Eukaryota; kingdom Viridiplantae; phylum Streptophyta; class Magnoliopsida; order Fagales; family Betulaceae; genus Corylus; species Corylus avellana. Next base: position 48,642,471 of record NC_081541.1, read on the forward strand.
ATTTTAGGAAGAGGAGGCTTCTCTGTCGTGAGAAGGGGTGTGAGGATATCAAGCAGTGAAAAAACCCACGTGGCCATCAAGACCCTTAAGAGATTTTGCCTTAATTCAACAACTCCACCAGGAATTCCAAAGAGTAGCCGTGGTGGAGAGAAAAGCATAGCAGCTTCCATGGGATTCCCAATGTGGAAGCAGGTTCCTGTGTCGGATGCCTTGCTGACAAATGAGATCTTGGTTATGAGGAAGATTGTCGAAAATGTCTCCCCTCATCCAAACGTTATTGATCTGTACGATGTCTATGAGGACCAAAGTGGTGTTCATCTTGTCCTCGAGCTCTGTTCCGGCGGGGAGCTGTTTGACCGAATCGTCGCCCAAGAGAGGTATCGTTAAATCACCATTTATCTCAAAAGTTTAAGTTTGTAAGAAAGAACAACAAAATACGTCAAATATTTAATTAAAATGAGACATGTACGTACAACAGTGACTGAGTTGGAACTCAAAACTAAATTACCACTTATTTCAAAAACTTAAGCAATCAGATATGTTAGAATATCTGAGTTTGTGAAAGATTGTCACCTTGAGTTTGAGGGGAATGTTAGAATATATTTTGATATTCACCGTATTTATTGATTGATTTATATTTCCCTGTATATATATATTGATTTGTTTATGTAATATTGTTCATTAATTCTTGATTGTACTCCCTATTTTATTGGGCCTTATTCAACTATAAATAGGCCCCTTTGATACAGTTCAATATCCAACACATATTCTTTAGTTATTTTAACAAGATAATTTATATTCTAACAGGTACTCGGAAGCAGGAGCAGCAGCCGTGGTTCGGCAGATTGCGAAGGGGTTAACGGCTATTCACCGGGCGAATATTGTCCACAGGGACTTGAAGCCGGAAAACTGTCTCTTCTTGAACAAAACTGAGGGTTCTCCATTGAAGATCATGGATTTTGGACTGAGTTCTGTGGAGGAATTCACAGACCCAGTTGTTGGATTGTTTGGTTCAATAGATTATGTCTCACCAGAGGCCCTTTGTCAGGGCACAATAACTTCTAAAAGTGATATGTGGTCCTTGGGGGTTATCTTGTATATCCTGCTCTCTGGGTATGTTGCTAAGTTTCCTGCATATCTCCTTTCAAAATTCAAATCATACCATATTTATAGAAATCTTACAGTACTCCAGCAGCTAGAACCTGCTGCAACATTGCAGATTACAATTTATTTCTTGATGGTTTCTATTCCTAAAGATATATTTGATCTCTATTTTCCATCGAGCTACCTCCCTCTGCAAATGGGATTGAGAAATGTGACACTTTACAAATTTTTACTCTAAAAGTTTGTTTCTAAATGACGTACCACTATCTTATGAATTGGTAACACGTCATTTGGGAACAATCAGGTTAGTGCTTGCCACTAAAGTATTATATGAGTTTCCAGAGGAAAACAAATCTGAATTGTCTAACATGTATGCTGCACACACACACAACCCTGGCACCCTAGGGCTAGCCATTGACAATTTGACATTACCTGCAAACCTAACACAAATAAACCCAACATAAAATTAGTGAATTAAGGTTAAAGGATCTGACAAGTTTAATTAAATAGATTATGTTAGAATTTGCATATATAATATTATACTCATACTTCGACACAACGTGAATCCGACACGTAAATATGAATTGTCACCCATACGGCGCCATCATTGACCTAACTTATTCAACTAAACAAAGGAGGCAATAACGTAAATCAAGAAGTGAAATCTTTCTTAGTGTACTTGTCAGATTCTGGAGTTAGTTTCTTAATTTAATTTTGGTTCATTTTAATTAGCTGAATACAAGGCTATGATGAATTTGTCATGGATATATATATATATATATATAAGGATTTTCAAATTCTAAAAATTTCAGGGATATATTTTAACACTCTTCTGTGATAATATTTTTAGGTATCCACCATTCATTGCTCAGTCAAATCGGCAAAAGCAACAAATGATAATGGCTGTAAGTCCTTTTCCTTTTCTTTTCTTTTTTTTTTTAAAAAAAGTCTTATTATAATATGATATTCTTTATTTCAATTTCCTTGAAATGCATGCAGTTTATCTAATTTGCCTAATTTCGAGAGAAATGCTTTTATATGTAGGGAGAGTTTAGTTTTTATGAGAAGACTTGGAAGAACATTACCTCATCAGCAAAGCAATTGATTTCAAGTCTCCTCACAGTTGATCCTGATAGGAGACCTAGTGCTCTAGAGGTATTTTGCTCTCTTCCTTTATACCAACCACATTTTTATTCATTTTATAATACTGATGTCACAGTTTCAATTAATTTTAAATTACGATTTTTTTTAACATTATAAAATAATTATGGGATAAAGTTGTAATATCTAGCATTATACATATATAAATAAATTATATGTTGGTGATTTCCAAATAATGCCACAAGTCCCTTTTATGTCACTCTTGTGTTCTTCCAAGAATGATGTGACTCTTAAAATCACCATTAGACTTGTAATTGATCATTATTGAATTTTGATTAAATTGTGATTTTAAAAACTATATCATTTTTAGAGTGATAGAAGAATGACACAAGAAAGATTTTGAGTATTAGTCATGATTTCCACAATGCATCAAACTAATTCAGTACGGGTTAAATTAGTTTCAAACTTACAGGATTGAAGAAAGAAAACCCTATATAGAGCCTTGTGTTAAGTCCCACATTGGAAAGAACAAACAAAAATTCAACCTAGCTATGACGTGTATAATTAAATAACTCCAAGGGGTTGGCCTAGTGGTTGAGGCTTGTGGTCATAGGAAGTATTACCCTATAGATCCTAAGTTCGAGACTTGCTAGGTGCAAACTCCCCCTTGGAGCCACACCCCGTTTACTCTATAGGGGTGGGACTGAAGAGCCTTGCCTTGTCGAGGTTCCTCGTCATAAAAAATAATAATAATAATAATAATAAATAAATAAATAAATAATAGTAAACTAATTTGTCCATTTGCGGGAGTGGGAATATTTAATTGCACTTGCATTAATCTTTTTGCAGATTGAATCATGGTTGTATAATTGTATGTCATGATTTGGAGGGCCAAGACAAAACCCATACTAAATATCACACAAATATCTCACAAGTGTTGAGTAGTCCTTTGATCGATCCTTATTTAAAAAAATCAAAATAAAAATGGACTTTCAGTAATTTACTAATTTAAAAATAAGTGATAATATAAGCAGGTCTAGACTTTCAATAATTTACTATCTAAATTACAAGTAATTTAAACAACAAATGTGAGAAAATATCTTTAAAGTCTACCTGTCTGAACAGAAGGCATGTTGTTCAAAACTTATTATTAAATTGACATATGTATTTAGAACATATGATTCTTACGTGCATTTGAAGGAAATCTTTGTCTAAATTATTATACGTGCCTCATTCATCTAACCTTGCACATGATTACAATTATTATACTAGCAACAAATTGAAACCACAACCATTATGGTTCCCTCCTTACCTTGTAGCTACTTGGTCTGTTTTTTTTTTTTTTTTTTTTCATGATTATTATTTATAGTCAATCAAGCAAGTAAGAGATTATTGAATTAATTTGGTTGTTGATAATGAAATTCACTTTTACAAAAATTAAATTAATGAAAATCTGAAAACAGCTTCTGGAGCATCCGTGGGTGATAGGTGATTCAGCCAAGCAGGATCAAATGGATTCCGAGATCGTTTCAAGACTGCAGCGTTTTAATGCCAGACGCAAATTGCGTGCTGCAGCCTTTGCTAGCTTGTGGACCAGCACTGTTTTCTCTAGGACCAAAAAGCTCAAATCTTTACTAGGCTCCCATGACCTTTCACAAGAGGAAATTGAGAATCTCAGGATACATTTTTCCAAAATGTGAGTGTACCCAAATGTCAGATTTTCTTTTCTTTTCTTTTTTTCTTCTTTTTTTTTCTTTTTTTTTGGACGGATGGGATCCACATAGTTACCACTTCGAATAGCTAGTAATTTGGACAGGTTATGTGAGAAAGCTCATATAGGACTTATCTAGCTACTTACCCTCAAATAAATTTTGCATTGTCCCGCTACCTATCCAAACAAGTGGGTCTTATATTGTCTCTGTTGTATTACCTGCCCAAATTACTAGCAATTCGGACAAATAATTGTCGTGAATCCTTATTTGTTATTTACGTTAGTTCAAGTTTGAGGACCGGGATTCCCGACAATTGGGAATCCCTCCTCTTACCCCTACCTCTCTCTTCTTTGGATAGAAAGGCTTTGTTGACCGAGCAGATGGCCTTTTTGCTTGAGTAGGACTCCTATACTCAGACAGGGAAGCTCTTCTCACAGTCTTTCTATTATTACCCATTTCCCCTTTTCTTTGGGCAAGGATGCTCAGACAGTGAAGCTCTTCTCAGAGTCTTTTTGTTATTACCCATTTTCCCTTTTCTTTGGGCAAGGACAGAGGATCCGGATCCAAAGCCTAGTGAGGTGCAGAGCATTAAATGGTCTTGGAGAAAAATCAATGAGACAAACTAAATTCTTGACCCCTCTCTATCAGCCAAACTCACATGAGTCACATTTAACCCTATAACCAGTCTTTCAAGATAACTCATGAAGAGAGAATATCATTGACAAACTGCAGATGTTCAAAAGGTGACAATGCCACTCAATCTGAGTTCGACCAGGTGCTGAAAGCAATGAACATGTCTTCGTTGATTCCACTAGCACCCAGGGTTTTTGACCTTTTTGACAACAACCGTGATGGAACAGTTGATATGCGAGAGATTCTCTGTGGGTTCTCCAGCCTCAGGAACTCACAAGGGGATGATGCTCTTCGTCTGTGCTTCCAGGTGCACTCCTTTCATTGTTTTTTATAACACCAACACATGCACATGCACATGCACTCATTTGATTTGCACTGAGGAACCTGCAACTTGTTTTGTGAATTTCTGAAACCAATATCAAATAGTGCAATGCTCCATTTGATTGCCAAGGAAACAGAACAAGAGAAGAGATTCTTCTCGCTGCTGCCAATCCAACACAAAATAGTTTTTGAGAATCCAAATTTCATTCCCTCTTCCCCTGCCTTCCAAGCTACCAGAAGAAGCACAAAAATTTCTATGAGAGACACAGAGAGCCACTTCAAAAGCTTTCATCAATTCTTGAACAGGTTGCATATAATCCAGACGAAAAGAAGCCGAGGCATATATAAAACCGAGCTAATAGTCTCTCTTGTTTGTTTGGCCAACAGATGTATGATACAGATCGGTCTGGATACATCAGCAAGGAAGAAGTAGCATCCATGCTTAGAGTAATGCTACTTCTAACTTCTTCATGGTGTATTTCTCTTGGTAGCTAACTTGCATTTCTAGCTGCTTTTACTTAGTATCATGACCCGTTGATTTTGTTGAGCAGGCTCTGCCTGATAACTGCCTCCCAGCGGATATCACGGAACCAGGAAAATTGGATGAGATATTTGATCTGATGGATGCCAACAGTGATGGTAGGGTAACCTTCGAAGAGTTCAAAGCTGCCATGCAGAGAGACAGCTCTCTTCAAGATGTAGTCCTCTCCTCTCTTCGCCCATCATAGTTTTCCCACTCTCCACTTTCTGTCAACTTTCCAATAAAATTCTGGATTTCTCTTTTCCTTTGTTGAATATTTTTGTCATAGGAATCAGAAGACTGGTAATCAAATGAGATGAGAAGATAATGTACTTCTAGTTTTTGAGATAAAAACTAGGACCTGTTATCCTTGATCGCATACTAAAAAAGAGAAAGAAAACCAGGGAAGCAAGCTTCACAGATTGAACATCGAAGTCACCAAAACCAGTAGCAGAAAACTCAGCCCCAGTTTCAACTTAAATTTTTGTTTCAAATGCAAAAGCATTGGAAAGAAGTGTTCTTTTTAAACCCACCACAAGAGAAAATATTTTTTATTAAGATGAAATTACTCAAAACATCCTTATTTTGAACTCCAAAAGGACATATTTTAAGGTGGTTTAAGGTTATATTTAATGGACCTCGTTCACTTATCTTCCTTTCTTCAAACTACCTAGCCAAAAAGACTAAAAAAACAGTGACAGGTGTTCACAGCCTCACAGGACAGGTATATCACTATATGCAAAATTGATAGAAATCATTGCCAACCAACTGAAACGCATCACTTATCAAAAGAGATGAATCAGAACAAAAATGTCAATTTCATGACTTATCAATTTAAATATAATACGTTTTTTTTTTTTTTTTGACATGTCCACACAAGAGGGAGAGGGGGGATTTGAATTAGTAACTTCCGCTTCATGAGGCGTGGTCTCCAGCCGATTGAATATTATATACTATATCAATAGTGTTGAGCGATTTTTTATTGTGTTTTATTTTCTTAAAAACAAAAAACTTCAAGTTCAAAACTTTAATGGAGAAAAAATCCTCATTTTCCTGTTAACTACTAGCATCGGAATGCCAATTCAAGTCAAATCTAAGGAAAAGAAGAACCACATGTAAATCTCTACTGCAAATGCGCAGAATGAACTTTCTTCTTTTCTTTCCATCTCTACCTTCATTTGAATTTTATTCTACTTTTCCTTTTTGATTGATATAAACTGCGGAACTTCAGTAGGGGGCAGAGTTACATATGGTATAGTGGGGAATTCTGTGTTCCAGTAAAAAATGGAAACCTCATGGATGAAAAGGGCATAGTCATATTGGAATGGCAGCTATTGCTGCGTTAGCCAGCTCTCCCATGTCAAAACGCGAACACGCAAAATTTAGTTTTACAATTCTGCTAAACATTACAAGACTACCAAATATCAGTAGAGCATACTAATTATATAGAAAAGAAAGTAGAACCACCAAAAAATTCAATTTGGATGTAAAATTAATTATCAGTACACATGCCAATTTGTATATTGGAACAATATCTAGGCACTACAAATCATCATTTTCATCCATACCTCTCATGTCATCACTGCCTCTGTCATCTGTACTGTCACTACAATCATCCAGATCTTTTACTTTGTCACTCAAAAAAGTAGGCTCGCTGGGGACTGTTACATCAATCCAGCTCACGTCCTCTCCCTCCAATACTCCTGGGTCCTCCACCCAATCTCCCATGTTGGCATCTATAGCTTCTAAGCATAGGGGGTCAATCGTACCTCTTCTAATCCTAGCTTTACTTGCTTCGGGTCTCCTGGTTGGACAGAAAAAGGCCAAGACACAGGTTGTAAGCTTTTGTAGCACAACATGTTCAGAAAATAAAAGAGAAGCCACCTTAGCTAGTAGGGGCAAAAAGAACAAGAAAATTAAGATAACTAATCACCAAAGGAAAAACATAAAATATACACTTAACATAGGATGACAAAAAAGAACTGTCTATCGTATCAGATATTCCATCGTTTCAATCAAGTTTTTTTTTATTTCATTTAAAATTGTACTTTTACTTGGGGGGGAAAAAGGGGGGCGGGAGGTTAATGTAGAGAGGAAGGGAATGAAATCAATGGCCATTTTTTTTGGAAACCAGAAAAAAGACATACCATAGGCTTGTTTCCCCTTTATAATAATGTGAATAAATTGCAGTGGACAGTCATTCAACTTCAATTTCTAGGAGTTAAAAGGATCCCAAACAACCCAAGATCCATATTGTATGGGTTTGGAGAGTTGCTTCAGCCGGCTTTCAGACTTTTTTTCTTTTCTTTTCCTTCTTTTTTCCAGTGAGTTACAGTTGCACAAAATGGATCTTGAAACTATGACCTTGCCCTCCACCCCATTTTCAAGGGAAGAAGTGCCATTTCAGACCTTTGATCTCCTGTCTACATTTCTACTTACCAATCAAACTTGGAAAGATTAGTTTTCCAAGGGAAACTGATGCCAAAGCATCCTCTCAATACCCAATAATAAGATCTAAACTCAGGCTTTAACTCTTCATAATGAACATGCCATTCCATCATCACCATCACCAAAACTTTCACCAAGTATAGGAAACTAAGGTAAGAAACCCCAGTCCTTCATCACCTTTAGCCAGTTGTAACTCAGTTGAAAATACCACCTCTAACACCACTTGAAAATACCATTGGACCAAGCCAAACAATTAGCCAGTTGTAACTCAAATACACTGCAGTAGAGTAAAGCTTTAGAAACAAATCTATCAAAGTAGCAGACAACCCACCAAATCCTAAGCCCAGGTGGGCAACCAGGTTTGGAAGACTAGGATTGCGGCTGATCAAATCCTTTCTGGAATGAGGAAATGGTGTTTGTGGTGGAAGAGTCATTTGAGGATTACTTGTTGCTTTCGGTTGAGGACCGTGTTTGTGGTGGCCCATCAAATCCTAACGCCTGCCAGAGTAGGATGGCCATTCGCCAAAGGGTCCAACCACATGGTTTTTTCCTTTTTTTTTTTTTTTAGTTGTTTCAGAATTTTTATTTTTATATTTATTAAGGGTATTTTTGCATTAAAGGATATTGACAACTTTTGGTAGTTTGAGAGGAATATTGTCGCACTCTAAATTTTGGGGGGAACATTGTAAATTGGATAGTAGTTTAAAGGAGATATGTTGACTTTTCCCAATATTCATACACTCCCCTCATGTGTGAGATCAAATTGTTCCTTAATAAGTAAGGCCCAACACATGACACATGAAATATTTGACTGATATAAGATGTGAATTACAAAAATAGAATTCGAACTTAAGACTTTTGCTCTGGTACCATGTTAAATCACCAATTGTCCTAAAAGTTTAAGATGATAAAAAATGAAGAATTTGATTATTTAATTAATATTCTAGCAGCAACCCTATAAATCAATTTGCTACAGCAATAGGAATACGAAAGACTAGCATGAAATATGTCGATAGACATGAAATGGTAATCTTAATCAAAGTGGCCTATCTCCTTTGACAAGTACAATCTCTTCAAACTAGCCAACCTATTCCTCCGATTTTACAATCACCACATCCCAAAAGGTCCTAGTTTTGAAAGAAGAAATAAGAGGCAATCCCAAATATGACATCGAGAGAGATCCTACCTCAGAATCAAGTAACTCACCAACTCCATCCACCCCTGCACCTCTTTAACAAGGAACACTCTTGTTCAGGCTAACTTTCCACTCTGAATGAAAATTAAGCTTGAAAGCTAGAGTACCCCTCAAAAAGAGCTACTTCCCCAGGTAGAGTAAAATGAAGCAAATTCATCTATCGAACCCAAGTAGCTGGAAATTACTTTGTTACATAAGTCTGGTTTTATCCAGAAGATAGCACATTTACTCCAAGACATACTGTTTGAATTATAAATATTATATGGGGAGATTACAATGTTAGATAACTGTCGTTGTATCCATAAAATAGCATATTTTATCTGGGATGTGGCATTTATATACTGTTAAATTACAATAAGCAAATATATCCTGATATACCTGTTAGAGTGAATATATGAATATTTGTGGAAGGGTGTGTAATTTTCTAAGTGTACGAGGAGTGGTATGTAAACCTTCTAGAAGGAGGCTAGCTGTCCTAGTGAGGTGTCATTCTATAGCTGTCATAGTACAGAATATTATTGTATTTTGTCCTTCTATTAAATGAATAAGTGAGGAGGAAGGAGCAACACTAAATCAGGAGCTCCATTCCATTCCATAGTTTTCTTTCCATTTCAATTTCTTCAGTCTCGTTTCATTATAACCTAGATGAATGGCAAAGTCTTTCCAGCACATGAGAATAGAAGTGAAGTGATTCATGAGTATGAAACGCCTCACTAGAGGCAACTTCTAAGTGAAAGAAAGAGAGGCAGAAGACCAGAAACAATGCATGATTAAATCCAGTGATTCTTGTTGTGGACATCATTTGGATCAATCAAAATCAAGACTTGCGTAATGACTTAATCTGATGACAATAAAAAAAATCGCCAATAATTTAGTCACAGCTCTTTGTCAGATAAAGTTCATTCCATGAATGTAGAAGATTGAACAGAAGGACCAATGAGCTATCTGAAATCCACAAGTGCTTCGACTCCCATGGTATTACGAATATAATTGTCAAAAAATTACCGATGGACAAAATACCTCTCTTGAAGATGCAAGTTATAATGAACAAATATAAGATCGTTCAATCTTTGATGCTCCAACCGGTTCCTCTTCTTCAAATGGATACGTTCAAACATGCTCCAATTCCTGTCACATCGGGTGATACTGCAAGTTTGGCTTAATATCCTGACAGCTAAGCGCTGTAAATCTGGGTAATCAGCCGCATACAGTGACCACCAAGTAGCTGCAAAACAAACATAATAAGAATTACTTTACCATGTACAACAAAGTATTAGAAACTTGGAAAGAACAAATGATAAGATGGTAACCTGGAGCCAATGAATCTCGACTACGTAATGCCACAGGTCGACCAAAATCTCCTACAGCTTCCTCATAGAAATTTACATTACTTGTAATCATGACCTGAGCTGTTAAATCAGGCTCTAAGGTTTCAATGCAGTCAAGGAAGCCCTTTTGGATGACTTTGTTAGACGAGAAACTGGGGTTGTAGAATACGGAGGGGTTCAGGTAGTATGCAGCTGCATGAAGCGAGCTATGAAATTCCTCCTGCCAAATATGATCAACAACCTCTAAATAGGGCAAGTAGGCAGATTCCTTGTTGTTCAATGCATCAATGAAGCTTTTCTTTGCTTTTTCCATTGCATCATATATGTATCCGACAGACGGCTTCTCTCCACAGTCCATAAGCTGTAAAACGGATAGCAAGGGCTTTGTCACCTTCAGAGTCTGGTCACACATTGACCAGAAGAGTGGGTCCACAATAACCTCTGCCACCTCAAGTCCTGCCCTTTGCTTAGAGAAAGTTGAATGCATCCAAGCAGCTCCAGTAAACATCTGATGGAGATGGCCCTTCAAAGATAACATGTTCTGCAGCGTCAGAAAGATGGAAGCAAACCTGGTGGTTGTGAGTTGGATAATATCTCTTCCACCTGTTTTCTTCCTCATTAAAATGAGGACCCAAGCATTGTTGTATATAAACTGTGTTACCTGTTTAGCCTTTGCCAAAACATCTTTTACTACATCCATTTTTCCAATGTCCTCGAGCATTAAGTCAATACAATGTACTCCACATGCAGTGCAGAAAAAGGTTTTGTATTTCTCCATTAAAAGTTTTCCTGCAGCTTTGTAACTGGGTGAAGTATCTGTCAGAAAATTGACAATATTCTTTTGCCCGACTTCTTGAACGACACCATCAAATAAGTTTAAAAGTGCCTCAGCAGATGTGATTTCTGATGCATCAACAGATTTTAGGAACATGGTACCCTTCGGACAGTAAACAAAGAAGTTTATCACTGTACGACCAGTTCTGTCCATCCACCTATCAACCATTACCGAACACCCAGTCACTTCCCAAGACTTTCTTAGTTCTTCAACATATTCACTCACATCCTGAACGCTCCTGTTCAGCAACTTACCCCTCAAAGATTGATAAGAGGGCATCTTATAACCAGGGCCTACAGCAGCAATAGCATCAGCCATCTCTTGAAAATACTGTGAATTGGCAGCAGTGAATTGTATGCCAGCTTCATACAAAAATCTCGCAACAGCCATGTCAGCTTGATCCATGCTCTCCTGGGAAGCAAAACTCTGGTGTATTGGTTCAGCAACAATAGGCACAACAGATGAAAAATATTGCTTCTTCTGTCTCCTAGAGCGATTGGAGATTCTTTCCACAACCTCTTTTCCCCTTCTCTTGCTAGTGCCTCGAGCAGAAACCATGTTCTTAATCTGCACCACATCGCCATCATCTCCTTCTTCCCTACCTTGAATATATGACATGGAATCCTTGCTACTTCTCATTCCTTTCTGCCTCTTTAATCTTTCCAAAACTTTAAAACCTAGATGTTGTTGCATCTGCACTTTAACTTCTTCAGGTACTTCCTCACATGGAGCTACATTTCCTCTTTCCCCAGCTAAATGTTGCTTCAGTCTAGAAATCCCACCACCGAGCATAATTTTATGACAGTATTTACATTTGATCTTTTGGCGACCCCCATTTACCATAATTCCATGGGCCCAACCAGGATCAGAAGCTCGGGGAGGTGCCAAACCCTAGTAGGAGATATGCACAGTCAACAGTTAAATTCAAAAGATTTATATCTACAGGAGACTTCCATTCACATACACGGATGAAATAAAATGATAAAAGACAAACATTTGGACTTCAAGTTCAAAAATTCAAGAATGGAAAAGTCAAAAGCTGGAAAGAGCAAACATATATATTACGTACCTGACTATCCTTGTGTTGCATAACTGGGAAAGCGTCAAAAGACTTTCAAGTTTCCACCGACTCTCAAGTTTCCACCATCAGCTGTTAATACACTACTTTCAAGTCAAAGAAACACAACAGATGAAAATCATAATCAATGTGAACAGAACATAAGAACACCTAAATTAAATTTAAGGACTCAACAATGATACTAGAGGCAATAGAGTTGCAAAAGTTCTGAAGAACGGAATTTATAACCACATTAATGAGAAGGGAGCATACAGGAGACTGAGTCCAAACCAGAAAACTAGAAACATTTTGTCACTACAAGTAGACATAAACTACAGAGTTATAGTAGATGCATATGGACAGCACTAAACCAGGTAATCGACCACAATACCGTTGCAGGGCTATGCTTTGACTGCAGAATTATGACTTGACAAAACCGTATTCATTATCCATGCGCTTCCAAGGGCACTTGCGCCTTAGGCAGGGTCTGACTCTTGGATTCATTCATGAGCCTTTGACCATTTACAATAACACTTCAATTTGTATTATAATGACTTAAAGTAATCGTTGGTATTTTACTAAGCCATTCACTTTGGACATTCAGAAGAAAAGATGGACCATTCATTAAGCATGATAATATTATAAAGGAGAAACTTCACTTAACTTCTCTGAACTTTCATCGCTTTTACGATCACTTTCTGAAATTAAAAAACTCTCAATTTAGTGTATCCAAATTTCAAAAGTTTACAATGTCATCTCTCTTTTAGGATTTTCTGTTAAATCCGAACGGAGGATTGAAAATTCCCAAAATACTCCTGTCTTTTTTTAAAATAAAAATAAAAATGATATGCTCCAGCTATGTGGCCCACATGTTGCATTTTTGTTCATCTCTGTAATTAACCTTTGTCAAACAAAAACTAATGCATTTTTATTCATCTTTGTAATTAACCTTCCCCATCATGTTGCACTCCTCCATGTCCAACATCGACGTCTGCAAGCTCGACTGCAATCTCACCCACGGGAATTTTTGCTGGAATCTCAACGTCACGAAAAGGCTCCATGCCAAAAATCCTTTTGCCTCTACCTCTGCCTCTCCAGTATCTCACGGCCAAGCATGGTTGTGGGTCTTTGTGACCTATGGCAAGCTTGGCCTGACCCACAGCTAGCTTGGTCGTGAGTCTAGTTTTTTAAAAAAATAAATTTTTAATATTTAATTAGGGTAATTTTGTAATTTTACAATTTTACAGGAGTATAAGAGACATTTCACCTATTTATCGTCTAATTTAACCCCAGACTTTAATGGTAAGGGTGACATTGCAAACTTTTTTTTTTTTTATAAGTATATTATCAAACGCATAGAGGGGCGCAACCCATGTATACAAAAAGTATATTGGGAAACCCCTACTGATTAGAAAATGATTTACAGAGCTCTAAGAAATCAGAAAAGGTGGATTCATGCGAGTTTGACCAAATCCCGCTCCAAGAGAACAAAGTATGTAACGCCAACTTCCTCAACTCAATCATGCCGCTCTCATTATCCTCAAAGCTGCGTGCATTTCGTTCTCGCCATAAACACCACATCACACATAATGGGATGAGCCTCCATATACGCAAAGCATGCCTATTACCCAATTGACCCCTCCAACTTTCCAAGATGTCACTCACCTTTCGCGGCATAACCCAATTCACTCCAAAGAGGTGAAAGAATACATTCCATACCTCAGTTGCAACCTCACAATGTAGGAGTAGATGGTCAATGGACTCTCCACAATGTTTAAATTTAGATACACTAAATTGAGAGTTTTTGAAGTTTCCCATATTATAAATGTGTGTGAGTCATGGTTTATTCCTTAATGATCTCTAGTTCAAACAGAACAAACCAAGTTGGAGCTATATGATCATGAACATCAATAACCAAAAGCACCATCTAAAGCTGGACCCAATGTAGTACACCCAAGTATTACTTTTTCAACGTAATGCACATAATGTTTCATTTCTTTAATAAACCAACACAAAACATCCACATATTCAATGTTTTTTTGGCTCAATTTGGTGAGTCCCAGAATATTTCCACCACCATAACAATTTTTTTTTATAAGTATTTCCACCACTGTAACATTGTCTCAACAAAGTGTTTCTATATGATGTTCTAAGGTCACCCCAACAGAATCCATTAAAACTCTGACGGAGAAAAAAATAAATATATATTTACCAACAACACTCTGATCAGCCATGACACAAGGATTTAGATGCTCTTTTTTTCTAACTTCTCTTTTGGCAACTTTTGGGTTTTATCATGTGAAGTCTACATGCCTCATCAGATGGAGATAATTATTTTACATTTATAAAGTTTTTGAATATCTAGCAGTCTAGGGTTACAAAAATATTTTCATTTCAGATCAGTTTATAAGTTACAGGTATTTTTGTCTTCAGTGGCAGAATTATAGTTTTATGCAAACCTCATGCAGGATCTCATATTTAGTTTGAAGTGTTTTAGTAATAATTACAGGACTAGTGTGACTGATCTCTAAGAATTCTATGTGTCTTTTGGATTTTAAGTTATTCTTTTAATTAATTTATTAAGTATGCTTGGTATTAAGAGTTTTATTCCTGGTAGGATAAAGTCAAGTTGAAGAATCTATGAAAATGCTTCACTTATTCAAACAAATTCAAACTCCAAAAATTTGAGATTGAGTTTGTGTTATTGAAGGCATGCCTCATTTTATCTTCGCCTCTCTTTCTATTCTTCTATATTCACGACTCTCGGATAACTATTCACAGAACTGGAATAGCTCTTAAGATTGCTTTTATGTCCATCATACTGGGGGGTATTTTCGGTAGAAGGAACAAGTCATGCACAAGTGAGTGGATCTCTCAATGTTTCGATGATTGTGAGAAGAATTCAAATCTACAGCTTTGTTTTCTTAAATCTGATTCGAGTGGATCTCCATTAATACCCTTCTCAATATCTCTAACTCTAAAAACTTTTTGTACTCTTTCTTCATTCTTGATCTTGTTGGGTGTTTTTCTCTTATATACTTCTTGTGTAGTTGGGTTGCACCCCTTGCGCTTTTAATTAATTTGATTTACTTATCAAAAAAGTAAAAAAAAAAATTCATGCACACATTATAACTCGAAACATTTTGATTGTTTATATATTTGAGTTGCAGTGAGTCCTAGCTTAGAAGTGCAATTGAAGTGGAAGTTTGGGGGCAAAGAGTAATTTTCCTTTTGCTTATAAACCTTCAAACACCTCATCACAAATCAATGTACAAACCCTACATTCTTTGCTCCACCATTCCAAAACCATAAATTTATTCAATCTTTAGCCCTCTTCAAAAGGAAGCTAGGTAATTATCCATATCAGTCCTATGGCATGAACATCATCTCACATGCAGGTAGGAATGAAAATAAGTCCATGTCATTTGACAAGACATGTTAGTAAAATCCATGTATCAACATTCTAGAATATGCAGCTTTGTGACATCAATAGTTGATGAATCTGCAATCTTGAATGTTTCCAGTGTAATGTTGACATTATTTTGGTTTCAAAACAGTGTCAAAAACACTTGTACAAAGTCATGTACAAACACATGCACAATTGGGTCAAAAGCAAACCATAAAAAATCAGGAAAAAACCCACCAGAAATATAATTTATAAAATCCATATCTTTAAGAATACTACAAACCAATACTTAAGCATATAAGAATAGTCAATAAAAGAAAATTCAAAGAAAAGCAAACCCAAATGCAAAAAACCAAAAACAAATAGAAAACAAGTATCGAAGGCAGAGCAAATGTTGCGTTAAGCACAACTTAGAAGAGTCCTGGTTTTGTACAGTCCAAACTAACAAAGAAATCCAAATTTCAACGTTTAATTCTTTCATTTTCTCAGCAACCAAACAAGGCGGGAAAAAAAATAAATTCTTTAGAAAATGAAAACTCTGATTTGCCTTAATCCGATTCAACTAAACTAAATTAAGGAAATTAATTTCTTTTTATGAACTAAAATTAAATGCAAGATCTTACTCGGAAAATTTCCGAATTCCGGTATAGAACTCAAGTGCCGAAATATCGTGATCCTCTTCCGAGACATCAGGTCCAGAGCTCGAAAACGAAATGACCGGAGGTCCGAGCAGCAAAGGGTTTGAACTAACGCAGAGACGGATCGGAATAGAACGGTTTTCGAAGGATCTGATTGGCGAAATCGGTGCTGGTTTCTTCAGAGGTGGGCGAAATTTCGAGGTTTTAACATCAAAAAGCGTGTCGGCAAATCGTATCGGCTTGACGGAACGCCCTCTGAAAAAACGGTGTAGTTTCGCTCAAACGTAAAGTTGTGCTAGTGCCGTTACGTTAAGCTCCGTTTGCTTTAATGCAAAGTGTTTTTTCTTGAAAAATTTTTAAATTTTCTTAAAAAATAATTTTCAGTGTTCATATATATATATATATATATATATATATATTAAATTTTAAATTACAATAATGTTTCGAAAGGGTTCCAATTTTGTCCTGACCGGGTCTCCATTGAATCTCAGCAATGTCACAGCAAAGTCTAATTGGGTCCCGGTGAGTTCTAACCATGTTCCGATAAAGTCTTACAAGAATAACTAAAAACAAAAATTACCAACCATAATATAATCTTACAAGATATCTTGTAAGAATATATTATGTTTGTTAAGTTAGATATCTTGTAAGATTATACTTTGTTAACGTATTTTGGTTGGTAATTTTTGTTTTTTGTTTTAAAAAAATGTTTGATGTGACATAAAGTTATTTTTGTGTTTTGATTAATGTTTGTTTAGGTTGAGATAGTAGTTAGTGTTTTTATTTTGAGAGCAAAACAAAAAATTGAAAATAAAGATTTTTTTTTTAATGAAAAAGTGTAAATTTTTAACAAATAAAGATTTTAACATTTGACGGAATTTGAATGTAAAAACTAAATTCTTTTTTTGGTATACCCTAGGGATTTCTTAATTCATTTTGATACCGTAAAAAGTTAATTACAAATCAAGTAAATTATAGAGACTAATTTTATTTTTAATTTTTCCTTTTTTTTAATAATAAAGACGTTCGAAACAGTAATTATTGAAGACTGTGAATTTGTGGACTCCAATTATGTATTATATGAATTGTTTCTCCCTAAAAAATAAAATAAACCCTAACATGTTTATATTATTTCTTTATAAATATGAATTTTGGGTCGCTTCAAATATTTTTAGCCTGGTTTTAGGAAAAAAAGAAGAGTTACATTTAAAAATGGTCCATGGACCAAATGTTTATCAAAAACTTCTAATTTCTTAAGCTTTTTCTAACTTTTTAAGGTTAGTACTTCCCTTCACTTGTCATCATTAAATCTAACAACCCAATAGTCTTTAAAGATAGTTCAATTAGCTAGGAACCACAAATCATGAAACAAATGTTACTAATTCGAATCTCCCTCCACCATTTCCCTCTCCTTGTGTGAATATGTCAAAAAACAAAAAATCTAACAACCACAACCTGATTGCCACCCGTACAAAAAGGTCACGTAAGACCTATAAAATATTTCACATTTCATATTTGTCATATAGCATATCCCCTAAAAAGGGAAAAAAAAAAAAAAGATTGGAAAGGGACCATTTTCACACACACACACACACACACACACAAGCTATAAACTAAGAGCCTGTTTGGGATTGCGTTTGAGAAATATAGTTTTAAAGTAAAAAAGAGCTTTTGGGCAAAATCTTTATTTTTAAGCTTTTGCCAAAAGTATTTTTTAGCCATTTTTAGGCTTTTCGGACCTTTAAAAACGCTTTTAATTTTTTTACCAAATAAGTACTTTTTTCTTAAACTGACTTTTTGAGTGTTAAAAGCACTTTTAGCCCCATAAAACGCAATCTCGAATATACCCTAAGACTAAGAAGTTTTATTTTGAGGATTTGGCTTAGATGTAGTCAAAAATAATAAAAATAAATAAATAAAATTAGACTATTAAAAAAACTATACGAGATCTCCAGTGTTTTTTTTTTTGTTTACAGCCTCTTAAGTCAAATCAGCCCCAAGTCAAATCCTTACTTTGGGTGGGAAGGGAGAAAAGTTTCCATCTTTGGTTTCATCTGTGTAATAAGTGCATCATGCAAATGTCAATCTATAATCATATGGAATTTTCATTTTCTTGTCTTGAAAGATTGCATAAATTAGATATTTTGACGAATCTTTTTCAGGTGCAGTAATTCTAATGAGAGCCCCCTTTTATCTGGATGTAGTGCAAAACTCTTATTTTACAGTCTCTAATAGAAATTTGGCAAGTCAGCTAAAAGCATAGAATACAACAAAGACGAAAACATCAGATCAACTAACTAAACCAACCCATCAATCGCTCAATTTACTTTTCTCATTCTGTTCTTACCCCCAAATGAGCCAACCCCTAAACCACCTCCACCTCTCCAACCAAACGCCGCTACCTGAATCCACCCAAAGGGCAGGATTATGTCAACTACTCATCTCCTTTGTACGGAAAAAGGGCAGGAGTATGCTAAATAGCAGTCCTCTTGTGCAATATAATCTAATTTATCACGTCAACTACTCGTCTCCTTTGTTTTTCCCTTCTCTCCAATCGTACAAGAATCTAATACAAATTACACTACTTCATCATAGAAAGCTAAAAAAGAAAGGCTGGAAATGAAAACTAAAAAACTTGGTCTGTAACATGGAGCTCCAAAGTGAACATTCTTATTGTGAAGCATAAGTTCAACGTTCATTGTACATCATTGCTGCTGACGATGGCTTTTGCAGTGGTTAGTCACAGACCTCTGCTATCATCCTTGAACTTCAATCTACTCGAACCAATATTCTTCAGCAATCGATCTGGACTAGTAATCAATAAACAACAGCAGTAAACTTTATCCACAATATCCAACATTACACTTTCCCGCTTGATAGGAATAATGAAATTTTCCTATCTAAGACAAAGTTGATTGGCATTGTAAACCTAATGATACATCACTTGAAGAAAAAGCTAGGGTGATCTCACATAAGTCTACTATTTTCTTCTAAGTGGATCCCGGCTGAGTCCATGCTTCTTTAATGTTTTGATGTAATTTCTCATGAGGGTAAATTTGTTGCTCCCAAGATGATAGAAATAATCCCAAGAATATATGCCCGTTTTATGCAAGTCATCGAAAACCATCCTGAAACATTGATCCGATGATCACAGCATCACATCATCAATGGGAAAAATTTGTGAACAGAGTTTTCAAGATAAAATTTAAACAGTGATGCCCATGCTTGGTTAAAGTTTAAAGTACCTTACCCCATAGTTTCCTACAGGTTCCGCAGACATGATTCCGACATGACGCCTTCCAGATATCACCTGATTCAGGTCAAACAGTATTCATGAACAAAATGTAAACTGTGATAACCAGTTCATTTGGAAGTTTTTCAGATTAGCGTGTTGAATCAACTAAAAAAACTCCAATGCAGTGGTGCATTACCAGAAAACAATCTAAATTTGGCTGTTACTACCAATGAGAAAATATTATAGTGTTTTTATAATTTCCATCAACTAAAGGAACCCTCATGCAGGATATGCATTTCAAGAATGCAAGAATGCAAGATTAATGGAATGGCATCCCATTAATCTTGATGGGACTTCAACCCTTTTTGTGTATATTGGTCAGATTAATTATGAATGAAAGCCATTCAAATAAATTTTTTTAAAAAAAAAAAAATAGTGGAGCCAAATGATTTACTTCTATACTTACATTGAATGGTGGATTGTCAGACAAGGACAAAAATAGAATATCTTTTTTTTTTTCTTTTCTTTTTTTTTTTATATAGAAATAAACTATTTAATTCACAGTTTCCACTATGCTAGGCCTCGTATAATAACATTTAATATATTTAATATCCCAATTATCACAAAATTCTATCCATATAGGTGAAAGTGGATGAGGCCTCCTCATGTTTGATGGGATGCTGCCCTATCATAGTTTATCCCATTATCTAATACATAATAGAAAGGATTTTTTTTTATAAGTAATTGAAATTAGTAAGGAAAATTAAAGCTAAAGATAATCATTATTTTGATTTTATGGAAAAATCCAATAACACAGTGAAAGAACAATAGAGGAACAACAATTCTTTTCTCTTTTTCTAGTGAGTCAAGAAACCACAAATCTTTTGAAAGTACAGAGATGAAAAATTGTTCTAACAATCACCTTCTCGCCCCCAATAGACCTGACCTTGCCATCAACAGCTGGGCTGTGTACTCTAAGAAATTCTGCAGACAAGTTAAAGGCGCTACCATCAGCAAATCCCACCTCCACCTGAAATAAAAGATTCAGAAAACCAAATAGTGCCAAGCGAAATGACATGATTCATCAAGAACTTAATATAGCCAACACAACAGAATTTTTTTTGATAAGTAGCCAACACAACAGAATTCAACATAGCCAAACCTATCTTATCATTCCGGATAATATCAAATTCCCCAAAACATAAAATAAAATGTACAATGGGAAAGAAAACACTAAGTTATAATTCAAGTGAGGGAAACCTAGCACTGAAATAGATTTACAATTATATTTTTCTCCATTTAAGTATGTGTGTAAAATATCTTTGTAAATGTAAAGGAAATAAAAATTAAAAATTAAAAAAATAAAAAATAAAAAAAAATCCAAAAAATTAAAATTGAGGGTAAATCAATTTCCCAAATAGAGCTAATCCACAATATGGGATTGGGAAAAAAGAAGACAACAAGAAAGAGCTTACCAATTTAGGGGCATGAAGAGCGAATCTAGAGAGGCGTGGAGCATCTACAGCTGTGTGGATTGTCCGAATTGCTCTCTCTATTGCTAGCATTATTTCTCTGAACTGCTGAGTTGGAATCTAAACCAAGTCTGAGGTTAGTTTATTGAATTTGCAGTCTGACTGGTAAAATTTCATTCCTGAGAAAGTGATCCATAACAATCACTAATAGAGCTTTCTAGATATATTATCATGTGATTTGGCCTCAGTTCATCTACTGCTGAAGTTCTGCATGAAAGGCTGCAGTCACATCTTAAGCTTTCAATGTCCGCTTGGGTAACCTTGAGGAAGATTCCCAACTTAAGCTTTGCAATGCACCACCACATTCACATTGCAAATACGTAATTAGACTGAAGTCTAAACTTTATTAATTCTAATCATTACAAAGATACTTGAACCTCACAAATATCCTTCACAAAAGTCAACGCATAGGAATCAAGGATTTACTTTTACTATCCATTAAGTGATTAAATCAACCCATAGAAAAACTCCAGGGTTTACAATAAATATTCCCAATTTATACTACCCATTGTCCATAGAACCTAAAACCCATTTATACTCACTTATACATAAACTATATAAATATCCATTATCCATGGAACCCATGACAAACTTATGGTTAATTAACACTCTAAATGCAATTAACTCCACCAATTAATAGTCTAGTGTTTAAACACCTAAAAGCCCCAAATTAATTAAAACTACCAAAAATTACCGTTTGCACCCATACTTCAACCATTGGCAAAATTGAAGTTTCATTCCATTAATTTAACAACCCAATGCTTAAATAATGCGTAGCAATCCACTACACACAAAAAGCCCCAAGCCAAATTTAGAAATTTAGTCTCATACCCAAAATTGGCATAACTTGGAGAAAAATTAGGGATAACGAAATTACCTCAATTTAATCGGTAAAATGGACGCTCTAACGTTGATAATTACTACCCGGAAATTGAAATCGATGGAAACTTTAATCCGAATCAAGGCCCATGCCCATGGCTCAACACACATAAAGTTCAAGAGAGAGAATGAGAGAAATTACGAGAGAGAGAGAGACTTACGGTTCAATGCAAGAGAAACCCACATCTAGGCATTTCTACTACATTGCCATGATCAAATGGAGCAAAATCCTTTGCCCAGCACAAGACCACGTGAAAGAGAGCAAGAGAGTTGACGAGAGAGTGAGGAATATGAGTGTTGAGTGTAAAAAAATAAATAGGGTAAATATATCATTAAGTCAAACCGCTAAAGTTAAAAACCCTCTAGTTTTTTTTTTTTTTTCAACAATTTACTCCATGCATCAATGGAAATGTCAATAAACTTTTTACTGTTTCAATCAAAATGCACAATTTTACCTCGTTAAAATATTTATTTTTTATTAATTTAATTTTAAATTTTAAATATAAAAATAAAAAATTGGAGGGGTAGTGCCACCCCTAACCCCCAAGGGTGGCCATGAGCCACCCCTAAATCCCACAGCCACCCCATGCGTGGTTACGGTGACTTGCGGCCACTCCTAACCCCCTGTGGCCACCCAGGGGTAGGCAGAGCCACCCCTTCAATTTTTTTATTCTTAGATATAAATTTTAAAATTAAATTAATAAAAAAAATAATATTTTAATTAAGTGAAACGGTGCGTTTTGATTGGGACTAACAGTTGTTAAAAAAATTTAACGGTAGGGTGTTTATTGGCATTTCGATTGACACAGGGAGTAAAATGTCGAGAAAAAAACCTATGAAATTTTTAATTTTTTACGGGTTGACTTAAAGACGTATGATATATTTATAAGGCAAGAAATAATATAATATAAGAAATAATCATCTTATATTATTTTAGGGTAAAGTCCTCTTGACCCCCCTCAGACTACCGCCCCAATGACAATCTTCCCTGAAACTATCCATTGCGACAATTTACCCCTCAAACTACCAAAACAAATTAAACAATGGCAATATACTCTCCAATACTAGTAAAATAACAAAATTACCCATATACAATTTTCAATAAGACAAAAATACTCTTAAATTTTTTTTAAAAAAAATTAAATATATTTAAAATTTAAAAATATATATTAAAAATTTAAAAGGGTTTGGGGTGGTCTGCCCCATGGCCTAATGAAAGTGGCTGGCCACCCCCTTGCCCGAAATGACCACCCCCTTGCTAGATTAACGGATTATTATAACAACCCAGAGAAATAGAGTACCAATGAACAACAAAACCCCAGTTTTCATCTTGTTGCGCTAAACAATTTAATTCTTTCATTTAAAGAACCAAATCACAAACAAGGAAAGAAGAAAAAACATATAGCTTTTTTTCTAGTGATTTCAGATATCATCTCAAAGAAAACATACCAATGGTAGGGATGGTGGTAACTATTTCCCCTAATTTGAGCTCACACACCTATTGATTTTAGATAGGATTAAATACTTTATTCACTTTTGAGGTTTTACAACTTTATTTTTTTATTTCTAGGGTTTACTTTTGATCACAAAAAGTCTCTGTGGTTTGCCTAAAGATATAGATGGTCATTCCATCCATCTACCGTTGATAGATTTAACGGAAATCCACATCACTGACTTGGGGACCAATTACATTTCGACATGTGTCCTAATTACCAAATCATCAAATATAACTAGATTTACACCCTTGCCACGTAATAATTTTTTTTTTACAAATAATAGTTTTTTTTTTTTTTTACTTCAAGCTCTATCAAAACAGAAACCCTAAACCTTTGATCAAATAAAAAAAAAAACCCCCAAACCCATTCTTCCCCAACCCCAATCTTCGGTAAATCTTGCCTTCTTTCCCAACCTCCGGTGGCTACGAAGCCTCCACTCTCTTCGCCCACGAAGCTTCCCCATTCTCCAACGAAGATGCTTTCCGTTTCTGGCTGAAAATTTCACCTTGTGTCTGTTTTCATTAAAATAAACTGAATTCCTGGGAACTGGTAAGCAACTTCTCTTTGTTCTTCTGGGTTCCTTCTACTTTCCTAAGCTCTTCTTAATATGAATCTCTCATATTAAAGCGCCCATAAATTTTTAAAAAGAAAGATTATTTCTTTCTAAAACAGTCGATATTTGATTCCATTCAAAGTTTCTGTACAAAATTCTTCTGGAAAGGAATCCCCGAAGAGGAATCTCCTAAAGAGTTACCCCTAAATAATACCAGGTATCTAAAAATAATAAGATCTTAATAAATTATGTAAGTACAAAATAAATATTTGATATAAACGAAATTGTTGTTGACAACATATTTTCATTTAAAATTACATTTGATATTACTAGAAGTAATGATGATATTTAACCACAAACCGTCGAAAAGAATGTCGACGTAGAAATGATTGGTCAATGTGGAAGGAAGCAATTCAGGCATAATTGAACTCACTAGCAATACATGAAGTATTTGGACCTGTAGTCCAAACACCTGAACGTGTATCGCTTGTTGGATACAAGTGAGTATTTGTACGAAAACGTAATGAGAAAAATGAAATTGTGAGATACAAAGCAAGACTTGTTATGCAAGGTTTCCTGCAAAAACCTGATATTGATTATGAAGAAACATATTTCCCTGTAGTGGATATAATTACATTTATATTTTTTATTAGCTTGGTAGTTACTAAAACTTTGGATATGCGTTTAATGGATGTGATTACAACATATTTATGTGGATGCATTCATGCATTTGGTGGATGACCATTTAGTTTCATATCTTGGAATTCTACCCATTCATGTCATCTTTTCGAATTCCTATAACATTTATCTAATACATTGATGTACCATTTCGATTCATTTACTATCCTTTTATATTTCTTAACCTCCCATTATGATTCAATGTCTATAAAAATGAGTATTAAGTAATATATAAGAGGTACAAATATAGAGAAGAATCATACATAGTTCCTAAATAACTAGTTTCACATATTACAATTTTTTTATATTTTCTGGTTATTTTCTTTGATTTTACAACACTGAAGAATTTTTTTTTCTTAATAGTAGGTTTTGATATGTGAAAAATATTGCTGGACACGTGTATCCACGTGAGCACCAATAGAGTTTTGCTTCCAAAACCAAAGTGCTCGAATTGCATTCTCATTTATCACATCACGTATACCCTCGACCCGCATATTTCATTTTCCACCCTATCAATCAGAAACCCTCCAGTTCTACCCTTTCATTCCCCAACAAAGTCTGAAATTCCTAGGGCTACGTTTCATGGCAGAGGTGATGAACATGCCCCCCGACTCTGTCGACCAGTCCCCCAAGCCCTCCGCCAACGACGAGGCGCCACCGCCTGTGCCTGTGCCTGTGCCTGCGCCGCCACCGCGCAGGAGGGAGAGGGACAGGAGGGACGAGCGGGACGTGGATCGGCCACCGGCCCGCCGCGATTACTACGACCGGAACGCGTCGCCACAGCCAAGGGAGAGAGAGCGGGACTACAAGCGCCGCCGCAGCCCCAGCCCCCCGCCGTATCGCGACCGCCGCTACTCTCCATCTCTTCGCCGTTCGCCCCCACCTTTCAAGCGGAACAGGCGGGGGAGCCCCCGCGGCGGCTATGGACCGGAGGATAGGTGAGAGATATAATGGGTTTTGGCAACGTTTGAGTGATTATTTGGTGCATTTTGTCTAAATATATAGGTTTTTTCAATTGCTATTGATGATGGATTCTTTTCGTTGTTAATTTGCAATTAGTTTATTTCCTATCACTATGCATATGATTAGAATGTAACCGGCCTACGTACAGCTTACCGCATCACTTGGTGCGAAAAACCCACCAACTTAGTGATCACTTGATAATATTAGGCCTATTACTATATCACAACCCGTTTTAGCAAATTAACATGCACAATCAATGGAAGACCAATTACAAAAGAAATATTCTTACATAGAGTTCGTATCATCATACTGTTTGAAGGGCGTGGAAGGGCCATTTGGCTCCTATCCATGTTGAAAAAATGATGCTAGTTTGCTGCTTGTGTGGAACCAGGTTGTGGATGAATGGATGGTTTTTAGGGCATGTTGTTTTTGAAAGTGTTGGAAATGGTTTGCCACGGATGGTGCTATTGATATTAGGTTAGGGTCCATTTGGGATATAGTAGCAGTAGAATTTATTTTTGTTTTATGGTTCGTGACTATTGTTGTTATCTTTTGTTTATTTACTTTTTTTTTTTTTTGGGGTGTTCCCTCCCAATGCTTTCCGCTGTTCTTTTGTATTGTCTGTGTTGTTTATAGAGGATAGCTTTGATTGGGTACAATACTATGGAAATCAGGTTTTTTTGGTGGGAATATTGACACATGCATATTGCGCTGTTGCTGATATAAATTAGTTTTGACCTCCACAGTAGTTCCCTCCCCCTTTCTTCTCTGTTCCCCTTTGTCTTTAGGTATTTGTTTGAGGTTGCTGAGAAAGTTGATGTATTTTACATGGCAGCCTTGACCTGTTTCCTTCAATAGAATGTGTTTGTAGCACGAAGTCAACATGATAACTTAACATATATTTTCTTTAAAAGATAAAGAAACCAGAGAGGGTGGATTATGCTTATTGTTCCTGTATTATAGATTTTTTTTTATTTGACTAGCTTATTGTTTTAATTAGTTTTTAATAATTTAGCTAACTAATTATTATTATTTTTTAAAAAAGTGGATTAATGTTTTGCAAAATTTGTTTGGTTATTTTTACCTTATGTTAATGATTGTTTAGGTTTGGCTATGATTATCCTGGTGGATATGAGCGTGGGATGGGGGGAAGACCTGGATTTGCTGATGAAAAGTCTCATGGTCGGTTTATGAATCGTTCAGCTGGTGCATATCAAAATGGACCTTCTGGTATGTGTGTTTTTGGTTTTGCTTTGTCGTAGTTTGCATGTGTGGAAGCTCTTTGATGATCATTGCATGCTAATATAGTTTATGTGTCTTCTTTTGAAGCAAAATCTCTTCATGTTACATATATTGAGGTAAAAATTAAATAGCAATATGTGCAGCGTGTCCAAAGTTTCAAGCACGAAAACAAAATTAATGAAAGGTTTCAAAAACAAGAAGCCGATCTTGATTAATAGAAGTCCGATGCAATAACCTTTGTCTATGTGTCTGCATGTTTTTCATGTGTAGATACATATAATTCTACTCTCATTGATTTATTTGTTTTATGTTGCCTTTATGTCCTGATAAGCATCAAGATAATTAATGGAGTAAATCATATTGCTTACTAGATACAATGTGAACAAATATAACAGTCTGTGGCAATGACAATGAGTTCAGTATTTGTGCTACTGAATTAATTTTCATTGCCTAAAAAAAACATCTTTAAATGTGATATTATTGTAGAAACAATATATATTAGATAGGTAGAGATCACTTTGTATCTTTGGACAGTTGTTTATGTTTTTTCTTTAGTGATTAGTTATCTTGATTTTCTTGCTCTTTTTGCCATTACTTCCTAGGTGGTTCTCTGATATACTTCCTTTGTACTTGGGGGCGCCTTACCCTTTTAACGATATTTCGATTAATTATCAAAATATTAGATAGAGAAAATTTTCCCATTGTTTGTAATTGTTTTTCCTCTAATCGGTTAACCAGTTTGCCCTAGATCAGTGGCAAGCATGATGGTGATTCTTGGGTTCCAAAACAATATCGTGAGATCAATTTCTTTTCCTTTTTTTTTTTAATCGAGATATCATTATAAGTGGAAGGCGCCCTCATGTACACAAGAAGTATAAATGAGAAAACACCTAGTTTGAAAGAAAAAAAAAAAGAACAAGAAAATTATGATAAGCAATCACCAAAGGAGAATCAAAAGCAGTTGTCTAAAGATACAGAGTATTAAAAAAATAAGGACTTCATCTCATCCAATGTCCTCTCACGGTCCTCAAAATTTCTGTCATTATTTTCTCAAAATAGAAACCACATGAAGGCACCATCTTCCACATAGTAGCACTTCGAGAGTTGCCCACGATCCACCAACATGCATACGAGTCGACTACTCGTTAGGCATAACCCGAGACAGCCCAAATCGGCTGAAGAATTTAGAAGAAAATGGTCCATGCACTCCTCATTCCTTTTACACATGTAGCACCTATCGACCATAATAACACGCTGCTTCCTAAAGTTATTTATGGGAAGGATTTTTCCTAGAGCTGCCGATCAAGCAAAAAAGGCTGCCTTCAAAGGAACCTTAATCGGTCAAACACTCTTTCAAGGGAAAAGAAACCATCATTACAAGGCATGACACTGTAGAAGTATCTAACATCGAACAAACATTTTTTGGAGGGGACCTACCAAAATATGAATCAAAAGGTCTCTAGATCTTAGAAATATAGGTTCATTGATAGACTTTGAAAAACGTTATGCCGACTCCAAAAACTTGTTTATCACAATTTATGCGTAATTAATTCTATGAAGCAATAAACAATTCAATCACCCAAAATATATAAAGCAATAAAGAGGCAGACACATATATTTTGGTTACGAAGAGGAAACCTTTTAGAAACCGATCTAAAAGTAAAACCTCTCCGGGGCAGCGAAATCCAGGAAATCACTATCAAAAGATTATCCAGAGATTACAGATACTAGGAACACTTACAACCCTTTGCAAGACCTTGGCTCTGTAAGATTGACAAGCCTACAACTCGTCTCCTTGCTCACAATCTTCTTCAACGTGATTCTCCTTTACCGGACTCTTTCGATAAACTTCTCAACTGTAGATTTATCAAAGGAATAACTAAAACTCTAAGAGATTCAATTTAACGCTCACCACATATGATCTCTCTTAGCACAGCCTCCGACGAACTCTCTGGGGGTGAAAATTCGTGCCTCTCTCTTCTATAATGATGTATATATACCCACGACAAAACCCTAGACCTAACCCACTTAAAATCACGTTTTTGGGCCTAAAACGGGGTGTCCGGACAGGGCCTTGCGGAGCAAACATAGAGTTTCTGGAAATGTGGTCCGGACCGTGAAAGGCTTGTTCGACAGGCATGTAATGGGTGAAACATCATTCTGGAAATACTGTCCAGCCTTGATCAACAGCTCCGATCTATAGGCGTTTGTGGTCCGATTGAGCTGAAATTTTGCAGGGACGTTCATGACACATGAATCTACATTATGAACTGTGGAAATTGGATTCTGAGCATTCTATATCAGTGTTTGAGCCTGTAAACAGTAACTTCTGTATTTTATAACTGAATTAAGCCAACACAAGAACTAACAGACTTGAAATAGGAAAGTTTGGAAAACTGCATGCAAGAGCACCCAAATCCAAAACACTTGCAAGCGAGCTTTGTTTCGTCTAAGTGAGTCATTTCACTTACCAAAAACCAACTGTTTAAGATCCTACAAAGTGATCAAACCAAACGTTTCCTGTGGCCCCCTATCTTTCCGTACCTTCTAACGTGCATTGAATAGAGAAAAGTTAGCGAAAATACTTATGTATAGGCTAAATGAAACCCACCAGACAGGTCAAGACGAGGATGTCTCTTACTCTACACAACTGGAATTTCAACGATGCAAAAAGCAGCAATTTTAAGCCCAAGACCAGCACCAGCAGTTCTCAGTTGAGGACTCGTGGGATTACATGCTCGCAGGCCACAAAGCTACAACTTTGGTTTAGTGGACCTTAGCCCCACATGCTGGCTGGCCTTCTATTAGCTTCATATTTGTTCTCGATTCCCTTTCTCTTTAGCACATCTGCACTTTGCCTCCAATCCCCCCAACTATCTCCCCCCATTCGTCAACTTTTGTTTGCTGGATTCCATCCCTTCTCTACCACAACCTCCTTTACAGTGAGCTGTTCTCGCTGCCATTGATTGCCAAGCTGGATCTCCCTCCTTGATTTTTGTGCCAGATCCTTGTTCCTCTGGTTTAGAACTAATTCTGCATCTGAATTTGGCATCCAGGACCTTGTTTGCTCAAAGCCCGGCCTGACTCTTGTTTTCTTATGTCCATTGGGCCAAACAAAGAACTGGCTAGGTTTTATTGGGTAGCGGCGATGATGAACACAGTGGTGGTGGCGGAGGAGGAGTGGGAGGTGGTGTAAGGGTGGACTAGCTTTGGGTTGTCCTGATGCGCCTCAAGCAATCCACAGTTATGTCACTGAAATTCCCCTCTCTCTATCTCTATGCCTGTGGGCTCTATCTCTATTTCTTTCTTTAAGCCTTTCTCTCTCTTGGGCCAACCTTGAATCTAGAAAATTGGAAATTTTGGTTTCAAGTGTTGGCATAGAGAAAAAACTTGGTGTCAATGATTTAATGGGAAAGGGATGGAAGTGATCGATAAGAAAAATTTGATACTGCAAGTTTGATTAAAAAAATTCAAAACTTTTGGGGTGTAAATACTAAATACGAATTGACCTAAACCACGAGGTGTAGATGCATTTTGTATTTTTATAATTAATAGGGATCTTACTACATATATTGTAATAACTGAAAGAACTTGAAAAGTTTGGATCTATTGGAAATTTTTTTGAATTGATGCTTGGGCTTGGAAAAGAAAGGTTATCGAAAATATTCCATGGTAGTATTCTTTTCCCTTCCAGTCCAATGTGAACCAAAATATGGTGAAAAGGTTTTGCAACCAAAATTTGATGAAAGAAGTTATTGCCCCAACAATAGTTGTTGGTAAATCAATTATTTATTTATTTTATTGAAACCTTTTTTTAATGTTTTTTTTTGGATTAATAGTGAAATTCGAACTCAAGAACTCACCCCTGCCTTAGGATGCTTTTAGTACTTTACAACTGTAGGACTACTTAGGCTAATGCTTTAACTTGGGGAAATTTGGAAAGCATACTTATATAATATAAAACTTTACAACTGTAGGATGCCTTGTATTGTGTGTTTGTGTTTATTCTTTCTTTTTTGGGGCTGATTTTTTCTCGTCTCTTTTTTTTTTTTGGCAGACTTTGAATCAAATCGTGGTGGTTATGCAGATTCATCAAACACAGCGAGCACACAAAGGTTAGATCTTTATGTATCAACTCTCTTGATCGTAGATAAAAGTGCATGGTTTATCTTGTGCCTTCCTTTTTTTGTTTTGCCTGAAAATGGCATATCCCCACCCCGAAATTAACAACGGACTTTCTGAGTGTTTTATATTTAACTATCAAGAAAGTTCAAAATCAAATTAATAATGAAAAGATCTACTTATTGGAAAAAAATTAAGCAGTTTTGTTGAAAGCGTGCCTAGTATGCTTCAAGTGCAAAGTGCCAGAGCAAAAGCGATTCTTACCATAAAGTGAAGTGCGTGTAAATAAACGCATCTAAAGCAGAAAAAAGCGTGCCCTTTTTTTCAAAGAGCCAAGCAGTAAAATGCAATAATGGATGCTCATTGTTTTAATTTAAAAGTTATGTAATAAATTATAAATAGCCATTGGATGTGAAGCCAATGAAAATTTATCGTTGATTAGCTATATGCACTCTGTTTTTGAAGTCTAGTACAATACACACAATTATGTTTTTATTTATTTATTCATAAAAAAGTAGTCTAGAAGAAGACATCAAAATGTGGAACAAATCATCTACTCCCTTTTCTGGCCAAAATTTCTTTTATTCTTTTCTATGAATTTATTCAGAGCAAAAGAAAGAGAAAATAGCCTAAAAGTGATATAATGTTTAATTCAGAATGTATATGAAAACAAAAAGGAGATGCCATTTAAATGAAATGGAAAGTTTTGGGATCATTTATTCAGTTTAAATGACTATCATTTATTGTTTAATTGTTTAGTAGTTTAACAATATAGTTATATCAAGTATTTGTAGTTTTAACTGAGCATATAAGTATTTAATAGTTCAGGTATATGACATTATGTATACTGAGAATTCAAATAACATATTCTGCTAGATATATTCCTATATAACAATTCTGAAGAACAAAAATTGACTTGACCTGTGTTAAAAAAAAACTGTGCTTTACTTTGATAAGGTGTGCACCTGTGCTTCACAGCTAGGCTCCATGGGGCCTTTCATTTAGTGACCCGAGGAGTTAAACAACACTGGAATTAAAAATCTATTTTCCCACTCTTTTTTTTTTTTTGTTTTTAATTTATGAATAATAATTTTTATTAAGAGGAGAAGCAAAGCTCACATATAAGAAAATTATACAAGAGAAGCCACCACCCTAATGGGGTCGAAAATAGAAAGTTAACAAGATCTACAAGATTAGAGAAAGAGAAATTAAAAGAGCTCTCAAGGAGGAGGATTTTAACTATAGCACGTTAGACTTGCGATCCTCAAAAAGACGCCGGTTTCTTTCTCTGCAAATGATCCACATTAGAATAGGAGGGATAACTTTCGTATGGCCTCTTTGGATTGACCCCGACCTTGTGTGTTCCAACAATGTAGTAGCTTTAGGATATTGCTAAGCATGATCCACAAGACGCTAAATAAGATTAGAACCAAGTGCTAGTTCTCGCTAGTAAACTCACAATGGATGAGGAGGTGGTCAACTGTCTCCTCGCTCTTTTTACAAAGACAACACCAATTGACAAGGGTAAGAGCCAGCCTCCTAAGATTATCAATCGTGAGGATTTTGCCCAAAGTTGCCATCCAAGTGAAGAAAGCAATATGAAGTGGAGCCTTCCCCTTCTAAACACTCTTCCAAGGAAAAAGACAAGACTCTCCAGACTGTAGTGAAAAGTAATAGCTCTTCACATCAAACCCACAATTATTTGCTGGGGTCCACAACATTTTATTTGTCTCTCTCAGATGGGTTTTCAAAGATTACAAAAGATTGAGAAAAGCAACAAGGGACTCAAGCTCCCAATCCTGGACCACCCTAAGAAAAATCGAGTTCCAATGGACATA
This sequence comes from Corylus avellana, assembly GCF_901000735.1. Lineage (NCBI taxonomy): Eukaryota > Viridiplantae > Streptophyta > Magnoliopsida > Fagales > Betulaceae > Corylus > Corylus avellana. The sequence continues at coordinate 48,675,307 of NC_081541.1, forward strand.
AGTGCCAACAACGTCCATGTAATCTGACACTGGACCCTTTGTCATGAGTGACGGAATAGAGTTATGGGAATAAGGACTTGAGATTCGCTATTAGAAATGAATGCAAGACTTATCCCCTACTATGTAGGAGACCAAGTTTGAGAAAATCCCCCAGCCGTTCCAAATATTCCTCCAAAGGCCCACCCGATATGGCGTTCGAGTATTCTCAGAGCACCAGCCCCTCTTTGGATCCCATACTTCTCAACAATCACCTGATTCCATAAGGAATCTCTTCTTGAGTGAATCTCCAAAGCCATTTACCCAATAAAGCTTTATTAAACAGCATGAGGTTTTTCACACAATCACACCTAACCCTCCAGGAATCAGGAAGCAAACAGTTTTCCAATTCGCTAGATGGAGCTTAGGCTCTCCATCAAAACCATCTCAAAGAAAATCCCTTTGAATACGCTCTAATCTTCTGGCTATATTGGCTAGTAAGTGGAAAAGAGACCAGAAGTACGCAGGTAAACTGGAAAGCGTTAAGGCGACCGCCTTGAGACAAACATATCTTCTTCAAACTAGCCAATCTTCTTTCCATTTTTTGAACTACCCTGTTCGAAATAGCTTTGGACTTGAACGAGGCACCCAGGGGAAGACCCAGATATTTCAACGGCAAAGAAGAAATGCTACAATTTAGAATGTCAACCAACTCTTCCTGATGTGGTACTTGACCCACCGCAACTAATTATGATTTTTGAAGATTAACCTTCAAACTTGAAATAGCCTCAAAACACAGAAGAATGTCCCCTAGATCATAAATATGGTCTCGATTCACATCACACATAATTGAGAGTGTAAGGTGGGAGATCTCCAGAGGAGTAGCGTTATGGAGGTTGACTCAGAATCCAGATAAATAGCCCCCTACCGTAGCTCTAGACAACATCTTACTAAGAGCCTACTTTGATGCATGATCTTCAACCCAACACTATATTAGGACCAATTAGTTAATGGTTATGTTTTGATGTGGAAAGGTTTAGGAATGTTTGTTTTTTATTAGGATTCAAATTTGGCACTGGAATTTAATATTTTCCATTACTTATAAAAGAATAAAAATAAAAATTGGCACTGGAATGATTAGTTTTAATTCTAAGGATCCAGAGGTCTGGTTTTAAAGGCTTAAAGAAAAGAAAAAATATAATGGAAAAAACGCAAGAGAGAGAGGAAATGAAGTCTAAATCATCTCAAAGGCCTCGAACGCTGCTAGAAATTCACTTCCATTGAACTCTGAATGCTACTGATTATAAACTCTTTTATAGGCTGCTAATAATCCTTTCTGAATTGTGTAAGGTAAGATGAATAGTGTTGGTACCACTTTGTCCTCTTTGTTGGAGTTGAACAATGTCATTAGAACATCCATATTGCCAGAAACAATGTTGAACTTTGTTTGGTATGATGGAAATTGTTTTATAGAAGTTCCATTGTTGAATAAATCTTAAACATGTAATGCAGCGGACCAGTTTCTTCTAATCTTGACATTCAAAGATTCTTCTACCACTTCTTGAAGATCTTCATTGTGTTAACAACCAAGAATTTTTATCCCTTTGACATCTTTTTTTTTTCTTCCTCTTTTTAATAGACCCTAGCAGGTCAAGCCTAAAGTTGTGACCGGCCCCTTTAACACGAATTTAAGTTTGTATCCAAAGAGATATGAAGTTGGATCAGACCATAACTAGATACGAATTTCATAAACAGGATAAGTTTAGTTTACAGCCCCCAACAACAGTGTGTAGAAGAGGTGGGATAAGCGGTTGTTAGTTTTAGTAATTACAAATTGACCACCAAAAGTTAGTCTGAACTCAGGCCATCAACCTTAGAAATTCTGTACCGTACTTATTTACATGTAATATCATTTAATTATCTCCATTTACTTAATACATTACATGTAAATAGGGAATCCTCCGACTTGAAGAGCAAAATAAAACAAAAAAAAATTGAATTCAATAAAAAATCCTAAATTCTAAATTCACAAAGAATAAAAATTTGGTTCCGACTTGAAGAGCAAAATGAAAAAAATTTAGACATCATAGCAAGGTGTGATTTTTTGATTACGGGTTTTAAGCACAATCTAAAAAACTTGAAAAACTCTTTTGCCCAAATTTAGATAAAAATATCAAAGACTGGCAAAAATTCATGGCAAACTAGGTGTTTGCCAAACTCCTGCTTTAGAGTAGCCATCAGACAGCTCAATGTCTAAGACAAATTTACAGGGCCGTAAGTTTTATAGACATATTCGATTATTTCAAATATCTTTTAGAATTCTTGGCTGCAGCAATGGAGAGGATTTTGTTTTTAAAACCCTTGATAGAAAAAGGAAGGTGTTTCAATGTTGGCGACCCCCATGGAATCCATAAGTTAATTGTATGTAGGGTTGGAATAGACTTTGGCACACTGTCAGGATCTAGATTGGAGTAAGCAAGGGACCTGGCAATCTTCTTAGGCATTACGGTGGGCTGATCACCAGCTAATTTATCATTTATTTTGATACAACAACAAACATGACCTCAGTTTCTTCACTCACGTTTAATGTTCTCTTTGTTGAGCTATTCAAGTTTCTTCTAATCAGACGCTTCTGCTTTTATCTTTTCAGCAAGTGGTGACTCTTCTGATGAGGTCTTGGATTTTTATTAACCTTGTTTGGTTTCTTTCTCTCAGTTTTGGCAACATTGTCTTCTTTTTTTCAATTTTTTTTTAAAAATATTTCTTTATTAATAATTACCAAGAATTTTAGTAAAAAGAGGAGAGCTCTTCAGCACCCTGATTGTGTACAAAATTTATCCTACAGATTAGAAGCAAAACACAATTGCTCAACAAAATTTAGAAAAAAGAAGCATGAAAATAGCCAAAAAGCTAGCATCCTTTCATACCTTGATCTAAGGAATAAATATTTCAAATCAAGCATAGCGAGCTTCACACTATTAAAATCCAATTACTCCTCACAGTCTGCATGTGTTTTTTTTTTTTTTTTTTCCCCTTAAAAATATATATTTTTTTGGGTTAAATTCACTTTACCCCCTTGAAGTTTCAGGAGTTTTTCAATTCGAACCCCAATATTTAAAAATTGGCAATGTACTCTCCTAATGTTTCAAAAATTTTCAATTCAGACCCTTCGTTACTAATTTCCATCTAATTGGACGGAAATCATCCCAAGTGCGTCTCACGTGGGATTTTGATGCCCTCTATTCCAATTATGCCTTCATTAAAACCTATAAAATTATGTAATTACCCTCAATTTTATAGGTTTTAATGAGAGTAATTACGTAATTTTATAGGTTTTAATGAGGGCAAAATTGAAATAGAGGGCATCAAAATCCCACGTGAGATGATTTTCGTCTAATTAGACGGAAATTAGTAACGGAGGGTCTGAATTGAAAATTTTGGAAACATTAGGAGGGTATATTGCCAATTTTTAAACATTGGAGTTCGAATTAAAAAACTCCTGAAACTTCAGGGGGTAAAGTGAATTTTCTCCTTTTTTTTTTTTTTTAGAACATATATAGGCTTCAAAACAATTTCCTAATGGAAAAGATTTTGGTGTGTTAAGGTGCCCCCAAAAAAGCATTCATCAAAAAAGGTGCCTCCAAGAAAGCTGCAGTGGGGGGAAGATCCTCATGTTAGAGAACTTTTTTGAAGAGGAGATAGATTATTGTAGCATTAAGGCTTCTCTCAACTCAAAAGACTTTATCAGATTTTGACAGACGACTTGATTCATTTTCTGTGTCTTGTAATACTGAGATGCAGACCCACTATAGTGCTATTTGTATAATTGCTATTATGCACTTGTGTAATGCTTCTTTCGACACGACAATATTTTTTTAAGAAACAAATTTAATTGCTCACATTTTTCAAGTCTCTCTTTTTTTTTTTTTTTTTTTTTTTGTATTATTATTATTATTATTTTTTTGTGCGGTGGCTTTTCTGTTATAGTTGATGAATGTGGTCTATCTAATTTTTATTTAACTTCTACCGAAGATGTTATTTCTTCAGACCCATATATTAATGTGATGCAATACACAAATTGTTTCAGGGAGGGCTTGATGTCCTATAAGCAATTCATTCAGGAGCTTGAAGATGATATCTTACCTGCTGAAGCTGAGCGTAGGTATATTCTGGGAAGTAAAATATGTTTTGAATCTTTTTTTTTTTTTTTTTTTGAGCATTTGCTAATAAATTGATAGTTTATTTTTTATCAACAAATGATTGTGCTTTTGATTATTTAGGTATCAAGAATATAAAACAGAGTACATTTCTACTCAGAAACGTGCTTTCTTTGATGCTCATAAAGATGAGGAGTGGTAGGTTCTCTTTTTGTGTTGTTGATTATAATTGGTTCTTTTTTGGCTGTTATGGTTCATCAATGAAGTAATTTTCTAATGTCAACCATTCATATAAATATAGTTTTTTTTTTTTTTTTTTTTTTTTTTTTTTAATTTTATTTATTTATTTAATTTTTAATTTTATTTTTTTAACTAATTATATTTAATCTGTCAATGAAGGTTGAAAGACAAGTATCATCCGACCAATTTAGTTACTGTTATTGAAAGGTGAGTACTACTTCAATATTGGTCTGAAGAATGAGAAACACAAAATCCTTTTTGCATCAATTGAGCTTGGTATGGTTAAGACGTATTGTGTATTTTTTGTGTGCGCACACACACACAGATACATACTCATGCATATTTACCATACTAGATTAATATATTGGCTTAATAACTTTTGAGGGTAGTTAGCTGGACATGTTAATACATCTTGTTTGGTTTTTAATTTCTATGCCTTGCAGGAGGAATGAACAAGCTCGAAATTTGGCGAAGGATTTTTTGCTTGATTTGCAGAGTGGAACACTTGACCTGTACTCTCTCTCTCAAAATAAAATAAAATAAAATGATAGAGAACAGAAAGTTTGCGTCTTCATGGCTATGACACATCTGTCTTCTTTGATGTAGAAATCCTGGTGTTAATGCCTTATCATCAAACAAATCGGGGTTAGCAAGCGATCAAAACTCTGATGATGAAGCAGAGGCTGGTGGAAAACGAAGAAGACATGGTAGAGGACCAGTTAGAGAAAATGATTTTTCGGCTGCTCCAAAGGCTCCCCTTGTTAGTACTGAGCCTAGAAGAATACAGGCAGATATTGAACAAGCTCGGGCCCTGGTACGCAAGCTTGATTCTGAAAAAGGGGTTGACAATAATATTTTATGCAGTGTTGGTCATGACAAAACTGACAGTGATAAGTCCCATGGTGGATCTGTTGGTCCAATTATAATTATACGAGGCTTAACATCTGTAAAGGGCCTAGAGGGTGTCGAGCTTCTGGATACACTTATTACGTATCTCTGGCGGATCCATGGTTTAGATTACTATGGCATGGTTGAAACTAATGAAGCTAAGGGTTTTAGGCATGTAAGGCCAGAAGGAAAGAATTATGAAGAAACAACCAAAGCTGGGGCTGATTGGGAAAAGAAACTTGACTCATTTTGTCAAGAAAGGTTGAAAGGTCAGGATCCCTTGGAATTAATGACTGCTAAGGAGAAGATAGATGCAGCTGCTGTTGAAGGCTTAGAGCCATATGTTAGGAAGATAAGAGATGAAAAGTATGGATGGAAGTATGGCTGTGGAGCCAAGGGCTGTACGAAGCTTTTCCATGCTTCTGAATTTGTGCATAAGCATCTGAAGCTTAAACACACAGACCTTGTAATGGAACTGACTTTGAAAGTGCGTGAGGATCTCTATTTCCAAAATTACATGAAGTAAGTTTAAGTTTTGTTTGTTTGTTTGTTCATTGTAACTATTGGCAGTATTTTTTGGATGAGGTGACGAATACCTTATTATATATGCAGTGATCCAGATGCTCCAGGTGGAACACCTGTCATGCAGCAACCTCAGGTATCTTTTGCTCATGTTGTATGTTATACACATATGGGGCAATAATAAAAATATTTAAAATCTCAAACTATTACTCGTATATGATGTTCAATTGATCCAATTTATGCCTGTTACTTCTGTATTTTATATGATTCATTACATGACCTATTTTCAGAAGGACAAGCCACAGAGGCGAAGACTGGGTATGGAGAACCGATTGAGAGATGATCGTGGCAACCGGAGGGATCACGAACGTATTGACAGGATTAATGATGGTGAACGGTTTGATAGGAATGAGAATTCCCCTTCCCGCGATCGACAATCTAAACCCGGTGTCCTCGATGTAGGGAATCATGATGACTCAATGTATGATGCATACAGTGGGCAAGCCATTAGTGGTGTTGCCCCGTTTCCCTCAGATATACCTCCTCCACCAGTATTAATGCCTGTTCCTGGTGCTGGGTTGGTTGCCCCTTCATATCATACTTTACCTTCTTTTCTGAAACACTTGCAAGTTAATTTTGAAACTTATTTTAAATCTCACCCGTATTGATTATTGCAGGCCTCTGGGACCCTTTGTTCCTGCCCCTCCAGAAGTTGCAATGCAGATAATACGGGAGCAGGGGGTAGGGCCATCCTCGTATGATGGCAGTGGCAGAAAAATGCGACCTGGTCCTAATATTGGAGGGCCAACACCTATTCTTGTTCCCCCAGCTTTTAGACCCGATCCTAGACGGATGCGAAGGTATGTGATATTATGAATCTTTCTATGTTACTGGGTTGTCAATCTGCTCAAGTGCTCATCAGTAATGTTTTTGTTCAGTTATTCCTGCTTGAATGCATTTCATTCGTTGTATTATATTCTTTTCTGTAAATTTACCCTTTTGCTCAGTTATTCCTGTTTGAATACAATTCATTTCTCTCTCCCTCTCGGCGGCGTGTGTAGGCGCGCCTTGCTAGCTTTTGTTGGTGTTTCGGTTTTCTTTGTTCTGTGTTGGTTGGTTGGCTGGGTGTTACTGGGAGATGTTGTCAAAGATTTTCTGTGAAGCTGCTGAGTTTTTTTGTCTTTGAATCTGTTGGTATGAAGTCCACAACGGAGAGGCTTTTTTTTTTTTTTTTTCCTTCTTCGTTGACTCAAAATTAATTGAGTTCATCCTAGAGCCATGAGGAAACTCCTCCAAGGTCACACGTAGTAGAATGCAGGAAGGGTTATCTCCAGTCAATTTCTTTGGGAAGAGCAGTTTTCTGGCTGCTTTCGACGGTTGAAGACATGGCAAAAGTAGAGTGGGCTTCCTTCGTAAGTTTAGGGACTCACAGTGCGTCCTTTTGGGCCAGTGGTCCAGTTACCATTACAGGTGCTACATGGCCATTGAAGAGTTTAGTGGCGGTGGGTGAAGGGGCTTTTTCCTTATTCCTAAAGGCAAGAAAAAATGGGGATGGTGTGGTTTTGTGGAGGTGATGTGGTACTTGCTGGTTTCGTATACCCCGGTGTGCCAAGCTTCTCTGGCCATCGTTCAACCCTCCCCGAGCTTCAAAATGTCCTAGTGGACTGCTTGTTTGCTTAGGTGGTAGCTGGCCGTGGTGGTCCGATCAGTTCCAACAAGAGTGGCGCCAGAGGGGCCTATAACAGTGAGCTAGAGAGTACGACCCTCTAGACACACCTAGTGTACGGTTGCACACCTATCTAGTGTTGTTGGCGTTCTCTCCGCTCGAAAATTACCAAAGCAAAACGGGAGGGGCAGGAAGGTGGGCATACTGTTCTTCCCCAAGTGGAAGCTACATAAGGCTAAAAGAGTAAGTCTTTAGTACTTGAGGAAATCAAGCGCTAGCATCGGTATACATTTGAAAGTCTACATGGATGAGAGTGGAAAGCATTGTCATAGGGAGAAGCTTAGTTGATTCTCATGTGGATCCTCTGCATTAGCAACTCTTACAAGGCTGTAGAGCAGGTTGGCGGGGTAAATCATCCATTAGTTGTCCTAGTGCTTTGGCCTAGCGGTTTGCGCAAGCCCAAGTCAATTAAAGCCAGCCTCTTTTAAGAAGCCCGCTGTATTAATGGGTCCACAGCCAAGCTTTTGCAGCCTACGTTTTCCATTTTGTGAATAGTGGGCTCCAATCCAAGATATAATGTTGGTTGGGCCTCACTACTATGTCCCCTGAAGGTCCTCGCTACTGGTTTGGGCCTCGCATTTGGTAACTGGTGTATGGCTAGAGTTACGTTTCTCGGGTCATTGCTCTCTCTTGGGCGTTAGGTCCTTTCAGACCATAAGTGGGTCGTCAATGCTGTCTCTCTTTGCACTGCATCTCGTGGGAATCTATAATGTTAATGAATCATGCTTCCAAGTTGGGGGACGAGGATCGAACAAAGATGTGTATGGCCACAATCTTGCCGGTGGCTTGGGTCTTCTCCACCGGAGATGGACTTTGAGTTTTGTTCCTTCTGTCGTAACTCCCCCACATCTTCTTGCTCAGTTTTGTTCTCGTTCCAGGATGTAGACAGTTTCCTTCATCCACTGGATGCTTTCTCTTGTGGGGTTCCCGACAAAGTTGAGAGTGCTAGTTTGTCTCGATCAGAGGATCAAGTCCGTTATGTTTTTCGTTCTTGTAGCGATGAGCTTTATTTTTCTCAGCTCTGCCCAATTTTTGTGGTTTTTTCTTATTACAAGGAGGGTGCCCTCTATGTCGCCCAACTGAATGCCGCTCTTAACTCAACCCTTCTTGTGAGTAAAAATGTGAAGGTTAAGAGATGCATGCATGGGTTAGAAAATTTTTTGGGGGTTTCTTATGAAGGCTTTGAAGAGGAGGTTTTTGAGTTCTCTGCAATTGAATTCAGATGCAAGGGTCATAAAGGAACACTAGGATCCATAAAAAAGAGATAGGGAGTAGGGTTAAATGAGTTAGGGAACTAAGTAGTTTGTCTTGCTTAGTGAACTATGAATTCAAAAAGAAACCACTCAAACCTTGTCCTGCTCCTTGGTTTTGTGGTGAGGCTTCTACCCATTATGAAACTGAAATTATTAGTTGGAATGTAAGAGGTCTTAATGACGCAGCGAAAAGGGTCATTATTAGCAATTTATTGGAAAACCGAAAGCCTTGTGTAATGTGTTTTTTCAAGAAACAAAAATGGAGTAGATTTTTGCCAGTATAGTTCGGGGCATGTGGGGTCTTTTATGGGGTGGATTATTTTGCCAACCTCCGGAGCATTAATTGGAATTATCTTAATGTGGGATAAATGGGCAGTGGGATGCATTGAAGAGGCGGTGGGCACTTTCTGTGTCTCTTGCAAGTTCAAATCTATTATGGATCAGTTTGTTTGGGCTTTTTCAAGAGTCTATGGACTAAATGCAGATTCTGAAAGTCAGCATCTGTGGGAGTTGTCGGGGGTTTTCAGTTGGTGGGAAGCTCCTTGGTGCATGGGAGGAGACTTCAATGTTACTCGCCTTCGAAATGAAAAGGTTGGGGTGTCTCGATTAACCTTTGCCATGTGGGAATTTTCAGACTTCATTTCAGAGCAGGGGTTGATGGTATCTCATTGGCTGGAGGTTCTTCCACATGATCTTAACAATCAAGACCCCCTTCTTTGTCGAGGATTGACAGATTTCTAGTGTCTCAAGAGTGGGAAGAGCATTTCCCAGACCTGATTAAGTGCCATCTTCCTCAACCTCTATCAGATCATTTTCCCATATTGCTTGATACCGAAGGTATGTTTAGAGGTTCAGACTCATTTAAATTTGAGAACATTTGGTTAAAACATAAGGTTTTGTAGATATGGTAAAATAGTGGTGGGACTCATCAGTTCATTGATTCTCCTTGTTTTGTTTTTACTAGTAAACTAAAACGGCTGAAAATTGACTTAAATTGCTGGAACAAGGACGTCTTCCGAAATGTTGAGGAGAGGAAGAAGTTGAGGAGATTCAGTCCCTGGATTTTCTAGAAGAGGATAGGTTTCTTGTAGAAAAGGAGAGTTAGAAGGGCTAAGGTGAAAGCAAATTTGGAGAATCTTGCCCTAATGCAAGAAATTGGAGGCAAAAATTGAGGGCGATCTAGTTAAAAGAAGGGGATCACAACACGATATGTTTTTCACCGCCAACTTTCATAGGAGAAACAACTTTATCTCCAGTCTTTGTATTGAAGGCACTACCATGTCCGATCAAGAGTTGATCATTGACGATCACTCAATATTGCAAGAATCTCTTCAATGAAACTGTTACTTAGCGACCCAAATTAGGTGGTTTGGGGTTTTCTTGTTAAGACTCGGTAAGAGAGATTGGTTGGAGAGACCGTTTCAAGAGGGGGAACTTCTTTAGGCTTTGCTCAGTATGGATGGTGACAAAGTACCTCCCCACAGCTTCACTATTGACCTCCTTTTTTTTTTTATTTTTTTTTATTTTTTTTTTTATGGGTCTTGTTGTACTATATTGATGATCTTAAGCTAGTCTTCCATAACTGTCATGAGCATGAGATGTTTGAGAAGAGCCTCAAAATGCTACTTTTATCGCTCTCATCCCTAAAAAGATTGCTGAGTCAGAAGTAAAGGATTTTAGACCTATTAGCATGGTGGGGAGTGTTTATAAAATTTTGGTGAAAGTCCCATCAGAATGAATTGGTGCTGGGAATGCTCATTTCAAGCAGTTAGAATTCCTTCATAGGGGGGAGATAAATTCTAGACTCAGTACTTATAGCTAATGAGTGCCTAGACAGCTGTTTGAAATTTGGAAGTCTCGGTGTTATTTGCAAGTTGGACTTGGAAAAAGCCTATGACCATGTCAATTGGGAGTTCCTCTTGTCTCTCTTGGGATGTCTTCATTTTGGTTCTAAGATGTTTGCTTCTATCTCCATGGCCTACTTTTCTATCTTAATTAAGGGTCGTCAACATGGTTTCTTTGGTAACTCTCTGGGCCTTCGCCAAGGGGACACACTCTCGCCTCTCCTCTTCGTGATTGTCACATAGGCTCTCAGGAGGATGCTTTCTAGAGCTATGATTGGTGGTTATTTATCAGGATTCCGGGTAGACATCCAAAATGCTGCCCCCTTGGAAATATCCCACCTTTTTGAAGACAATATGCTTATTACTTGTGATGCAGATCGTGCTCAAAATGATAATTTGGGTCATGTTCTTCTGTGTTGTGAGGCCATTTCTGACTGGGAGGGTAATCTCGAAAATCTGAACTAGTCGCAATAGGGGAGCTTCTACATCAGGAAGAACTGGCTGATATTCTCTGTTGTAGAGTCTCTTCTCTACCTATGAAATATTTCGGTCTTCCCCCAGGTGCTTTTAAGTCGAAATATATTTGGGATGAGATAGTTGAGAAAATGGAAATAGGATTGGCTAGTCAGAAGAAGATTTACTTGTCTCGGGGTGGTCTCCTAACTCTAATCAAGAGTACGCTATCCAGTTTACTGATGTACTTCTTATCCCATTTACCAACTTGTATAATTAGGAATTTGGAGCATATTAAGAGAGATTTTCTTGGAATGAACCTGGCGGTGAGCCCAAGTTTCATGCAGTGAACCAGAAGACAATCTGCTCAAAGTTTCTATTGGAGGGTTGGGAGTAAAAAATCTCATGCATTTCAATAAAGCTCTATTGGGGAAGGGCTTTGGAGACTCGTGTAAGAGGAGAGTTCTCTTTGGAGATACGTGATTGTTGTGAAGTATGGGGTCCAAAGAGGGGGTTGGTGTTCAGAGGAAGCTTGATGGAAGAATATTAGGAATGCCTGGGGAATTTCTCCATTGTTTCATTCAAGGTTGGGGAGGGTTCTCCGCATCCGTTTCTGGCACGATGTGTGGTGCAGAGCAACTCCTAGTAAGTCTTCATTCGTTGAACTTTATTTGATAAGCTTATGAGAAAGAGGCCTTGGTGTTGGGTTACTTTGATTCCTCCGACGCTTCTACCCATTGGAATTCAAGTTTCACCAGGGTAGTCCATGATTGGGAAGCTGGAATCTCACACTTTTCCTAATTTGTTATATTCCTTGAAAACCCATATAGGGGAGGTAGATAGAATGTTGTGGACCCCATTTAGCAATCATGGCTTTGAAGTGAAGAGATATTATTAATCTTTATAAATCTTTATAGTCTGCAGGACGAGGCCAATGCCTTTTTCTTTCAATAAACTAGTATTCATAAAAAAATAATACAATAAATGTTAAGACAAGACCAATTTCATTCGTTTAAATCAATGTGGTGAAGAAAATGATTCTCTCATAACTTTTTTGCCACAACCATATGTGGCAAACAAGCCGCTGCTGGTGATTTGGGCACCTTTGGATCGATTCTTGTAAAAACTTGACTCTTAATGTTGCTAGCAAAGTTGTATGGAAGAAGTTGGGAATGGCACTGCTAGATTGGTAAATTCCAGTGATTTAAAGAATTGGTTTGTTAATATCTTTGTTGCCAATGATTTGTTAACTTGTGCTTGTGATTTTCGTAGAGGTTTTTAGTTTCCACTTCACTATAGCTTATATAAAATTTCTCTGATTTGTGATTTTGCGAGTATTTACTTTTCTGTGGCGGTGGTGTTTGTGGTGCAGTTATCAAGATTTGGATGCTCCGGACGATGAAGTCACTGTGATAGACTATCGGAGTTTGTAAAGCCTCACTAGATTGGCCTTTTTCCCCAAATGCACGATCGCTTCGGCTTCTTCGTCGAATTAGAGAGTAATCTTGTTTTGAGATTGGCATTGAGTGTGGCTTCAATCTGAGGGCGGTGGTCTTTTATTTGTACCAATAATTAGCTTCTTTTTCTTTGAACTTCCTCCTACAGTTGTTAGGGACCTGAGCAGATTACTTAACACACACACTACCAGATTTAACCAGATTGTAGGCGGTTAGGGTTTTTAAATTGGCATGTTTTTTTGGGTAAATAAAGACTATTTGACCGAATAGGATGTGTTGATTTTAGTCGAATTCAAAAGATTTTGTGAATGTCTTGCCAAAAATAAAGATTATATTTGTGAATGGAATTTATATTTTTTTGAGTCTTCTTAGAAACATTTTCATGGCTTGGATGGAAGCCTACCTTTTGTCCTTTTCTAGTTTTCTTACCCTCAAAATTATTGAGATTTTTGGAAGCCTACCTTTTCCTTGTGTCTCTGCTAGTTAATATGCAATGCTCAATCACAAACAAGCGAACAAGAAATTAATCACAAATAAACTGGTGATATTGGTGTTTTATTTTTAATCAATTTCCGCTAGAAATTCCAGCATGAATTTAAGTTATGAGTTGATCCTCTCCACTTTCTTCAAGACATTTCCAGAGTGAATTTCGTCTCTATATTTTTGTGCCACCTATCTATAATCTCCGGACGCTTCTGCTTCTGCTTCCGCTTCCGTTGATGGTCTCTGCCTCCATGCCATGCGTGCGCATCGCCGCCTCATCCGCTCCTCTTTTGGCAACGGGACATATCAACATCTGGATGTCCAAATGGGGTACCCTCTTGTTGATGGAGACACAAATCTAGTTGTAGACTTAGATGCGGTATCCTTCATCACCGGATACCTCTCATTTCGGATATTGAGGTGGTGCTTCACTCAAGCAGTTTCTATCCAACCAGTATTAGTGCTTTATCTCCTACTTGCTACAATTGGTGTCTTATTAAGGCAGATTCGCCTTTGGTCTGCTGTTTCAAACTTCCATTCATGGGGGCCTTGTTCTTAGCCAAGGAGCCAAGCATCAAATGGGCAGGTCAATCTTTTGGCCAATTCTCAATAGTTTTTAGGTTTATTTTGCATTTGGTTGTTTTGACGTGTTTGTTGGGTTTTCCTGCTCTTCTTTTGTGTTTAGTTGGTTGTTGTAATCTCCCCTTCCCCTTTTCCCTTCACATTGCTTAAAAAAAACGAAAAAAAAAAGAAAGAAGGTTATGAGTTTGTGAGTCTCGATCTTATTGAATATCAATACTAGTAAGCAGAAAAATGGAAACCCGGAAGATAACCATCAAGCCGGCCCAACTGCTAGGCGAGTTAGGCTGGCGCCTAAAGCCCCAGATTTTTAAGGCCCAAATTTTTTTTTAATAAGGCTAAAAAAAATTTGCATAAAGGCCCTCAACATGCTTTCTTGAGGCTCTCAACATGCTTTAAGAAAAATATTATTATTTGTTTATAATATCGAGACCCAACATGCTTTCTTGAAGCTTTTAACATGCTTTAAAAAAACAATATATATATATATATATATATATTTTTTTTAATATGGAGGCCTTTTGCACAATGGCCACGAGGCTCTCAACAGTCAACATGTTTTAAAAAAATAATAATATTATTTGTTTATAATATCGAGGCCCTCTATAAAATAAGAACGAAAAAAAAAATTGAGAATCCCATAGACTTGTATGTTGTGGTTATTTTGCAGAAATCCAGTCCATCACAAAAGGTTAAAATGTTCAACTTTTCATATTTCAAAAAGGTTAAAATGGTTATTTTACAATCTATGAAAATACTGAAAGACAAAAATACTGCTTCATTTAAGTATAAAGAACAAAGAGTAAGGGAAAAATGGTAATTTTAGTCTCAAACAAAAAATAACTAAGTGCTGAATCAGTGCTTATTAGGTAAAGATTTCCGGCCATATTAAAATAAATATTATTTAATTAATATTTAAATATTAAAAAAATAAGGCCCAATTTTAAGGTTTTGCCTAAAGCCTCCAAAGACCCAATCCTGGGGCATCAAATATGCCACCCTTCTGTTCGTTTGGAGGTTTGGAAACGGATAGAAAAATAATACTAAATTTTACGAAAATGTAACAATCAACCGTTTTCATACTAAATTTTTTTAGTTCTGATGAGAGACGGAGCAAAGTTTTTCTTTAAATTGGGTTAAAAAATTTTTAATTCAGTCAATTAAACTGACATATTTTTAAAATGCATGCAACTTTTACATGCTCATGTGAAAGTCACATATATTTTAAACACTCAATTTATCAATTCAACAGAATAGATAGATCTTTTTTTCCCAACCCAATTTTATTTTTATTTTTATTTATTTATTTATTTTGTCTCAGAGAGAGATTGTAAAGCTTCACTAGGTTGGCTTTTTCAACAAGTTCGACTGACCACCTCTATCTCTGTTTGCCATTTTGTCTTATTTATGACGAATTTTAGAGGCATTTTCACGAATCGTCTATAAAGCAAGAGGTAAATCCATTTATTGGATCAATTTAAATGTTTTTATTTTTTAAAATGGAATATTCTTAGTTAAATATTGGTGTGTCATAGATTCTCTATCATTCACCAAAATCTTAATCAAAAAGTCTGTCTTATTATTTTGTTTGAGAAATGCTACATGTATTCTCAAGTTCATACTCTTAAGTGCACACTTCTTGACGTGACAGTAAAAATCACCATTAGATTATCTATTCAAATTCAATGATGATTTTCATTACCATGTTAGAGAGTATACACTTGAGAGCGTGAACTTAGAAGTGTATGTAGCATTTCTCATTTTGTTGAGAATACTTAATTTTGTTAGAATAGAAACCCATGAAAAGTGTCGGGCAGCATACAATTAATAAAATCATCTTGTGTTCTTATTGGCATTATTCTGATAGGATTGAACTATGAATATGATATGTCCATTTTAGCTTTGTCAATAAATATTTATTTAGTAAAAAATATTGGAACTCTACTATTAATCCTTAGAAATTTTAGACTGGGACAACATATATATATTTCAAACTGGATTTGAAATTGTTTTTTCAAATTAATTTTTTAACTTCTATAATGTATTGACATAAACCAAGCCTTTTGTCTTTCAACCTAAAAAAAACCCTTACAACACAGCCACCAAAAAAGGCACAACCATCTCTCGGCAAACGCTACTGCTGCTGTTCACGCCAGGCGCTGTCGCCACCCATGCCAAGATCTTTGACTTTGAGAATGATAGAGACGATTCCAGTGAGAGGGATCCCGGCCAAGATCTCTGAGAAGGACAAAGGCGATTCCAATTAGAGAGATGCCGATTAAGATCCTTGAGAATGATGATTCCAGTGTGAGAGGGACTTCATCTTCGTCCTCCAGAGGATTGTAGAGCCCACCATCATACATTGACTGCTTGGACTGATCGAAGAGATCCTGGCTATCAAAATCCAAAGATCACGGCCTAGGTAGCAGATTTGCTGGATCTCGACCTAGGCGGCGACATTTGGTGTGGGTCTCTCTCACCACCTCCCCCGGCCGGGAGCGCAGCGACACACGGCGTGAATAGTGGCAACATCTTGCTGGGAGGTTGTTGTGTGTGCCTTTTTTGGTGGTGCTGCTGAGAGAGTTTTTTTAGACTAGGTTTGATGTGGTGTTTTGTTAACATTTGATTTTCTTACGATTTTCTTATTCCACACTGATGTGTCAATCTTTTATTGGAGAGCACAAAGATCTTGATTTGTACCAAGACCTTATAGAAATTATTTATTAAATTAACATATGTCCTTAGAACACATAGTTCTCACATTACGTCATAACTTCTACCCCGAGATAGAAATTGCTGAATTTAAAGTAGACTTATAAGACCTACTATAATATTGTTGATATTATGAGATCATTAGAAGAATTTTGTGAAATTTCACAGATGCCGCATCCATTAGATTTCCATATAATGGACCAAATTGAAATAAAAGAGATGACTCGTCAAGCCTTTAGCCCTAATAAAATTTTCACTTAATTTTTTTTATTAAGTCAAATAAATATTTTTAGGCTAAAAAATTAGGCTTAGCCCCTCATTCATACTTTGGTCCCCCGAATGAAAAATCCTAATTCCGTCCCTGTTTACACGATATGCAGTAATGCAGAAGTCATTCCCAAAGAAGAAGAAGAAGAAGAAGAAACCTACTAACTGAACCAGAACAAGTGAACAACATGATTAAGCATAAAGAAGTTGAAGAATGACAGGGCCAACAAAAAGAAAATGCCAGTCTCCTTACTCCTTACAGAATATCAGCAATGCTCATTAGGCAAAGAGGTGGAAGTTCACAGCTTACATATACAAATAAGTTTCCAACACATGGTTACATGGAAACAAGGTATTGAGTTAGAAATATTGCTAACCAAACCTAACTAACATGCTAAAACTGAATGTGGTCAATGGAGTAGATCTAGCAAACCTAACTACAGCTAGACAATTCTGTCAATGAAACACTAACATGGTATTAACAGGGTACATGAATCTTATAAACCAGGACACACCTACAATGCCACTATTGCTATTGCCTTTTCAAACAATGATAGGTCTGAATCAGTATAGGTCCTCAACGGAACTCATGTGAAGACTTCATCACCATTACAATGAAGCGCTGTAATAAACATCAAATCATGGCACAACATTAATCATCTTACCGTCAAACTTCATATAAAAATTTCAAAGAATAAGCATATAGAAGTCTGAACTTTTCGATTGGTTATTGATTTACATACTGCACGAGACTTTGGACGGTAACCTCATCCACCACCACATTCTTGTAGAGAGTGGAAGTGCCATTTGGCTTTTTAAGGTCATTGGGTAATGGGTATATATAACCTCTTTCGAAATTTTGATTAATAATTTTTAATGAATATAATTTCTGTAATAAAATGTTGCTGGATATAACGATCTTTCGGAGGAAATAATCCTCATGAACAAGTGTGAAAGTCCAACAGTAACATAGACTAGCAAATGAATATTGAAAAAAAAAAACTGCAATAATGTAAATGCAGCACACTCTCCAGGTAGTATAGTAATTACAATATGCAATATGTATCCAAGGGCATTAATTTTTTGAAAAGTAGTCATAAGTGTTGCTAGTTAAAACCACGGCTACTAAACTTGGTAAATTTTTATTTGATAATGTCCATCAAGTCATCCCCAACATTATGTATGGTGCATCCTTATGTGTCCGGAATTCTTTCTTTCTCCAATCATTTTGGTTCATATATACTAAGGGATATCAAAATTGATTAAGCCATATAGGCAAACTCCAAATCAGTCTTATGAGGGACTAAACAGAACTGGTCCTCAGAGAATAGCAAGATAGGAACTTGTACAAATGATGATAAATATTTAACAATTAAGAGTTCCGGGAAAAGTATGCTTACAGCTATCAAAGCTGCTCCCGGATATAGGCCATTGATCTTAGCATGGAACCTAATGTATCTCTGGACACTTGAAATTTCACCTCTGTTTCTCCAGAAATTGTCTTTGTATCTTGGAGCTGACCAAACACAGAGACAGAATTTCAAGAACCACTCAACACTTGAAAGTCATGCAACCATTCTAAAAAACAAAAATTGTAATCCCACATGCTCTTGGACTTTTTGAAATTGAAAATATTAAGAATTCTAAAGTCAAAATATCTCTAGATCTTTGATAGATCATATCCATGTAATTCTCAATGTTCTGGCTTCAAAATGTCTAGTTTGGTGCCAAGTCTGCCACATGTCCTTAGTCTGAGACAGACATTGACTTCCGCTAAGCAATGTTTTTTGATAGAAAATTTTGCTAAGCAATGTAGCTAAAGTATCAAAATAGAACCAAACGGAAAAAAATAAAAGACAAGCAAAACCAATGAAAGATTGCACGAGAAAGGTAAAACTGGGAAAAAAGTCCATAAGAACTAGGGACAAAAGTCAAATTACTGCTAAATGCATGACATTCTGAATAAAAATGTACATTTAAGCTGCTACAGCTCTATTATCAAAACCATAGGATGTTCCTATATAAGTATGATGCAACATAACTCATTATTAAATATTCTGGCTAAGAATCATACATTGAGACTGCTGAAATAAAAACAGGACTTAATTTAATAAAAGTACTATTTATAACATCCACTTGAAGGCCCCATGTCAAGTGTGCTGTTGACGATGTGCCGTTTTGTGGAATCCAATTAGATGATAATGCGCTTGCAACTGGGCATTGGCTCAACTGGTAAAAGGTAGGCGAGATTATGTAGGTCTCAGGTCTAAAATCTTGCTCGGAGAAAAAAAGGAAAAAGAAATGAAAAGTGCGAGTGATCCTTTGATCTTATAACATGCCTATGCATTTATACAGCACACCCTAACAGCCACCTATATCCCTTTTGAAAACATTAGCTAAGCTCTTAAGTTTCGGTACTGATTTATTGATCTTTCTCAAGGAAAATTAGGAGTTGTTAGTAACAGGATTACCAATAATGAGAGAGAGAGAGAGAGAGAGAGAGAGAGAGAAAGAGTTCTACCCTTTATGTTTGATTTTGCTGGATTACCAATAATGATAGTAGCAGGATTACCGATATGAAATGCCATTTCATGGTGGTTTTCTGAAACCAAATGAATGTCTGTGCTACAGATTTGGCAATCCCATGAAATACTTGCACATGGTTTGCCAATTTCACACATCATTCAAAATTATGGACCATGATTGATAAAACTATTTTCCATGTCAAATTGAAATCAATATAGATCACAAAGAAGTACCATCAAATGCTACTGAAAAAGTTTGAAGGAATATAGAGATGATGTCTGTTACTAGGAACCTCTGAAACAGCCACAAATTAGAAATCGAACTACCGACTTTGAAAGAACACCAATCTCTCCCCAAATGGACAATTTCTACAAGACAGCATTGGGATGTACTTATCCTGTTCTTATATATATATATATATATATAAGTAAAAATGTATATATCAAAAAACCCAAAAGGGCGCAACACAATTACACAGGGGTAGAAGCGAGCACCAAGAATCGCCCAAGAAAAAACCCTAAGCTCACAAGGAGCCTCCACAAGAGACCCAAATAGACCCAAACAAAAACACCCCAAAGCCCGAAACAAACCAGGCCTAAGACCTACAAAAGCTCAATAACAGCCCTACAAACCCAAAACCCTAAGCTTACTAATATTTTTAGAAGAAAAGAAAGAAGGGAAACAGAAAATTTCATTGGAGGCTGTGAAGTCAGAGGGGATAATGGAGACGAAAAGTAGACAATATCCATTGTAAAAATGATTACATGTGATGCATGTAAACGATATAGACAGGCCAATATTTTTTAATATTAGAGTAACTATTTCTGTTTCAAAGGAAAACAGCAAACACCTGGACACTACTGCAGGTAACCTGTACAGTTTAGTTTATCAGATTCACAGCATATTGTGTAGAGGATTCTGACACATATCAGCCAATATGTAGCAAAGGTATTCCAATTAGATGTTCATGTTTTTTTTCTTCTCTTTTTCAACTTTAACAGAGCCCAAGAAAAGATAATGCACAATCATGCCAGGCAGTGTAAACTACCACAGTTTCCATGGTGAAACGTTAATGTAACGAAACTGTAGAGCATGATTACCTAACCAATAAAGACTAAAATTATAATTATTGCTGTAATTGCTATTAGTACCGGGTGACATAATATGAGTGCCTTTTTTGAAAACAATGCATCTAAACAGCAATTCATCATTGGTTTGTCTCCAGCAATTTGCCAGTTCACCAAAGTACAGACAACAGGAATACACAACCACTGAAGAAACGACCGAAGACACAAAATTCACTAAATTCTCCTTTTTGTAATTTCATTGAGTGAAGCAAACAAGTAAACAAGAACAAGCATAATCTCACATGTGACAATATTAATTATATCAATGTATAATAAACCATTAGCTCATAAGGCTCAACACTCCCAATATGTCAATGCGGTACCAAAGTTCACTACTATCCTAGCAAGTTGTGGTCAGGAGTTAGATCAGGATTATCTTACCAAAATGTGGTAGACTTTCATTCCCAAACACTAAATTTGACCATCCAATACTTTTCTTATAGTCTTTCCTTTTTGGCCTTGATTGAAAGGAAAGACATTTGAAAATAATTTATGACTATTGTAGAGTATGAGTGTTCATGGAAAAGATAACTCGAGCTATTCTAACTACAGACCACCCTCACTATTCTAAATTATAATTGAACACTCTACATAAACTGTAAATAAGTCTATCTCCACTGTACCACATTGCAGGGTAAGTGGCATACAACATTAACATTCCTATTCCAAGTAACACAGTTATCCACCTTCTAGGTAAAATACGCTGAGTTCTTACTAAAATTGAACAGAGTGATGAAAGAACTTAATATAACAATTTCGTATATCCTTAAAAGGGATTATGTACCTTTAAATTTATAACAGCGACTCTATTGGCTGGTGTTGATAGCTGCTGACTGATGTAGGCCATGGATCTCAGCATAGGCTCAAGTGTGATCCTTGTTACCCTAAATTGTACCTCTGTCTCTCCGGACGGGTTTTTGCCATAATCTTGCAGCTAAAGCATAGTTAAAGGAAATTACAAAAAGAATGATGAGAACATTAAGAGCAATGTATTTTAGCAATCCTTCTCAGCTATTATGCATTTCGAGCACAGAGAACAAGTCAATGTAATATTGTTACAAGGTTAAAGGTATGATGTAGATTCCAAAAAATATTAAACGGGTTCTTCAAGGATAGGACTAAACCCTTCCAAAATATAGGATACATTCATTTCCACTTTTCAGTTCATCATATTTCACTATCTTTCCTTTCTTTGGTAATATTTCAACCTAAGACCTAGTTCACCTACCCCAACTCCCACACAATATTCAATATTAAATAGAAATTAAATTGGTCAAAAACAATTGAAGACCACTAGTGGGAGAGAGAAATAAACAAAAGTTGTCAGAATATAGAGAATACAGATGCATACCTTCAAGTTAATGACAGCTACTTTACCAGGTGGTGTAGAATTCTTACTTTCTATCACCCAAGTCATGGACTTGAAACAAGTCATAACCACCTAAATAAATAATTGAGCCATCATGAAAGTATATTCAAAACTTCCTATCAACAATAATTTGCTAGATCTTGGGTGATTCATACCGTGTTATCAGGATTGCCACCATCATGTTGAATAGACACAGGAGCCATACTCGGCTGGTTCAAATCTGCAATAGGAACTCCCTTGTCATTAAGATTAAAGCGATGTGGAATTGCTTCTTGCCAAGGCCATAATGATGGAGCCATCTCGGGAATTAATGTAGAGGTTTTCCTGTTGCTGTCTTCCTGACCATTTCCACTAGCATGAGAAGTAGGAGGTGTGACTTTAGCAACATTTTTCTTCACAACAGCAATTTTTCTCCCACCCTCCCTTAGAGCACTCAATGCTGCATTATAAGTCTCAATAGAAATTGACCCTTCTTCTGCGTATTTAATGGCTTCCTGACATAAACTGTTGAAGCGCAAGGTGAGAGTCTCAATACCTTGTGAATCTGCATTTTGTTCATCAAGTCCAACACCGGATTTGGAATTCCTTGTCCATCGCTTCAAGATGTAATGTGATGGAAGGGTAAGAACATTTGTTACGGTGAAGACAGTCAATATATGTCTACAAAGTACGCCAGAGTATTCAAACATCTGACAGCTGCAGGAGGCTTTCATCTCAGAAACATCTAAATTGACCATGTAAGCCTTGTGATCATGTTCATATTTTGCAACCCTGTATTTACTGACAACCCCATCACCCTCAATATTATTTGCAGTGTACACAAAAGTCTCAACCAACTCATCCTGAAACTTTGCAAAAACTTTTCTGGTATAGAGGTTTGCTGCTTGTTGTTCCATTGGTGATGGAGTCTTCAGTACTGGTGTGGTGCAAATGGTATCGTAATCAGCTTCTATTTCTTTTTCTAATGAATGTTCCAGGGCTCTTTCATACTGCTTAAAGAACAGAGGTATGGTTGTCTGCTGATTCACATAACCATCAAAAAAGGAGCTAACACCTTGGTTTGAAGAAAGTGCAGCAAAGAAAGTGCCACGGAAATATACTGGGGCCCACTGCTTGCGAGCATGATACACTGCCTGAAGCCACTCATTTTTTTGTAGATCATATTTATCAAGGAGAGTGGCCCAAGATGATTCGAAATCCTCAATTGTCTCAGAAAAGTTGATGCAGCTATACAGCTCTCCATAGAAGGAAGGGTGAGCAAGGTAAACATGAGCCAATCTTTCTTGGCCTTCTCTTAAGATGTGCCATTTGCAAATACAGTGACGAGTTTCTGGAAAAACCTGAGCAATCGCAGCTTGTATGGCTCTATCTTGGTCTGTGGTTATAGAAACAGGAGGCCTATTATTCATTGCAGATAGCCATGTTTTGAACAGCCAAGTAAAGGAAGACTCAGACTCATCTAGAAGTAAAGCACAACCAAACAACACCATCTGACCATGATGATTTACACCTGTAAAGGGAGCAAATGGGACCTGGTACTGATTTGGTCTATACATTGTGTCAAAAGTTACTGCATCACCAAAGTTGTTATAAGCATTCCTTGATCTTGCATCAGCCCAAAAGACATTACTCATGCGGTTATCATCATCCAGCTGTATTGCGTAATAGAAGCCAGGGTTTTCAGCCTGCATCTTCTTGAAATAGTTTAGAAGATTTTGAGCATCTCTACCAAGGGTCCTCTTTATGGTCGAAGGTCTAATGTAGTTCACATGCCCAATACTTCTGGCAGGGTGATTTGGCTCTACAGGGGAGGCACTCCTAACTACATGATTTGGTTCAAAAGATAAACTATTGCCATCCATGGAAACATAAACATCACTAGTAGCATCCAACGTTTCAACCACATTCTTGGTAGTACCAGCAAAATGCCTACGGGGTCGAAGGTGATGGAACTTACTAGGAGACACCATGGAATGGTTATGGTCCTCAACAAATTTTGTTACAACCCAAATGTTTGAATCCTTCCTCTCGATCCTAATCATAGCATTGCAGCTTTCTACATTCTTCCTTTTAAAAACCTCTCTGGTGCATGCAAATTCCCATGTTACAATTGGGCCATCAGGCTTAGTACGACTGAACTGGCCAACATGGGTGCTAAAACCCACACGCCTGGCATATGCATCATAGAAAGTCTTTGCCGCATCTTCAGATTCGAACTCCATGCTCACGTGTGGTGTAGCAGTCATATCATCCTCCTGATCTATTACTTCTCTCCCTGTAGAATTCTCAGTTGCATTCTGATTTTCACCGTTGTCGGGTTCACCATTTCCAGGAACATAATCTTCCCTATTGTTTCCTTCAACATCTACTACTTCAATATCCATTCCAATTGAGCGTACGACAAAAGCACCGCTGTGGTGTCTTCTGGAGGACTACAAAAAATTCCTCATGGTCATCCCACTCGAGGCAAAAGTTAATACATAGCAAAAGGTTGAAACATCCTGCATCATGTACCTCTATAAGTCATTGGCAAAGCACAACATTATTCTAAAGAAAACCATTGAACAAAGAAAAATAGATTCGCGGAAAAACACCCAATCCGCATAACATTCATGTTATTGGGACCCTGATATTCAAATTAGCAGAACCAATTGCATTCTACACCCATGGAATTAGAACCATAAACGCCAGTTCCATATAAATATTCATTCTTATTACTCTGACAATTACTTTCAGCACCAATTGCAGAACCAATTGCATTCTACACCTATGGAATTAGAACCATAAACGCCAGTTCCAAACAAATATTCATTCTTATTACTCTGACAATTACTTTCAGCTGTGTTTCCAAAGGTAAAATTTTCTGCCTTTCAATCTTTCTACTTTTTACCAAAAAACACAAAATTTGCTTCAAGAATCAAAACATAAGTAAGAATATTCAAGTCTCTGACAGAAGCAATAACAATACGCAAATGCTTCCGTATACACAATTACGCATTGTAACTTCAAACAGTAACACTCACAGCACTTAACAAAAATTGCCCAAAAAGTATAAAAAACAAATAAAATGTCAAAGCAATTAAATCCCAAGTCTTTATTTCAAAACATTCCAAAATTTCCATCCCAACACGACAATTTCGGTCCCAACCTTCACTTCTAAATTCAGTTTCCAAAAGAACGCCGAATGTGTTGCCAAAAAAAAAAAAAAGCCTACCCATTTTGAAAAACTAAACGAATCCCACTTCTTGAGATTTAGAGACAGAAAATGAGATCAAAGAAACAAAAATAAATAAAAAAATAAAAACACACCTACGTGTTGCCAAGGAAGAACCCAATTGAGCACGGTTTTGGGACTGTACTTGCTTCTTTTCAGTGTTTAGTGGGTCAAGTACGTTATCGGTTTCGGGTTTTCAGGTTTTTAGCGGAGAGCTCCAATCTCAGGAACCAGCTCATGATGAGCTTTGTGAGAGAGAGAGAGAGAGAGAGTACAACGAGAACACAGAAAGAAACTCTTCGTTTGTTAATAATAATGCCCTTTTTCGTTTTCTGTTAATGTTTTCACCACAACCTTTTTACTATTTACACGTAAGCACGGTTTTTTTACAACTGGGCCTAGGTCGGGTCTTAGAAGGCCCAATCCTCACCAACCTTAAATGGCCCACTCTCTATTTGGATTGCTTTTGACATAATCAAAATTCTTTAAAGAGTTTAATCAATAAGGACAGCTGGACAGAACATGTCTTTTACATCCTCCAATAAAGAGATCCTAAAGAGCCTATTTGATAGGGCTGATCAAATGGAAGGGTTATAACCGCTCCGTTAATTGCTAATCGTTAATCGTTTTGGTAAGCGATTATTAAAAATCGCTAATTGTCTGTTAGCGAATTTAGGGGTAAGGAAAAACAGTTATAACCGCTAATCGCCTTCATATATATATATATATATATATATAAATTTTTTCATTTGCATTTGGATTATGGATTTGGGCTATTTATGACTATGTATGTGAAATATATAATGTGGTATGTGATGTTTTGAGCTAAACCTTATTCAAAAATATTGACTGGCCCAAAAAACATGTTTTTTTTTTTTTTGGAAACATTTTGGCCTTAAACCCTTAAAATAAACTAAAAAATAAGCCAATCTCATAAAATAAGCCAAAAAAATAGGTCCATTAAGGCCCAAAACACTTAAAAAAAGCTAAAAGTCCATATACAGTAAGAACATGTTTGAAATTACGTTTGAGAAATAGATCTTTTAAGTCAAAGAAATCTTTTGGACAAAAGCTTTATTTTTAAACTTTTACCAAAAGTGCGTTTTGACTATTTTTAGGCTTTTTGAACCCTTAAAAGTGCTTTTAATTTTTTTACTAAACGAGTATTTTTTTTTTCTTTATTCAAACGGACTTTTTGAATATTAAAAAACACTTTTAGACTTCTCAAACGTAATCTCAAATATGCCCTAAATATATCTCATTCAAGGAAGAGTGTGCTCATAGCGGCAGTCTAGCAGATGTTTAAAATTCACTTCGCATCTGATTTTGGTCTGTCTACATGGATTACGAGCAAGCGAAGAAATATTCGGCTCTGCTTATGATTTTAAATCATATCATTATTTTTCAAATTAAATGCTTATTACTTTAATCATCGAAGTAGTTATCACTTCACTATTTGTTATGTTTTACAATATCTTGAAACTGATAAATGCTGATGTGATAAAATTGTACATGATACTTGATAGAATACCCTAAAAATCTATAGGATCTTTTCCCGAAACTTTGATCAAATCATTTAGGCTCATTTGTTTCGGGATAAAATAATTTTTAAAATATATTTCTCAATTTTCGTTTTGGCCAATTTTTTTTTTTTTTTTTACAAAATGTTTTCCTTATATAAAACCATAAGCCATTTTTCGAATTTGAACTTTTTATTCTTAAATCGCCAGACCATTGCCAAACCATGGACAAAACCCTATTGGAACTTTGCTGGAACTCAATATGTTAATTTCGTTTACATTAATATTTTATGTTCTACATAAAAATTGATTTTTATATGTTAATATGATTGAATGAAAATATTTATAAAAAAAAAAAAAAAAATTGTGATTTTTCGTACACGCCAAACGCCAAAAAATATATTTTGCTTAGCCGTCACTTCATGTAATTTTGGTCAAACAGCCTTAACAGTCAGTTTATGTATTTTGATCATATTATCGATATGAAACACTTAAATGAGTGGTTTTTTTTATTATTATTATTTTTTATCCATTTTGCCTCAATTCCTTGATATAATCTCGGTTTGAGAAGAGTTGTGATTCTATTGCAAACCCACTACACCACTCAACGTCATATCTCTAATATAAGTCTTATTTTTATATACTCAATCCATTGACTTTAAAAGAAGAGTAGATTTTAAACATTTCATGGTTGTGGCTCGGTCAGTTTCTTTGAAGTATAATTAGAAAAAAAAATTGAAATGTAATATTTTCTCGATTAAAAAAATGAAACACGTGATTGTTTGCTTAATATATGTTCTTTGTATATCTATTATTCTAATCGTATATTTCACTTGACAGCCACGAAATGGACAGGATTTCCTACTCTTAAGGATCTGAGTTTACATATTTTGCTTCATGTTGAGTCTAGCAACTTGAAAAATGCTTACAACTGGCTTTCAGACATGATTAGGATCATGAAGATAAAGATGGTCGGACTTTGGAGGATCGAAAGAACGGTTTCCGGCGAGGCAAAGGGACACCAAAACTTTAAGGATGTGATGTGAAGTTGTCTGGTAAGCTGCTTTTGATATACCCAGGATGACTTTTGCTTTGCCTTGAATATTATGAACATGATTATTTTCTTTAATTATATACTAGGGTGATCGATTATCATGATCATTAATCAAACTACTATGAAATAGGCATAGGGCATCATAGATCACTTTATGGTTGTTTGGTAACCACTTTGTCAAGTCCATGACAAGAAAAAATAACAACAAAAAATAAAATAATAATTGTCTTAACAAAGTTTTATATTTGTTTATAAGAAATTTCAAGAATTTGCGGTTATGTTTCGGAACCGTCTTGAAGTTGAGTAATGATATAAGGAGGACTAGAGTTCTCACAAATGTAATGTAGCTTTTAAATTAATCATTGAATTTGAAACAATCATTATTGAATTTCGATCTATTAGAAATTTTAAAAATCACATCACATTTGAGAGGATTTTAGGAAGATTCTAATCCTCTTTAATCGCTCAATCTTTCTTCTATTTCGAATAATATTCGCTAGTTTATTGATTAAAGAATTAGTAGTAAGCTGTTTAATGTGTAACTACTTATTATTAGAAGTTTTTATCTCTTTTTATGATATTTTCAATTAATTTTTTATAATCAAACCTAATTATCTACTTTGTAAGAAAGAATTAAAAAAATTACATAAAAATTAATATTTAAATAAAATAATAAAAATGAATAGCTAAAATGGTGCTCTAGAAGACTAGGTAGTTAAAATAGGCAAAAATAAGTTTACTGATCTGGATGTATGAAATAGAGCATGTTGCATGATATTTCATTGTATGGTATTGAAAGCTTCCTTATTTTTTTGTGCATCTATGGTTGACCCTCAAGTTGTGATCAAGAGGAAGTTTGCAGAGACGAAATTAGAAGGGAATTTTGCACAAACACAGAGAGAATTGAATGTGGCCTTTTCACAGAAAATTAGGGCCATCAGGTTTTTCGTCTTCCTCCACAGCAGAGGAAGTTACTCAAGGAATTGATGGGACGGGTCTCACTGCCATTGTTACAGGTCTTGCATGTTCCATCCTTTATTTATTTATTTATTTCTCTGTGAATTTCAATTGTTTGTCCCAAGGAGTGAAGGACTTTGGACTTGATGGCATCTCCATCGGGTCTAAGGTTCGACTTGCTCTGTGTCAAATAATTTCTTAGAGCCACGTTCGCAGCGAAGCCGAATTTAACCTGATCCCTATTAAGGGCGCCTTACACGAATATGGGGTTTACCTTTTAACGGCGGATACGCGAAGTAGCCCTAGTGAAGCCATGAAAAATCTATTTTAGTACTGTTTCTTATGGTAGTCTACCATTTTCCATGATTCTCAAGAAAGCAGACTTCTTGCTAACCAAGTCATTATATTGTTTGTAGAGATTCATGCTAGATTTAGCCTTTTTTTTTTTTTAATTCTAATCGCAGCCGTAGTTGTCTGTTTGTTCTATTCAATATCTTGCAGCCTCACCAAATTAGTTTTTTGGCAATTTCAGTGAGCAAAATCACTAAAAATCATAAAAGACGTACAGTACTCTCTAACAGCCTCGGCAAATTAGTGATTTGGGTTTGGTGTTAACTCACCAAATGAATAAAAAATAATAAAAATTTTCTCTCTTCCTCTCTATTCTTTGAAAAAAGTTAGAAAAAGAGTAAAGAAAGTTTTGAAAAATATATTTAAACGGAATAGTAAAAGTAGATTGTTAAAATAATGAGACTACTGAGAGTGCTTTAAAAAAATTGATAGTTAAAATAGAGAAAAATATACTTTTGACTATTTTGGTGAGTAAATTAAATTTGATGAGACTGCTAATAATGCTCTATGGATATTCTTGTTGCACAAGAAATGTTTGGGATAAATTTTTGCAATGAACTTGCTACGCTCTGATTGCAGGAGCATCTAGTGGTATTGGCACTGAAACTGCACGAGTTCTCGCATTGAGAGGTGTCCACGTAATTATGGGAGTCAGGAATTTGGCTGCTGGTGAAGATGTCAAAAAAGCAATAGTTAAGGAAATCCCAGGTGCTAAAGTTGATGCCATGGAGTTGGATCTTAGCTCAATGGCATCCATAAGAAAATTTGCATCAGATTTCAATTCCTCCCATCTTCCATTGAACATCTTAATGTAAGATAAGGGTCCAAGCAAGCTATGAAAACATTAATCGTTGTGCATTTTCGTCTCTTAAGAGCCTATTTAGGATTGCGTTAACGAGTTTAAAAAATACTTTTTTATTACATGGAAACTTCAAAAGCGTTTTTTTGACTTGTTTGTTCTAAAAGAAATCCCAAAATTGCTTTTTGAGTAAAGCTTTAAAAAAAAAAAAAAAGAAGGTCTCTCATGCTTTTTCTATAGACAAAAGCCCTATTTTTCAACACAATCTCAATCAGACTCTAAGAGCATGTTTGAAAAATTAGAACTTTTAAGTCAAAAAGCGTTTTTTGGTAAAAGTTTTATTTTTAAACTTTTGCCAAAAGTGCATTTTAGTTATTTTTTGGGTTTTTTTAACCTTTAAAAACGCTTTCAATTTTTTTTTATTAAACGGGTACTTTTTTTTTTTTTTTTCTTCGAACAAGCTTTTTGAGTGTTAAACGCATTAATTAGTAGGTCCTTCAAATGCACACATAATAGGCCCCAAGTCTATTTATATAAAGATATTAAACAAGGAGTGATTGTCTTCTTTGCTTCAAGTAACAATGCAGGAGTTTTTGCAACACAATTCATGCTCTCCAAAGACAACATAGAACTACACTTCGCAACAAATCACTTAGGTGTGTTGCATTTATTTAAAGAAAATATATTTGTTGTTAAACTGATCAATATATATATATATAATGCATGATGTTTCAACTTTTGAAGCTTTGAGATACTCTTTGGCAGTTCTTCAAGTTTGTGGATTTAGATTTTTAATTAGAATAATTAAACAGCTATCAAGCAACCAATCTTTTTTATTTTTTATTTTTTTTTTATTTTTTGGTATTTACAGGTCATTTTCTTCTGACAAATCTTTTGTTGGACACTATGAAAAGAACATCATGTGAAAGCAGCAAGGAAGGAAGAATTGTTAATGTTTCATCTGTAGCTCACCGGGCCTCATACCGTGAAGGCATCCGTTTTGATCAAATTAATGATAATTCTAGGTAGTGCCATCTAAACATAGCCTTTCAATTATGCTTTTTTTTTTTTTTTTTTAGGTCAAATTTCAAGCTTTCTTTAAATCAAAATAAGTCAACACTTTCAACACTTCAATATC